>NC_000082.6:51316261-51630949 GCF_000001635.26 Mus musculus
AAATACCCAAGACCTTCATCAGCAAAGTTCAAAATATTAGAGAAGAAGCCCTAATTATGTGTATAATGTGTGCTCTGAAGCTTTGACAGAGGAGGGCGAAATTAACAGCAAAGGCAGAACCCACAGAAGGAAATGGAAAGAAGCTCCAATGTTTGCTGTGAAGGCTTGAAACCAAAGAAGCTACCAATTAAAAGCACTGACAGTAATTCCATGAGGTGTGACTAAGATAGCTGAAGCAACACTAACCAGAGGTCATAGTACAATCTACTTTGCGTGTATGTTTTTTTCATCATCGGTTGTTTTTAAAAATGTGTTTCACACTTCCCTAAAGCTTAGCATTAGTTTAAAGGAAGGAAGACTACTTAAAATTTTTTTCTTTTACTCATTTAATCTTCAATCAGGTTTTCCTGCCACCCAAATGAAGCTGTTGATTCTATCTTCATGGAGCCAAGAGTGATGACTGTCTCCTGTACTTCAGGGAACACTGCCTAATAGTGGACAAGGTCAGTTGTACTTTTTGCTTTTGTGACCCCTTAAAGAAAATGAGTCACAGTAGCCTTGCAAACCTGCCTGATCTGTACCACATGCTCTCAGCTGTCACTAGTAAAGCAAAGGCGAGCTGCAGATTAGACAGACACACAGCCATATTTAGCAGACACACAGCCGTGCTAGGCTGAGTGCTTGTGGGAGATAATAACTACTCACGGCAGCGCTGCCTCCAGGTTTGTCTCCTCCTGAATCCCATGCCACCTTCTTGCTCTCTTCTAAATTAGTTTCTCCTAAGCCCAATAAGCCTCCTTTGACCTGAAGTCATTCCTTTTGCTATCTGGTTTCTACTCCTACCCAGATGACTAGATTACTTGCTGACTTCAGGCCTTTTCCTGTCAGCTTCAGGAGATAGTGGCTGTTCAATGACAGGAATGTTTATAACTGTTTGTACACATCTCCTAACCTGGAAAGAAGGATGTAGCAGCTTACATAATAGAAATTTAGAAATGTATGTATATATATATATATATATATATATATATATATATATATACACACACACACACACACATATAAAGATTTATATGTTAAAGCTATACATATGTATATATAATAAAGCTGGTTATCTATATCTATCTATATCTGTAACTGTACCTATATCTACTTGCAAACAAATTAATAACTGAAGAATGGCTTGATAGAATCAAATAGTATTAAAATTTTGAGTTATTAAGTATTTACTGCTTTCCTGTCTCCATCTGCACCTGGGAGCTAAGGCAATTCCACAACCCTCTGTACACAGGCCCTCCAGGAGAGAGCTGGTCTCCCAGGAGTGAGAGCACTCCTGTGATCAGACGTGAGATCTCTGCTTTCTCTCCAATAATTGTCCAAAGTGGGATGAGCCAGCAGTGCACAGGGCACAGGAACAGTGGAACAGCTGAGACACGATCCTTCCATACTCCATCTGCACGCAGGAGCTAAGGTTATTCCACAGCCCTCGATACCCAAACACTGTCCAGGAGAGAGTTGGTCTTGCCAGGAGTGCTGACACAGGCTTAAAGGCCCACAGGAAGGACAAGCTACAGTCAGAGACAGCAAGACCAACTAACACCAGAGATAACCAAATGGTGAAAGGCAAGAGCAAGAACCTTACCAACAGAAAACAAGGCTACTTGGCATCATCAGAACCAGTTCTCCCACCACAGCCAGTCCTGGATAACACAACACACTGGAAAAGCAAGATTTTAATTAAAAAATCACATATCATAATGCTAATAGAAGACTTTGGGAAGTACATAAATAACTTCCTTAAAGAAATGCAGGAGAACGCAGGTAAACACGTAGATGCCCTTAAAGAGGAAGCACAAAAATCCCTCGAAGGAATTACAGGAAAACACAACCAAACAGGTGAAGAAACTAAACAAAACAATCTAGGATCTAAAAATGGAAATAGAAAAAAAAATAAAGAAATCACAAAGGGAGACAATCCTGGAGATAGAAAACCTAGGAAAGAGACCAGGAGTCATAGATGTAAGCATCACCAACAGAATACAAGAGATCAAAGAGAGAATCTTATGCAGACGATACCATAGAAAACATTGACACAACCGTCAAATAAAATGCAAAAATGCAAAAAGGTTCTAACCCAAAACATCCAGGAAATCCAGGATATAATAGAATAGGAAGACCAAACCATATAGGTATAGAAGAAAGGAAAGATTCCCAATTTAAAGAGCCAGTAAATATCTTCAACAAAATTATAGAAGAAAACTTTCTTAACCTAAAGTAAGAGATGCCCATAATCATATAAGAAGCCTAAAGAACTCCAAATAAACTGGACCAGAAAAGAAATTCCTACTGTCACGTGATAATTAAGACACCAAATGAACAAAACAAAGAAAGAATTTTAAAAGCAGTAAGGGAAAATGGTCAAGTAACATATAAAAGCAGATCTATCAGAATTACACCTGACTTCTCCCCAGAGACTATGAAAGCCAGAAGATCCTGGAAAAATGTCATAAAGACCCTAAAAGAACACAAATGCCAGCCCAGACTACTATACTGAGGCTGGTCTTCAATAACAACAACAACAACAAAAAAAAAAAAAAAAAACAATAGAAAGCACACATACATGTGGAAGCTGAACAACACTCTACTCAATAATAACTTGGTCAAAGAAGAAATAAAGGAAGAAATTAAAGATTTTCTAGAGTTTAATTAAAATGAAGACACAACACACCCAAACTTGTGGGACATAATGAAAGCAGTGCCTAAGAGGAAAAATCTTAGCTCTGAGTGTATCCAAAAGGAAACTGGAGAGAGCATACATGAGCCACTTGACAGCACATCTAAAAGCTCTAGAACTAAAAGAAGCAAATTCACCCAGGAGGAGTAGATGTCAAGAAATAACCAAACTCAGGGCTGAAATCAATCAAGTAGAAACAGTAGAACTATACAAAGAATCAACCAAACCAGGAGTTGGTTCTTTGAGAAAATCAACAAGACAGATAAATCCTTACCCAGACTAACCAGAGAGCACAGAAAAAATAATCCAAATTAACAAAATCAGAAATGAAAAGGGAGACATAACAACAGAAACTGAGAAAATCTAAAAAAAAAAAAAAAATCATCAGATCCTACTACAAAAGCCTATACTCAACAAAAAGGATGAAATGGACAATTTTCTAGACAGAGACCAGGTATCAAAGTTAAGTCAGTGTCAGAAAAACCAAAAGAAATAGAAGCAGTCATTAATAGTTTCCCAACCCAAAAAAGCCCAGAACCAGAGTTCTATCAGACCTTCAAAGAAGGCCTAATACCAATTCTCTTCAAACTATTCCACAAACTAGATACAGAAGTAACACTACTGAGTTCATTCTGTGAAGTCACAATTACTCTGATACTTAAACCACACAAAGACCCAACAAAGAAAGAGAACATCAGATCAATTTCCCTTATGAATATAGATGCAAAAATATGCAATAACATTCTCCCAAACTGAATCCAAGAACACACCAAAGCATTCATCCATCATGATCAAGTAGGCTTCATCCCAGGAATGCAGGTGTGATTCAATATACAGAAATCCATCAACGTTATCCACTATAGAAACAAATTCAAAGAAAAAAAACCTATGTCACATTTCATTAGATGCTGAATAGACATTTGTCAAAATCCAATACTCCTTCATGATAAAAGTCTTGGAAAGATCAGGAATTCCAGGCCCATACCTAAACATAGTAAAGCAATATATAGCAAACCATAGCCAATATCAAACTGAATGGAGAGAAACTTGAAGCAACCTCACTAAAATCAGGGACTAGACAAGGCTGCTCACTCTCTCCCTACTTATTAGTACTCAAAGTCCTAGCCAGAGCAATTTGACAACATAAAGAGGTCAAAGGGATATAATTGGAAAGGAAAAAGTTAAAACATCACTATTTGCAGATGATAGGTAGTATAATGAAGTGACCCAAAAATTTTCACCAGAGAACTCCAAAACCTGATAAACAACTTCAGCAAAGAGGCTGGATTTAATATTAACTCAAACAAATCAGTGGCCTTCCTATACTCAAGGATAAACATGCTTGAGAAAGAAATTAGGGAAACAACACCCTTCACAATAGTAACAAATAATATAAAATACTGTTGTGTGACTCTAACCAAGCAAGTGAAAGATCTGTATGACAAGAACTTCCAGTCTCTGAAGAAAAAAATGAAAGACCGCAGAAGATACAAAGTTCTCCCATGCTCATGGATTAGTAGGATTAATATAGTAATAATGGCCATCTTGCTGGAAGCAATATACAGATTCATTGCAATCCCCATCAAAATTCCAACTCAATTCTTCATAGAGTTAGAAAAGGCAATTCTCAAATTCCTTTGGAATAATTAAAAACCCAGGATAGTGAAAACTATTCTCAACAATAAAAGAACTTCTTGGGGAATCACCATCTCTGACCTCAAGCTGTACTACAGAACAATTATGATAAAAACTGCATGGTATTGGTACAGTGAAAGGCAGGTAGACCAATGGAATAGAATTGAAGACCCAGAAATGAACCAACACACCTATGGCCACTTGATCTTTGACAAAGGAGCTAAAACCCTCCAGTGGAAAAAAGACAGCATTTTCAAAACTGGTGCTAGTTCAACTGGCAGGTATCATGTAGAAAAATGCAAATCAATCCATTTTTATCTCCTTGTACAAAGCTTATGTCCAAGTGGATCAATGACCTTCACATAAAACCAGATACGCTAAAACTAATAGAAAAGAAAGTGGGGAAGAGCCTCCAACACATGGGCACAGGCAAAAAATTCCTGAATAGAACAAAAATAGTGTATGCTCTAACATCAAAAATTGACAAATGAGACCTCATAAAATTGCAAAGCTTCTGTAAGGCAAAGGACACTGTTAATAGGACAAAGCAGCAACCAACAGATTGGGTAAAGATCTTTACCAACTCTACATCTGATAGAGGGCTATTATTCAATACAACGAATTCAAGAAATTAGACTCCAGAGAACCAAATAACACTATTAAAAATGGGGTACAAGCTAAACAAAGAATTCAGAACTGAGGAATACCGAATGGCTGAGAAGCACCTATGGAAATGTTCAACAGCCTTAGTCATCAAGGAAATGCAAATCAAAATGACCATGAGATTCCATCTCACAGCAGTCAGAATGGCTAAGATCAAAATATCAGGTGACAATAGAGGCTGGCAAGGATGTGAAGAAAGAGGAACACTACTCCATTGTTGGTGGGTTTGCAAGCTGGTACAATCACTCAGGAAATCAGTTTGGCAGTTCCCCAGAAAATTGGACATAGTACTACCTGATGAGCCATATATACCACTCCTGTGCATATACCCAGAAGATGCCCCAACATGTAATAAGGATACATGCACTACTATGTTTATTACAGCCTTATTTATAATATCCAAAAGATGGAAAGAATCCAAATGTCCCTCAACAAAGGTATGGATACAGAAAATGTGGTGTGAGATAGAATATTAAAAGCAGTAAGGGAGAAAGGTCAAGTAACATATAAAGGAAGGCCTATCAGAATTACACCAGACTTTTCACCAGAGACTATGAAAGCCAGAAGAGCCTGGACAGATGTTATACAGACACTAAGAGAACACAAATGCCAGCCCAGGCTACTATACCCGGCCAAACTCTCAATTACCATAGATGGAGAAACCAAAGTATTCCACGACAAAACCAAGTTCACACAATATCTTTCCACGAATCCAGCCCTTCAAAGGATAATAACAGAAAAGAAGCAATACAAGGACGGAAATCACGCCCTAGAACAACCAAGAAAGTAATCATTCAACAAACCAAAAAGAAGACAGCCACAAGAACAGAATGCCAACTCTAACAACAAAAATAAAAGGGAGCAACAATTACTTTTCCTTAATATCTCTTAATATCAATGGACTCAATTCCCCAATAAAAAGACATAGACTAACAGACTGGCTACACAAACAGGACCCAACATTCTGCTGCTTACAGGAAACCCATCTCAGGGAAAAAGACAGACACTACCTCAGAGTGAAAGGCTGGAAAACAATTTTCCAAGCAAATGGACTGAAGAAACAAGCTGGAGTAGCCATTTTAATATCGGATAAAATCGACTTCCAACCCAAAGTTATCAAAAAAGACAAGGAGGGACACTTCATACTCATCAAAGGTAAAATCCTCCAAGAGGAACTCTCAATTCTGAATATCTACGCACCAAATGCAAGGGCAGCCACATTCATTAGAGACACTTTAGTAAAGCTCAAAGCATACATTGCACCTCACACAATAATAGTGGGAGACTTCAACACACCACTTTCTTCAAAGGACAGATCGTGGAAACAGAAACTAAACAGGGACACAGTGAAACTAACAGAAGTTATGAAACAAATGGACCTGACAGATATCTACAGAACATTTTATCCTAAAACAAAAGGATATACCTTCTTCTCAGCACCTCACGGGACCTTCTCCAAAATTGACCATATAATTGGTCACAAAACAGACCTCAATAGATACAAAAATATTGAAATTGTCCCATGTATCCTATCAGACCACCATGGCCTAAGACTGATCTTCAATAACAACATAAATAATGGAAAGCCAACATTCACGTGGAAACTGAATAACACTCTTCTCAATGATACCTTGGTCAAGGAAGGAATAAAGAAAGAAATTAAAGACTTTTTAGAGTTTAATGAAAATGAAGCCACAACGTACCCAAACCTATGGGACACAATGAAAGCATTTCTAAGAGGGAAACTCATAGCGCTGAGTGCCTCCAAGAAGAAACGGGAGACAGCACATACTAGCAGCTTGACAACACATCTAAAAGCCCTAGAAAAAAAGGAAGCAAATTCACCCAAGAGGAGTAGACGGCAGGAAATAATCAAACTCAGGGGTGAAATCAACCAAGTGGAAACAAGAAGAACTATTCAAAGAATTAACCAAACGAGGAGTTGGTTCTTTGAGAAAATCAACAAGATAGATAAACCCTTAGCTAGACTCACTAAAGGGCACAGGGACAAAATCCTAATTAACAAAATCAGAAATGAAAAGGGAGACATAACAACAGATCCTGAAGAAATCCAAAACACCATCAGATCCTTCTACAAAAGGCTATACTCAACAAAACTGGAAAACCTGGACGAAATGGACAAATTTCTGGACAGATACCAGGTACCAAAGTTGAATCAGGATCAAGTTGACCATCTAAACAGTCCCATATCACCTAAAGAAATAGAAGCAGTTATTAATAGTCTCCCAACCAAAAAAAGCCCAGGACCAGATGGGTTTAGTGCAGAGTTCTATCAGACCTTCAAAGAAGATCTAATTCCAATTCTGCACAAACTATTTCACAAAATAGAAGTAGAAGGTACTCTACCCAACTCATTTTATGAAGCCACTATTACTCTGATACCTAAACCACAGAAAGATCCAACAAAGATAGAGAACTTCAGACCAATTTCTCTTATGAATATCGATGCAAAAATCCTCAATAAAATTCTCGCTAACCGAATCCAAGAACACATTAAAGCAATCATCCATCCTGACCAAGTAGGTTTTATTCCAGGGATGCAGGGATGGTTTAATATACGAAAACCCATCAATGTAATCCATTATATAAACAAACTCAAAGACAAAAACCACATGATCATCTCGTTAGATGCAGAAAAAGCATTTGACAAGATCCAACACCCATTCATGATAAAAGTTTTGGAAAGATCAGGAATTCAAGGCCCATACCTAAACATGATAAAAGCAATCTACAGCAAACCAGTAGCCAACATCAAAGTAAATGGAGAGAAGCTGGAAGCAATCCCACTAAAATCAGGGACTAGACAAGGCTGCCCACTTTCTCCCTACCTTTTCAACATAGTACTTGAAGTATTAGCCAGAGCAATTCGACAACAAAAGGAGATCAAGGGGATACAAATTGGAAAAGAGGAAGTCAAAATATCACTTTTTGCAGATGATATGATAGTATATATAAGTGACCCTAAAAATTCTACCAGAGAACTCCTAAACCTGATAAACAGCTTCGGTGAAGTAGCTGGATATAAAATAAACTCAAACAAGTCAATGGCCTTTCTCTATACAAAGAATAAACAGGCTGAGAAAGAAATTAGGGAAACAACACCCTTCTCAATAGTCACAAATAATATAAAATATCTTGGCGTGACTCTAACTAAGGAGGTGAAAGATCTGTATGATAAAAACTTCAAATCTCTGAAGAAAGAAATTAAAGAAGATCTCAGAAGATGGAAAGATCTCCCATGCTCATGGATTGGCAGGATCAACATTGTAAAAATGGCTATCTTGCCAAAAGCAATCTACAGATTCAATGCAATCCCCATCAAAATTCCAACTCAATTCTTCAACGAATTGGAAGGAGCAATTTGCAAATTTGTCTGGAATAACAAAAAACCTAGGATAGCAAAAAGTCTTCTCAAGGATAAAAGAACTTCTGGCGGAATCACCATGCCAGACCTAAAGCTTTACTACAGAGCAATTGTGATAAAAACTGCATGGTACTGGTATAGAGACAGACAAGTAGACCAATGGAATAGAATTGAAGATCCAGAAATGAACCCACACACCTATGGTCACTTGATCTTCGACAAGGGAGCTAAAACCATCCAGTGGAAGAAAGACAGCATTTTCAACAATTGGTGCTGGCACAACTGGTTGTTATCGTGTAGAAGAATGCGAATCGATCCATACTTATCTCCTTGTACTAAGGTCAAATCTAAGTGGATCAAGGAACTTCACATAAAACCAGAGACACTGAAACTTATAGAGGAGAAAGTGGGGAAAAGCCTTGAAGATATGGGCACAGGGGAAAAATTCCTGAACAGAACAGCAATGGCTTGTGCTGTAAGATCGAGAATCGACAAATGGGACCTAATGAAACTCCAAAGTTTCTGCAAGGCAAAAGACACCGTCAATAAGACAAAAAGACCACCAACAGATTGGGAAAGGATCTTTACCTATCCTAAATCAGATAGGGGACTAATATCCAACATATATAAAGAACTCAAGAAGGTGGACTTCAGAAAATCAAATAACCCCATTAAAAAATGGGGCTCAGAACTGAACAAAGAATTCTCACCTGAGGAATACCGAATGGCAGAGAAGCACTTGAAAAAATGTTCAACATCCTTAATCATCAGGGAAATGCAAATCAAAACAACCCTGAGATTCCACCTCACACCAGTCAGAATGGCTAAGATCAAAAATTCAGGTGACAGCAGATGCTGGCGAGGATGTGGAGAAAGAGGAACACTCCTTCATTGTTGGTGGGAGTGCAGGCTTGTACAACCACTCTGGAAATCAGTCTGGCGGTTCCTCAGAAAACTGGACATAGTACTACCGGAGGATCCAGCAATACCTCTCCTGGGCATATATCCAGAAGATGCCCCAACAGGTAAGAAGGACACATGCTCCACTATGTTCATAGCAGCCTTATTTATAATAGCCAGAAGCTGGAAAGAACCTAGATGCCCCTCAACAGAGGAATGGATACAGAAAATGTGGTACATCTACACAATGGAGTACTACTCAGCTATTAAAAAGAATGAATTTATGAAATTCCTAGCCAAATGGATGGACCTGGAGGGCATCATCCTGAGTGAGGTAACACATTCACAAAGAAACTCACACAATATGTATTCACTGATAAGTGGATATTAGCCCCAAACCTAGGATACCCAAGATATAAGATATAATTTGCTAAACACATGAAACTCAAGGAGAATGAAGACTGAAGTGTGGACACTATGCCCCTCCTTAGATTTGGGAACAAAACACCCATGGAAGGAGTTACAGAGACGGAGTTTGGAGCTGAGATGAAAGGATGGACCATGTAGAGACTGCCATAGCCAGGGATCCACCCCATAATCAGCATCCAAACGCTGACACCATTGCATACACTAGCAAAATTTTATTGAAAGGACGCAGATGTAGCTGTCTCTTGTGAGACTATGCCGGGGCCCAGCAAACACAGAAGTGGATGCTCACAGTCAGCTAATGGATGGATCATAGGGCTCCCAATGGAGGAGCTAGAGAAAGTAGCCAAGGAGCTAAAGGGATCTGCAACCCTATAGGTGGAACAACATTATGAGCTAACCAGTACCCCGGAGCTCTTGACTCTAGCTGCATATATATCAAAAGATGGCCTAGTCGGCCATCACTGGAAAGAGAGGCCCATTGGACTTGCAAACTTTATATGCCCCAGTACAGGGGAATACCAGGGCCAAAAAGGGGGAGTGGGTGGGCAGGGGAGTGGGGGTGGGTGGATATGGGGGACTTTTGGTATAGCATTGGAAATGTAAATGAGTTAAATACCTAATAAAAAATGGAAAAAAAAACACACAAAAAAAAAAAAAAAAAAAAAGAAAATGTGGTGTGTTTACACAGTGGAATACTACTCAATTATTAAAAACAATGAATTCATGAAATTCTTAGGCAAGTGGAAGGAACTAGAAAATATCATCCTGAGGGAGGTAGCCTAATCATAAAAAGACACACATGGTATGCACTCACTGATATTAGCCCAGAATCTCAGATTACCCAAGATACAATTTGCAGACCACATGAAGCTCAAGAAGAAGCAAGACTAAATTTTGGATACTTTGGTTCTTCTTAGAAGGGGGAACAAAATATTCACAGGAGGAAATGTAGAGACAAAGTGTGGAGCAGAGACTGAAGGAAAGACCATCCAGAGACTGCCCCACCTGGAGATTCATACCATATACAGCCACCAAACCCAGACACTATTGTGGATGTCAACAAGTGCTTGCTGACAGGAGCCTGATATAGCTGTTTCCTGAGAGGCTTTGCCAATGCCTGACAAATACATAGGTGGATGAATGCAGCCAACCATTGGACTGAGAGCAGGGTCCCCAATGGAGGAGCCAGAGGAAGGACTGAAAGAGCTGAAGGGGTTTGCAACCCCATAGGAGAAGCAACAATGTCAACCAACAAGTATCCCCCAGAGCTCCCAGGGACTAAACCACCAGCCAGAGAGTATGCATGGAGGGACCCATGGATCCAGCCACATATACAGCAGAGGACGGCCTTGTTGGACATCAATGGGAGGAGAGGCCTTTGGTCCTGTGAAGGCTTGATGCCCCAGTGTAGGGGAATGCAGGCCAGGAAAGAGGTAGTGGATGGGTTGGTGAGCAGGGGGAGGAGGGATAGGATAGGCGGTTTTTAGAGGTGAAACTGGAAAAAGGGATATCTGAAATGTAAATAATGAAAATATCTAATAAAAAGAGAGAGAGAAAAGTATTTACTGTTAAAATGGAGTTAGAATTAAACCAATATGCACAATTGCTTTATTTGAACCCCTTTCTTTAGATGCCATTAGGTTGAGCACATGCGTATTACAGCCCAATGTACAATGTGCAGGGTGCAAAGCTGGATGTAGGTAAGAAGTGTAAGATTCTTGTTTTTTAAGTTACAGTACTTCACATTTTCTTAATAAAGTGAAATTCCATGTTATTTATTGGGTGAGACTCTATATAGTATTTTAATTTTATGCATACAAATCATACATGCATATGTTTGTGTATCTCTTCTCTGTGTGTATATATATGCGGAGAGAGAGAGAGAGAGAGAGAGAGAGAGAGAGAGAGAGAGAGAGAGAGAGAAGCTTTGATTTTTAAAATTACTTTTTTGAGCCAAGGTTATTTATTCATAAAATGGCTGAATTCAGTTAGTTAAAATATATATATATATATATATATATATATATATATATATATATAATAGCCCACCCAAGTGGATAATTTTTTTATCTTTATGTTACCAATGTGTATATTTGTATATCCTTGACTAGTTTATTGTCAACTAAACATAAGTTAGAGTTATTTGGGGAGAGGAACTCTCATTTATGAAAATGTCATTATAAGATTTGCCTGTATGCAAGTTTAAAGCACATGTTCTTAACTACTGATTGATGTGGGCAGGCACAGTGCATTGTCTATAGTACCATCCATGGACTAAGGGCTCCGGATTCTATATAAAAGCCAAATAAGCAAGCCAGGGTAGCAAGCCAGTAAGCAGCATTCCTCCATGGCTTCTGCTTCAGTTTCTACCTCAGAATCCTTCTTGAACTTTCTTTAGTGATGGAGTATGACCAAAAAGTTGTAAGCTGAGACACCTCTTTGTCTCTAAGTCACTTTAGGGCATGGTGTTTTATCACAGCTATAAAACCCCAAACAATTCATATGTACAAGTCATATAACTATTATAAACATTATAAAATACAGGGTATAACACTTGAAATGCAAATAAATCAATAAAATATCGAATAAAAATATAAAATACACACATATTTTATGCTGTTACAGTTTGAAATTTGAAGCATGCTACCTACCCTCTTTTACAGATGGGAAACATAAATGTTTTTTAAAGGCCCATGTTAAATGTCGTGGACCCAGATTGGCAATGATGATAGGTTGGATTTTAGTCATTTTGTTTTTGTCTTCCTGTGATGTGGCTCATTCCAAAATGAGCTCCTTATTCGGATGTCTTCCTGTACAAAGACCCAAAGCAATAGAGCCAGTACATCATGAGCTAAAGCCTCTAACTCTGTGAACTAAAGTAAACTTTGCTCTTTCAAAGTTTGTTGTTTCAGGTGTTCTGTTACAGTAGTAGGAACATAACTAATAAACTCTTTCTATTCTTCCAGTAGTAATTTAGTTAATTGAGAACTTTTAAACATTAAAGAATTTTGTTTCCTATTAAAGACTTACGGGATTTTTTATGCTTAGCTTCTTCTTTGGTGAAGAATACTCAGTGTTTTGGAGCTGTATATCACTACTCTACGTGGCTATTTCTTATCTATATTTTACTTATCTCTCTTATGAACAACAAAACAAAACAAAAAGTCAACAGAGACTCTTCTTTCTAAGCTTCTTCCAACCCTGTTCTGCCGAGTTCTCTGACAATTGGAAAGAGATTCCAATGTTCTCCTTCTCTAGCCCTTCATGAGGCTAAGGTACAGAAACTTTTGCTTGCCCAATATTTCTTCACCATCTTGCATATACCAACTTCCCTATCCTTATGTCTGATCTGCTCATTCTATTTTCCTCTGCAAATCCTCAATTACTCTGAAATAGTGGGCCTCATTGATTCCATGAGCTTCTCGGTATTCCATTAAATGCCCTCACCCATCCTCCTCACAACCTAGTCCTTAAATGTATAACTTTTTATCTTTCCATCAATGTTCTATTGAAGTTCCTATTCTCAGCCAGTTTATCTTCTGACACCCATGTGTTATGTTGTTTGGTTGGTATTCTGAGCTCATGTGTATGTCTTATCCTTTGCAAATTCACGTCTAGTCCATTATCCCCAATGGCTTTCCTTTCTTTTATCTCTCTATGACCTATTCTTAGTCTAAAAATATATATATATATTCTTCCGGGCTGTGGTGGCGCATGCCTTTAATCCCAGCACTTGGGAAGAAGAGGCAGGCAGATTTTTGAGTTCAAGGACAGCCTGGTCTACAGAGTGAGTTCCAGGACAGTCAGGGCTGTACAGAGAAACCCTTTCTCAAAAAAAAAATTCTTCCTCTACAATATGTGATTTAACCATTGCTTCTTTAGAGAAATATATTCTGAAATTACTCTAGGGACTTATTCGCATTACTTATGAGGCTATATACACATTGTCTTTTCTATTCTATTGCCTATTTTTTAAGTACTTCTCATGGCAATTCTCAGTTATTCGGTAGTGGTACTCACTCACATGGAGAATGGCAATATCTCTGTGTCTGGCCCCATGAGCATCTAGTGTCTATTAGCTACTAAAAATATCTGTTGAGTGAACGATATGAGAGTATGAACACTTATTAAAATGATTTTATTATTTACTAGCAAGGCTCTATTTTTCTGATTCCTTCCTATCTTTACCATACCTATTAGCATCATGAATATGATTATTATATGGTCTTTATAAAGTGATCACCAATATTTGCTGAGTGTATGAATTATGATAACTAAAACATAGAAGACATATTTAATTTTCGCAACAATCTCTTGAGATTAGGTTCATTTTCTTTCCATCTTAGAGATGAAAGTGCTGTATGACTAAATACCTTGTCTCAAATAAAGTACTAACATAGAAAAACATGAGAAAACCAAAATCCTGAGGTAAAACCTAGCAATGTTAATAGGAACTCAAGGAGTATATTTAGACTTTGAGGGGAAGGACTGCTCATACTGGAGACTTATCTATTTCTAGGGAAAGTAGATTAGGTAAAAGTCTACTTAACATTTGGGTTCTGTTCCTGGGTTCCTTTACCTAGGCAGATGCAGTTATTCTGAGGCAGTGCTCACTCACACTCTATGCGCTCATCAGTCTTCTTTTTCTTCTTTGTTTTAATTAAATTGCTGGCAACTTTAAAGGTTTACTTGTGTTACATCAACATTTTGTCCCACTGGAACACTTCATGGAAACACGTTAAGCTAAATGAGGAAAGACTGTTATTCACAATGCCCCATTAGAGAGTTCCCTCCATCGAAACGCTACATTTTACTCCAAACATACTGTCATCGGTATTTAAATGTTAAAAACAAGTTCCTGCAATTAAAATATTCTAATATTCTATTAGATATTAGAAAAGTAAATGTATTCTATATATTCATGCACAATATAATGGTACATTATATCTGTTTATAATATAATTAATATAATATGTATAAGTTGTAAGAATAAAGATCTACCTGTTTTTGACTCTCTAATGATTAGTCTTCCCTTCTTCAGGGAAAAATAAAAGTACACATAACTCAAATGTTTTTGGCTGTAGTCACATCGCTGGATTTTAGTTAACAAAATGAGACCTAAGTGGAATGTGACTTTGATTATTTTATTCAAGACCAATACATACAAATTACTCTAAAATCTAGTGTCATAAAAAGTTTTATATATTATATCATAATTTGTATGTGTCAAGTTAGGAAGTAGCTTGTGGGATATTTCTTGATCAGTCTATTTAATGAAGCAGAAATCAAGATGTCTGCAGGTTGCTAACATGCCAAGGCTTGACTGAGAAGGGGAGATTAATTCCAACATAGACCATACAAAACACCATTAGAAGACAGCCCTACTTTTCTGTTGACTTTTGGCAAAGCATCTGAAGTTCATCATTACATAGACTTTTTCTAAAGACTCCTTCAGCATATTCACAGAGAGGTGGCCCCATATTTTGAGGGATCATTGCAGTATGAATATGTTTAACATCTTGTTAAGAATATTGATAACTAGTAAGATAGCAAGCAATGATTGTTTACACAAGTGTACATCATATGGATCTCTTTAATTCATAGTCATGAAACCAGCTTTGCACTTTTAATCTGGTATCTTCAAAAAGGGACAGAGGGAAGGAGGGAGAAAAGGAGCGATGGAGGGAGAGAGGGAGGGAGGGAGGGAGGGAGGGAGGGAGGGAGGGAGGGAGGGAGGGAGGGAGGAAGAGACAGAGAGATAGAGAGAGAGATTTTTCTATAACCTAGTAATGGAAGATATTCTCAATAACTTCTTCTCTGTTACTTTGTTGAAATTGAATTACATTTGACAGAGGAAATGGCTTTTCTTTTAAAGAGAGGATTTAGGACAAATTTCTAAATTATCACATTATCTTAAAATCTTGTATCCTATATTTTTCTTTGTTATCTGCTAGAGAAGTAGAAGAAATCAATTGTAGGACTGGGAAGAATAGCTAGAGAGCAGAAGACACACAAGATAGAAGAGTCTAGATTCTAGTGTCATTATTTAGAACAAAGCTTCCTAGAAGATTCACCTTCTGCAACAGAGAAACAGATCTCTGCTGTCATTATGAATATATTTGTTATGACTTGATCTCTCTAATTCAGTCTTATTTCACATCTTAGTGGCACATATTTATTATAACTAAAAATTATCTACTCAGTAAAGAAAAAAGGCTCCATATCTCTGTTAGATACTGAGTACTGCATCGTTGTTGGATTTCTTTCTTAGTAATTAGAAAATTTGAGAATGGTATGTCTCATAGACATTGATAGCAGATAACTGATAACATATTAGCAATGAAATACCAGACCATATAATAAGCTAATGAGCTCTCTTGTGAAGTTCATCCCAGAAATGCATGGCTGGTTTAACATGTAAAACAGTCAATCAAAGGCATTCATCCCGACAGGCTGAAAAAATTATGGAATCATCTCATTTGGTGCTGGGAACAGAATATGAGAAAAATCCAAGAACCTTCTGTACTTAATATTCATTCCCATTTATCTACTTACAATAAACAGTAAATTAAGCATGAAATTAAATGTATTTAACCAAAAATGGCTAATCATGAAAATCAAAGCCCATCTTTGCTCCTAACAGTGGACCAAATTTTCTTCCTCTAACATCTGAAAAGAGAAGGAATATTTTCATTATTATTTCTGTTTGGAAAAGGGGGGCTGGAGACTAAAAACTACTTGTTTGAAATTAAATGATGGATTTAGTTGTCAAACTAATAAATGGGTTTAACAAGTTTGTGAAATACGAAGTAAATACACAAAACCAAACTCATATTTTATGCTGGCAATAGTAATTTGAACTAAGTTCATATTATGACTTACATACTATAACCTGTGAAATGAAGAACTTAGAATTAGATTTCATAATACTAGAATGGGGTTGGAAACTATACAACACTGCTGTTACTAGAACACTCTGCTCTCTTTAGGACAGTGTTTTCCATCAACAGTTGGGACACAAGCAGAAATATCATTAGCTGGTTTTGTCCTTTGAGGAATCCCGAATTTTCATCACACACAAGACACCTCTTGAAGTTAAAGGTAGCAGCGATCAAAACGGAAATGTCTTAAGTTCTTCCTGGATGACATTGTCATCTTGAAAAACTGATGAAGCAACATGACAAATTACATGGAAGTTTACAGAATGGAAATAAGCATGAAGGGACAGTGAAGGAAGCACACAACTCACGTCTGCCAGGCGCAGAATACTGAACTTGCTATAGGGAGATGAGGGTGCCTTCAACTGAGCAAGTGACTTTTGGGTGAAACCTAGAAAGAGGTGACAGGACTTAGTTATGCAGATGTCTGAAAGGCAGAGAGCAATAAGCAACAAATCTAAAATCTTCTACATGTCAGTCTGGCACCCTAGGGGACTCAGACACCGCTCTGCTGACTGGAGATACAGTGCAAAGGATCTGAGAGGTCAGATAGAACTTTACTGTATACGGACTTATAAGCTGTGAAGGTTTTGATTTATTTTAACCATGGATGCTAAGGGAAGCCTTCAGAGGCACTGGAATAAAGGGATCTCTTAAATGTACTTTCATTTATTTGAATTAAAAAAAAAAAACCCTGAAAGAGAAAGTACAAGAAAGAGTACTCATTAAAAAGCTATTGGAAGAAATTCTGACACTTTTTAAAAAATTGTTAAGAAAATACATTTTGTGTTTTCTCTCTCTCTCTCTCATGCACACAAGTATGTGGAAGTAATGTTCTAATTGCATTAATTCAACAATTTGATAATATCTACTCATTTTAAAATGAGATGTTTTATGTGATAGATGTATACATTTTTGTATGTATGAATCTAAAACTGCACAATGAAAAAAAAGATGGTATAAAAATGAAGAAGTAATAAATGTTGTGAAAAGCTGATTCTGGATTTTGTTTGCTTGTTTAGACAACAAAATGTGCAGCCAAATGGAGGACATAAAAGAGAGCAGGGTTGGAAAAAGAAACAAAAAATATTTTCCATAGCTTGCACATGAACCATTGGGAATAGAGTGTGCCTGTTCACTGAGAAGTAGAGACAACCTGGATGCTGATGACAGAGACTTCTGGTACAATGGTGTATCAAATTCTAGAATCTTATCTTTGGATCCATTAAGTTAGAAATGTGGCGCAGAATACAAGTGGAGACAGTGGTGAGGCCGTTGGACATTCAGATCTTCAGGGTAGTAGAGGCCTATGCTGAAGGTTGAAGCTGGAAAATTATCAGGAAATACATATTCATTGTTCTGGGAGTAGATGAAAATGTTCGATTAAGTACAGATCAAATGTGAGTGTGCACACCCCTTTGGATGCCAAGGCACAGACAGAAGAAAGTGGGAATTAAGAATGTGATCTTGGTTACAGAATTAAGTTTGAAGCATATTTTTCTTGTGAAAATGTACATGGTTTCCAGGTTACAACTATATCACAGTGTGAAACCCACTATTTTCATGGAGACACATTTTATTGTTGTTGATTTGTATATTTGTTTATGTTTCAGGAAAAGAAAATGGTGGAGCCAGGGCTGTCACCAAAGAGATTGTACATAAGCATCATGTCTGGGACACACCACTGCTGTGCTTGGTATCATTTCAGGCAAGTGGCGAATCAATTGATCAAAAAGTATAAGCAAAATTATAAACATACATGGTAGTTTCTGATTATCTTATATACTCATTCCCCCCTCCCCCAGGCTCCATTCTTTTTGAAATATTAGAGGAAATGGCTCTCCAAAAAAGTGGTGTGTCCAGGCAATGATACATTCTCAAGTATTCTGTTGTATAATACTGAATCAGGAAAAGCATTGGAAATCTCAGAAAGAATCTTCTGGAAGTCACCATCCACATCTGCTTAGTTCCCCAACCAGGTTCACAAATCTAGCTTCTCAACATGGTTTCTTAGGATTTTGCTTAAAGCATTGGAATATCAGCAATAAGCTCCGTCTTATTAGGTCTTCGAACAGCAGGGCAAGCCGTCTGTGGACTGGATTCTGTGTCTCTGTAATGAGAGCCCTGCCTCTGTGTTTGTAACAGCCAGTGGCTTTGTATGGCAATTGACTCATCACTAAACCAATGGTAATCCACGTATTATTGGCCGCTGATGGGAGAGTGTTGATATGAAACCTGTGAGAATCATTAGACACAGTGAAAGCTGCAGGAGCCAGGGCAACTATTTCTTCCAATTACATTTCAGCTAAGCGTTGTTTCATGGTATGTAATCAAATGTGTACTCTCTGTAATTAGCTTATGCAATGCTTATTTAAACCACAGGTTAAACTGCTTTCCACAGCATGGACCATATGCAGCGATGTCATTAGCGTAGGTAATATCAGAGTGGAAATTCTTCTGATATGGCATATAACTGAGTGTGTTAGTTGTCTCATTGTTCTTAAACGTAGTGAAATTCCATTGTTTAACTACACAATTAATTTTGCACTTACAAGAGTAAAATACACAGGTATTTACTTACTTGATCAGACCTTGGTCCTTTTGAGAGGTATCTGTGCATGTGTGTGTGTGTTTGTATGTGTGTGTGTGTGTCTTTGAGTGTGTTTTATCATTTATATATGTATGTATATAAAATTTTCATATATATGTATGTATAATGTGTATGATAGCAGAGGGTTAGGAGGAAGGAAATAAAAGGAGAAAATATATATTATGTTCTCAAAAAATAGAAATTATTTAAAAATTAATAAAACGTTTGAATCTCCACCAGTTGCTTTGTGTTTCCTGTATTATTGTATGTCCTGACATTTGGGTTTCTCTGCTGTCTTAGCTGATTTCTATTTCTGTGAAAAGACACCAGGAAAACATAGAAATCCTTATAAAGGAAACCATTTAATTAGGATTGGCTTAAGGTTTGTGAGGTTTAGTTCATTAGCATCCCAGTGGGAAGTATGATGGCATGCAGGCAGACAGAGTGCTGGAGAAGGAGCTGAAACTTCTACCTCTGAGTCTGCAGGCAGCAGGAAGAGAATTCCACACTAAGTGACTCGAGCTTCTGAGACCTCCAAGCCCACCCACTACTGACATACCTCCTCCAACAAAGTCACACATACCACAATATGAATTGTCTGTACTGTTATTGTGCCAGATGAAATGCAGAGCATTGTGGCTATGACTTTGGTCAGCACACTCAGTTTGCCTTTCTGCTCTGCCACTGCTGGCTGTGACTGTCTACAGTCTAGTTTCCCTGTACTACAGATATGTGAAGGAAAATAAACGTAAAGCATGGACTCTTTCCAGCACATCCTTGCAGACATATGCTTAATGAGCCTAGCACAATTTTTTCTTGGTTTTAGACTTCTTTCTTAGGTTCTCCTTTTCCTGCCTGGTTTCTCTAGGAGTTACTATGCTTCTACCTTCAAAACACAGTTATTGAGTTACTAAGGAGACGATCTATCTATCTGAATTATCTTCTTTCTTTTAATTCTTTGATCCTCCTGTCAGCTGGCCAACTTCTATATTTCCTGTGTTTTCATTTATTTCTTTGCTCACCTCTTATCTATCTCTATGCAAGGGTATGCTTATGTATAAATGACCTTCGAATTTTTCCAAAAATCTATTAGATAATTTGAATTTTAGTCATTTTTTCTACGTCCTCTGGAGATAATGAGATGGATATTTAAATTTGAGTCTCAGAGGGGAAAAATCACTGGCTTACTGCACAATCAATGGTGGCATACGATTCTACTGGGTCAAAAGCCTTGCAGCTCTGTCCTGCTTTTTGTCTTAGTTTTTTCTTTAGATGTGTTTTCCTTTTGTGGCAATGAGTACCAGAAGCAGCAAGGAGAACAAGCATACCTTTTCATCTTTTTATTGTTAACTATCAATTCTCAGCTAAGTGACATGTATTGATTTTCTTTTTCTTCCTTTAATTCTATCTGCTGAAGACATGTACAGAGTGGGTAAAAGCACTCACCACAGCGATCATGTACCATGATTAGACAGCCTTGACATGAATAATAGAAGGGGTATCTGCTGTCTTAAGTTGGTTAGATTCTACCTATGAGCCTAAACTTGCTGATTGTCCATAAAACACTTGAACTAAATGGAGACCTATGAAAATTTTAAAAAGCTGATGTTTCATATTGAAGAATATTAACCAGTAAGATTATGTATTTTAGCCATGTGCAGCCATTGATGTACACTCTTCTCAGTTTCCATTGGGATCTCTTTGGTTCTTATCTGAAATTTTAATTGGATCCTTCACATTTCTCTGTAACAAGTATTCACTTTTGACACTTGAAGCTAAGTCAACATTCATGGGTCATATATCTACCTCTATACTGGAAAATACGTGGGAATATCATTCCAGGATGAGTCCATAGAGTCAACAGTGTAGATCCTTTGAATTCATTAATTGATTGACAAGGTGGGCTATCCTATGGGAGACCATCATCATACCTTGACTTCACTGGTTGAGTCTTTTCATCTACTCCAGGGTAACTTTGCAAAAATAACACATTGTAAATGGTACTATGAATAATAAAAGACTGAACTTATCCATTTGTTAGTTTAAAAAGAAACTAGCATAGATTTGTCACCTGTAATACATTTATCTCCTATGTATTACTATCTACAATTTTGTACTTTTTGCTATTTTTGCGTTTTTGAGGGGTATTTTAGTAAATTCTTCTTCAATTGTTGTGTGCTTTATATTTATCTAAAGCCAAAAGGCTAAACTATTAAACAGTCTTTTATGATATGGGATAAGATGGGATAAGAAATATATGAATTTATCAGAGGGAAAATTACTTACAAATGGAACAAGCTAAGACAAACTCCACATGAATTAGGCTTTAACACACACTTAAAAAATGTATGTATCCAGTTCTACACAACAAGGATATCTGTATTTCAGGATACAAGGAACAATTTTTTCCATTTTTTTCCAAGGTAGGGTTTCTGTGTAGACCAAGCTGTCCTCAAACTCAATCTGTCTGACTCTTCCTCCAGAGTGCTGGCATGAAAGGTGTGTGTCACTACTGTCTGCTTTTGCAATTTAAAAAAAATAGATACTTTAAGGGATGTAGTATTGAAAATCTTGTAAATGTCTTTGCTTTTGACCCCAATGGAGGAGATAGAGAAAGGACTAAAGAAGCAGAAGGGGTTTACAACCACATAGGAAGAAAAACAATATCAACAAATCAGACACGCCTCAAGACCTCCCAGGACTAAACCCACAACCAAAGAGTACACATGGAGGGACCCTTGGCTCCAGCTGCATATGTAGCAGAGGATGACCTTATCTGACATCAATGGAAGGAAAGACCCTTGGTCCTGGGGAGGGTCAATGACCCAGCATAAGGGAATTCTAGGACAGTGAGGTGAGAGGGGGTGAGGGCGCACCCTCATAGAAACAGGGAAGAAGAGGAAGGGATAGAGGATTTGTGGAGGAAAAACTGGGAAGGAGGATAACATTTGAAATGTAAAAAAAATAAAATAACCAATTTTAAAAAGGAGCCTAACATTTGAAAGTGGAAGTCAAAAGACTGAAGCAGCATGAGAAAGAATCAGGATGAAAGAAGTGACATGAGATCTAAAGGAAGAGGGATTGGTGGATGTGCACTCTACTCGAGTGTGTTCGCGATGCTGTTTATTTTAGATAGCTCTGAGGTTTGAATCTTCAGTGTCTTCTTAGAGTCATGGACAAAAGGCATAGTATCCAACCAGGCACTAATGAGAAGTAATGTAAAGTAAAAGGCAGGACATATCAAAGATCTGTTTATTGTACTTGTAGGGTAAGTGGATCCACACACTCACACAACGAACAGACAAATGGGGCAAGGTAGGGTAGGGCAGTCATCATCATGGCCACAAATCTCAGAAAGGGGGGGGGGTGAAAATGAGCCTTCCCCCTTTTCAGCTGATTACCTCAGCTATTGTCTTACAGTAATATAAAGACAACCAACAGGAATAAAGTGGTAGAGGAACTAACAGGGAAAACGAACGCGTATTTTTTTTTCAGACATGTCCTAAATTTCTGTGTATTCTAGCACCCAGCCTTGTTTGGACTCTACATAAATTACTGTCATATATCCTCCTTAAATTGGTTAAAAGAAAATATCTAGGGCACCTTTTTTCTTTCTTTCTTTGTTTTTGGAGGGGAAATTATTTCACATGTCTTAACAATATAAAACCTACTGAAAGAAAATAGCAAAGGAATTATGCAGCATATTAGAAGACATAATCATAGTGGTAACTATTGAATTTCAAGCATTGTATTTTGTACTTTCTAACTTGCGGTTATTTAAATACTTACACAAATTATTTAACCAAAAGAGAGCTGACTTTAGCCAGATGAACTATTCATAATGGTTAAAGTACTTCATACAGCCTATCACAGAAGTGCTCAATAGTCTATTACTATTAAGATTTCTGCCCACGTGACTAGTATGAGAAAAGCCTTATTTTCAACCTAATCCCAATTACTAAAAAACTTTCTGATTTTGATGTTCTGTGATGCACTTATTCCTTAACATACGTACTTGATTGATGTTGTTTTTCTGCTTTCCAACACTCTTCCCATTAAGTGGGCTCAACATGACTGGATGTCACTGTCAGCTATTTGCATTATTTTCCTTCTGTGTGAACATGCTTGTGCCGTAAACGCTGCTGGTGAGGATGACAGTGTGCTCAGATCACACTTTCCTCTGGCAGCTGAGAGGTCACTGTCCCTCCCTGAGGATGTGTAGAGTATTTCTACACTTGCATTTATCAGACACTCCCTGTGAATGTCAATTGGATATGTGACATCCCCAAGTCATTTTTTTATACTTTTTATTAGGTATTTTCCTCATTTACATTTCCAGTGCTATCCCAAAAGTCCCCCATACCCTCCCTCCCACTCCCCTACCCACCCACTCCCACTTTTTGGCCCTGGCGTTCCCCTGTACTGGGGCATATAAAGTTTGCAAGTCCAATGGGCCTCTCTTTCCAGTGATGGCCGACTAGGCCATCTTTTGATACAAATGCAGCTAGAGTCAAGAGCTCCGGGGTACTGCTTAGTTCATATTGATGTTCCACTTATAGGGTTGCAGATCCCTTTAGCTCCTTGGGTACTTTCTCTAGCTCCTCCATTGGGAGCCCTGTGATCCATCCAATAGCTGACTGTGAGCATCCACTTCTGTGTTTGCTAGGCCCCGGCATAGTCTCACAAGAGACATCTATATCTGGGTCCTTTCAGCAAAATCTTGCTAGTATATGCAATGGTGTCAGCGATTGGAAGCTGATTATGGGATGGAACCCTGCTAAAAAGGGAAGTAGACACAATAAAGAAAACCTGAAAATCCCCAAGTCATTTTAAATTCACTACATTATTTTCACCACTTGGTCCAAATTTGAGAAATGTTTGCATTTTTGTCTCGGCTGATTTTGGAGCATCATCTAGTCTGATGGAGTAAGTTGTGGAAATGGTAGGTGATAGCCCCAGCCTTCCTTCAGTGACTAAGCTATGCCATCATCAGCTGCCCCAAATGACACACATATTCTTTAAAAGGTTCCCACCATCAAGTCCTGCTCTCTGTCTCCTTTCTATCTCTTGCTCTCTGTTTCTTGATCTGTTTGTCTCTCTCTTTGTCTGTCTCTCTGTCTCTGTTTGTCTCTATCTCTCTTGTCCCTGCTCCTAGGCAGCCTTTTGCTCCAATAAATCTGCTTAGATCTGCTTCATGGTGTGATATTTGTGGCATTCCTTGGCCCTGGCCCTTAAAGAGCACAGTCATTTAGTCCTAACAGTAAGGCCTCTGCCTCATTAGCTCCTGAGGGCTTATCATTAACATAGTGCTCTTGTTTTCCCGAAACAACACAACAATAATAAAATAGACCTAAGTCAGTGATCCTGGTTTTCATGGTTGTCTACTATGCTAAATGAACCTAAGACAGGAGAGTTTAAATGAGAAAGGATTAGGCTGGGTTTCTCAAAGAGCTTTTTCAGGGTCTTGAGAATTTATTTAATCAAATCTGTGCAAAGACTCCAGACACAATGGCCATTAATGTCAGAGTTTAGACTTTAGAAATCAGACTCTAGTAATGGACTATCCAGTCATCTGAATGAGGAGGTGGGGGCATGTGGCAAGACTTCTCTAGGTGGTACATTTGTATATTTGAGCAAGACATTCATGAGGAAGAAGAAAAGAAATCCCTACCTCCTAGATGTATCTAAAATAGAATTTTTCTGAAGGCTTTAAGAGTCCCATGAACTTTTCTCTTGGATTTGGATGCTGTCAAGTAAAATGTATTCCACCCATTCTCTGTCAATCTCATTATTATTATTATTATTATTATTATTATTATTTACCCCCATCAAAACATCCCATCCCTCTTCTCCTAGTTCCACCCACTTCCCTTCCCTCCTTCCACCCCCTCCATTTTTCTTCAGAGAAGGGGAGGCCTCCCATGGATATCAACTCACCTTGGCATATCAAGTTCCAGTGGGACTAGGGAAAACATCTATTGGGGCTAGACAAAAAGCCCAGTTATAAGAAAGGCAGGCAGCAGAGTTAGAGACAGTCCCTGCTCCTGCTGCTACTAGGGAACCCACACGAGGATAAAGCTACACATCCATTACAGATTTATGGAAGGCCTAGGTCTATACCCTGCATGCTCCTATTGCTCAAGCTATGAGCAATGTGGAAAGAAGACACTCCTCTTGGCTGCTTTCAGAAGACAGTTTCCTCCTGGCTGCTTTTGGGGGCAAGATGTACAACTCTTGGCTCCTATAGCATGAAGTCTGCCTGCGGGATGCTATGCTTCCTACCATGATGATAATGGACTAAACCTCTGAAGCTGTAAGCCAGCTCCAATTAAATGTTTTCCTTTATAAGCATTGCCTTGGTTATTGTATTTTTTCACAGCAAAGAAATCCTAACTAAGACACATAGTTATCCTGCATTTTTTGGCTATTATCTACTAATAAATGAGTAATACAACGTTTGTCTTTCTGGGTCTAGTTTACCTCACTCAGGATATTTTCTAGTTCCATCTATTTGCCTGCAAACTTCATGATGTCCTTGTTTTTAATAGTTGAGTAATATTCCACTGATTAATGTCCTACCTTTTCTTTATCCATTCTTCAGTTGAAGGATATCCAGGTTGTTCCGAGTTTCTTGCTATAATGAATAGAACTGTAATGAACATAGTTGAGCAAGTGTCTTTGTGGTACAATGAAACATCTTTTGGATATATTTACAGGAGTAGTATAGATTGGTCTTAAGTTAGAACTATTCCCAATTTTCTGAGAAAGCATCAAATTGATTTTAAACATAGCTGTACCAGTTTGCACTCCCATTCATAATGGGCAAGTGTTCCCCATGTTCCACATCCTCACCAGGATGGGCTATCATTTATTTTTTGATCCTAGCTATTCTGACATGTATGGTATGGAATCTCAGTGTCATTTTGATGTCCAAGGATGTTGAACATTTCTTTAACTCTTTTTCAGTCATGAGACATTCTTTTGTTCACAGTTCTTTTTAGCTCTGTACTTCATTTATTAATTGGGTTATTTGGCCTGTTACTGTCTACATTTTTAAGTTCTTTACATATTTTGGATACTAGCCCTCTGTTAGATTTAGGGTTGGTGAAGATCTTTTCCCATTCTGTAGGCTCATGTTTTGTCCTTTTGACAGCATCCTTTGCCTTACAGAAGCTTTCTGTTTCATGAGGTTCCATTTATTAATTTTTGACCCTAATGCTTAAACTACTAGTGTCGATGTGTTCAAGGCTATTCTCCACTTTCTCCCCTTATCAGATTTAGTGTATCTTGTTTTATGTTGAGGTCTTTGAAACACGTGGACATGAGTTTGGTGCAGGGTGATAGATGTGGATCTATTTGCATTCTTCTGCATGCAGACATCCTATTAAGCCAGAACCATTTGTAGAAGAAGATGTTTTCTTTTTACCACTGCATAATTTGGGCTTCTTTTAAAAAAAAAATCAATTGTCCATATGTATGGGTTTACTTCTGGGTCCTGGATTCAATTCCATTGACCAACTTGTCTGTTTTTATGCCAATAGCATATGGTTTTTATTACTATTGCTCAGTATTACAGCTTGAAATCTGTCAATCTTAAGTTGTTAGTTTTTGGTGAACTCTCTTAGAATTCCAGAGCCTTATGAAGGGTGTCTCGTAGATGAAGGGATGAGACAAAGAGGCAAATTTGGTTGTACTATACGTTTTTTTTTTCTTCTCCTAGTACATTTGCATGTGATGGTGACTATGTAGAAATAGAAGTTGTGGATGATGCCAGGAATTAATTAGAGGTCCACCAAAAAGTGGATGATATTGAGCTGAAAGAGGGCAGCCTAACAATACAAACGATTCATACTGTCCCCTCTCTCAACCAAATAATAAGTCATGTGGCATTTCTTAAAAGAGAGCATCTGGGTTTCTATGACAAGCTAGCCAGAAAACGATTAAAATATGAAGATCCTTTCAATTAACACAGGTTTCCTAAATCCTAATTTCTAGTGGTGGCTTGTAAGAATAAATACGTAAACTCCCAACTTGATGTTTATACATACATAAATTTGAGAAATATCAAATTATTTTACTCTGCCGAGGAGACAACTGGCTCTGGCTGTGTTATATAGGTGTGTGTGTGTGTGTGTGTGTGTGTGTGTGTGTGTGTGAACACCCTCAGACCCTTAGCTGGATTACATGCTCATGTGATGCACACAATAATAGTGTTTGGATTTCCAGCTACATTTCAAGGCACTGGGCTGCAAGACCTATTCAAGATAAAACCAACTTGCCAGCATTGATGGAGGAGGCCCTCCTCAGTTCTACCATTAGCCAGGGAGCTATTGGCCACTTATGGCTGCTGGGAAAGAAGAGGGAGTTTTATTCAGATATGCAGTCCTTGAAAGGCTACCCAAATTCCAGTATGGTTCTCCACCCATTCACATATAGATGGCTACAAATGAACTCATTACAAAACAGTACAAGGAATTGGAAGGGAAATGTGGGGGGGGGGAGGTGAGGGCATACAGGAAGGAGCTGGAGGGAAGAGGTGGGGGGGAGGTGAGGGCATACAGGAAGGAGCTGGAGGGAAGAGTTGGGGGGAGGTGAGGGCATACAGGAAGGAGCTGGAGGGAAGAGGTGGGGGGAGGTGAGGGCATACAGGAAGGAGCTGGAGGGAAGAGGTGGGGGGAGGTGAGGGCATACAGGAAGGAGCTGGAGGGAAGAGGTGGGGGGAGGTGAGTGCATACAGGAAGGAGCTGGAGGGAAGAGGTAGGGGGAGGTGAGGGTGTACAGGAAGGAGCTGGAGGGAAGAGGTGGGGGGAGGTAAGGGCGTACAGGAAGGAGCTGGAGGGAAGAGGTGGGGGAAGATTTGATCAAAATGCATTACATGCATTCAGGAAAATTTCAAGCAATTATCTGGAGATTGAGCAAAACACCTGATTCTAACCTCCGGTCTCTATATTATGTGCACAGAGAAACACATGCATATAAGCACGTATGAATGCTCTTGTACATGCACAAACACATACACATGCAATCACAAAGAGAAAACAATACAAGACAGGTTTATAAGTAATGATAACATTTTCAGGTTACTCTGCTTCCTTCTTCTCTGGGCTTGAATTGCACTAAAGTAGGTTATATAACTGTATGCATATAAATCTAACATCCCAGTTCCTTCACATATGTCTATGTTCACTAAAGTAGGTTATATAACTGTATGCATATAAATCCAACATCCCAGTTCCTTCACATATGTCTATGTTCACTAAAGTAGGCTATATAACTGTATGCATATAAATCTAACATCCCAGTTCCTTCACATATGTCTATGTTCAAGAAGCATATGCATGATTTTGTTAAACATGTATGCTCTTTACTATCTCATAAGTTAAAAATGTGACTGTATTTCCTATGATTCTCTTTTAACTTTCCTGCTTTCAAAAATCACTGTGCATGTGGACAAACTGGTGCTTTTCAGTCTTCTGGTCAGGTTAGCTGAATTTTGCAGGAAGGCACATTGCTTCAGGAATGTTTGGCTGCTTGGAATCTGGGGTTTCAGAGAACACATCGTGTCATTTGATATCAAATTCGACTTTGAAGTAGTTCTCTTCAAGAAGATGGCAGTAATGCTGCAGCTATTCCAGGTCAGACAACAGTCGGCTACAGTCACGCTGATGTCAGACTTCATCTTTTCCTCCTGACTCCACAGCTTCATAGAACTGGAGAACTTTAGGGAAGCGAACTTTTTATCACAGACGTGATAGTGCCACTGTTGTCACTTCATTAGTTAGCATTACAGCACAAAACGTGGGGTTTCTGGTTCAGGACACTGTTAACTTAGCAGCATATACTTTAACTGTAGGCTATCTTATTCAGTTTTGTAAGTAGCAGAATTTACTGTAAAAATAGGGTCCAAACATCTCAAAAAACACTAAGCTAAGGAAATGCCTTCCTGGAGAAAAGCTAATTTGAAGCTAAAGGGAGGAGTCTTGAAGCATCAGGTAATGCTGGTGAGTCTTGTACCTTTTGTTATATTGAGATGAATATGAAATATTAAACATGCTACTTGGAGTTTCCTATGATTATCATTTATTCCTGTGTCAGTCTGCTGGTGACAAAAAGTGGGTACACACAGCAAATCAGCAGCCCATTTCAGCAAAAGTTAAGGATACCTTCTATATGTACAGTGTCGCAATGAATATTGTGGTAGGTTTAATGGATAGGGGAAAAAGACTATATTTTTGTCACATAAATCAGCTTTCCCATCAATGGAACTTGTAATTTAAAAACTAGTAAACAGCAATCAACTAATAAAAAGTAAACAACGTTCTGAGCAAGCTTTACAATGTTAGTGTGTCTTTGCTCCTTTGAACAAAGCCTATCCCTCTTCTTTAAAGAGGAAATAAACATCTAGTCTCTTCACAAATGTATCTTTTTTATTTAATTTCTTAAAGTGTTTGAAGTTTGACTGCTTTAAATAAGCTAGTTTATGACATCACGTCCCTAAGGTGAGAGGTGGAAGCTTCAGCTGTAGTCAACAAGCCTTACCAACAAATATTCCATCGTTTCTACAGTGGACATGAGCATCTATGGGTTGGATTGTCTCCAGTGTGTCTGTGGATGTGAGGGATGAATTAACATATGCATGGTTGTGTATGTTTGTGTACATATATTTGTCTACATATGTTGACACTTCTGATGAAATACAAACTTGTTAAATGCAGTAGTAAGAGAACAATTGTATATTGGGGAAATATGAAGATTCTATATTTTAGTGTAACTTTAAGGGTTCCCAAACTAGCTAATTTATGAGAATTCACTCCTTTGAATGGTGTTGATGACGGTAAAAGCTGTGGCCACTTCCTGCCTCTGCCTCCTAGTTTGTTGTCTACTTTAAAGACCCATTTTCTTCTGCCATTTTGTTTCATCAGTAAAATGTTTTTCTTCTGTTTATCTTTCATTCCAGTTCCTATTCTGGTTATTAGATGAGTAAACAAGAAATCTATGGCACCTAGTGGTAGAGCTTGGATAGAGGTACCCATGTGGAAATGCAGTAAAGCATCTAAAAAGACTTGACAATCCAAGTAGATCCAAAATTATATCGAGCTCTCAGTGTTGTATGTATCTTAGTCTTATTTGAAAGCAGGGTGAAGCTTCTAGACTCCTCAACATAATTTCAAGGGAATCAAACAATAAGCAAAGAAACATGTCAAACTATTTTTTCAAGGCAAATTTGTGCTTCTTTTTTCTAACAACAAACCACGTGTCCTAGCAGCAAGTATTAACAACTATGACTTTGAAGTACTGATGTACATGCTTAATATTTTGAAATTTAAGTGACAACGTTAATGTGATATACACCTTTCTGTGATTTTTCTTACTAGAAAGTTGTGGATCCTGTTTGTAAACGAGTGGTAGATGCTGACATTTGTAGTGGGAAAAGTACTAAGTGTTAGTTAGAGTTTGAGGAAATGAAGTAACCTCTGGCTTATCCATTCCTCTATGTGGAACGATCCTCAAAGGAACAGGCTATAACTCCCACCCACTCAGAGGAGAAAGGGGGGTGGAGGGGGGAAGGATTCTGGGAGGGGGTGACCAGGAGGGGGACAGTGAGCAAGATGTAAAGTGAATAAGTAAAACAAACAAACAGGCAACCCCTGCTGTAAAGTTCTGTGTTATCTGAGGCATGTCATAATCACAGAGAAAACAACTCAACAACCAGCATCACAAGGGGATTGCATTTGCTCAGTAAAACATGTACCTCTAAGGTCAGACTCTTCAGCTAGATGGCAGTAGGCATTCAATAGCTCTTGTATGGCACAGTGAGTGTAGCTAATTCATGTATTTCAAAATTCCCACTAGAGTAGACTTTAAATATCCATCACCAATAAAGAAATGAGTTTAAAAGGTAATGAGTCTAATAACCAGTCTAATTTAATTACTCTACAATGTAAACATGCATAAAATATTGTATCATGTTCCATAAGTACATAGTTATTTTTTGTCAATAAAATAGTTATTTTTCAGTACAGCTTAGGTGAGAAGGGAGCAAATGATTTCTGCACAAAGGCTTCAGATCTCTAACAGAGGTCTGAATTTCAAATTCCAAGCAGTCTGAAGGATCTCTCTCTCTTACACACACACACACACACACATGCACACGCACACCCCCCCCCACCCCCACCCCCCCACAAACACACACACACATCTTCTAACCTCAGTGGAACCTACACAGTCTGGTGCTTTTACATACATACACAGACAGATGTACATACGTAAGTGTATGTAAAAGCAGAGGTAGGCAAATGCACAGGCATATATTTTTCCCCTGTTGAAGAACAACAGATGCACCACATAGTTATAAAAAGGAAGGTGGAAAGTTAACATAAGTTAACATAAGTTGCATATTTGTCTATATGGCACAAATGTGTGTGTGTGTGTGTGTGTGTGTGTGTGTGTGTGTGTGTGTAGAAACACCTGGGTGTGCAGGTGCCCAGTGACAGGCAGATTGACAGACAGAAAGACAGATAGACAGACACAACACACACTTAAATACGTATGTGTGTGTGTGTGAATGTTCTAATCATTGAAATATTTGTTCTGTGTTAGAAGAGTTATTCCCATAAGCTTTATGTGATAATAGATTTGCATAAAAATCTCATATTCTGGTCATTTCTTTGGAAATTTGTCTGTCTAGAAATTTTGCCTGTAATAGTCTTAATGATCAGGATAATTTTACATAGTCTTATAGTTTAGATGTGGATTGCTTCCCCAAAGACCCCCTTGCCTGTTTTCCAGTTGGCCTTCTGATATCTTTAGTTCATTGAGAGAGTGCACTCTTTTTTCCCCTGGTCATGAGGTGGGTTGCTTTCCTCTTTACCATGTTGCCTCCCTGCTATTGATATTCTTCCTTAAAGATATTTAAGATAAAATTGGTTCTGGCAAAAAGATCGGATAGGTTGGGTTTGGAGCTGGAGCACAGTCTGTTTCAAGATGATAAAATTCATCACCAGAGGTTGGACAAGCAGCAGCTTTTCAGCTTCAGTCCCTGCCCTGATTCTGAGCAGTGAAGCACTAGAGGGGAAATGAGAATGGGCTGTAGATAAGGCAGGTCAGACCTTGGTGTTTCTTATGCCACTGCATATTAACTTCAGGTGTTGCTACTATTTTTCCCTTTCTCCCTATGTCTTTTGATAACTCACACTGTGCATCTGTTCTTAAACAGGGGAAAGCTAACAAAGACAAACACAGGCTTGCATACACTGCAACTGTTCCGTGGTTCCTGGTACCAAGGCTCTTTAAGGAGCCATGAAGTGTATGGAAGACTTCTGAGTCTCCTTACTAACTCACCTTTACCTCAAGTGGGACTTCGAAGGCTATTTTTGGAAACAAGGGGAGATACTTTCAAGAGTATTCAGATGATTGTAGAAAGATAAAAACAAATAAATATATTTAATGAGTTATATTACACGTTCATTGTTTAGAATTTAAACCTCAAATCCCATGTAGAAGGCACTAAGTACCAATGGTTGTCTGCGGGGGGCAGGGGTTCATGAAAATCAGAGAGTCACAGACACTGCGCCTGCGTTGTTGTCCATATCATTGATATTCTCATGCTTGGCAGCCTGGAGGAAGGGCTTACACTTGCTACCTACTCATTGGCAAGAAGCGTCTGTTTGGAATCTATTTATTTATGGGCAGCTAGAGGACCTACTGTGGCCTCTTGACCTTTTATTGTGTTTGTTAACATTTTTCCCAGAAATATTCACGAGGAAATACGTTTAAGAAGCCTTACTTCTAGTTAACTACTTGTCCTCCTGGCAGCTTAAATTGCAAGCTTATGATGAGGAGTAGGGAGTGAATCTTAAAACACAGAGTGAAGGCTATAAGTCAGGAGGAAACTGGTAACTTTCTCCTTTCGTTGTACGATCAGTGAATCACCCTCAGTAATAAATGAATACTGTGGACTGCTGTGTTTAGACAACTGAAGAAATCAGGAAGGACTGGAGAGACACTCAGTGGTAAAGAGCACTTGCTGTTCTTTTCTGGGACTGGGATTCAGCTCCCAGCACCCAAATTCAGAGGCTTACAGCCACGTGAAACTCCAATTACAGGGACTCTGATCTCTTCTGGCCTCAGTGGGCAGCTGCATAAACTTGTGCTTGTACACACACACACACACACACACACACACACACACACACACACACATATACACACTAATAAAATATAAAAATAAATTCTGAAAAAAGGAACACAGAGCACTGTCTGCTTTGTTATTGTTTTTCTTTCTGGATCCCTGTATCACCATCTTGCCTCACAGACTGGTGATGGACATCCTACAGACATTTTCCTTATGGAGGACAACATTTTCCTTAGTTTTCTGTCAGTAGTGCCTGCACCAGGTCTGACAATTCTCTTTCAGTGAAAGGTAAAAACAAATCAGGTGGCTACAGTGCAAAGCATTTTCCTCTGATTTTCACAGCTAAAGAGGCCAAAATGAGCATCCTCGAGAAAGAATCATTAGCTCCTCTTAAAATGTGCTAAGAAACCGTGAGTGTGCAAAGTGGATGCGTGCTATCTTTAAAGCAGCAGGAATTTCATCCCACAAATTCACTTACTTTGGGCTTCAGAGTCCTTCCCTACAGACAAACATGATTCCAATAAATATGATCAATATATGTTTATATCATATTACATAATCTATGAGATTTGCCTTTTCTGACTAGAAAACAGCAATCCTCCTGTTCCAAGAGACCTCCAGTTGGAAGCCATGTCTAACAAGCCACAGAACAATGAAAGGAAGAATTATGTAGCACCCCTCTCCTCTTAATTTCCTTTTCATTTCTTTTGCATAGCTATGCTTTTCTTTCTGTTTTTAATAACAAATGGGATGGCTTATGCCAAGTAGTGGTACAGCTTGGTTATATGGTGTACTCAAGACTACTCAGAAGGAGAGAAATCATGCCTAATACTGGAAACCTAGTCAAATACCCTGGGCTAATGAAGTCAGGGATCCGGGAGGAGAACCCACAGTAGCCATTTCGGTTGAATAAATAATATTGTAGCTTCAGCAATTTTAAAGGCCCGTGAACTGAAGTTTGAGCCTTCCAGTTAAGGACTCAAAGTAATGGGAAGGACACAGATGTCTGGTTGTGACAGTAGATGGTAGAGTTTAGCTTGGAAACAGTCACAAAGAAGATGGCAAGAGGAGTGGCTGCATAGTCTTAAAGAAGGCAAGAAAAACCAGCCCAAGTGTTCGGGTAAAGTGTGAGAACATGGGACTACACTGATTATTCTCTTTTTAGGAAAAAAAAACCTGAATTATTGAGCTTTATGTGAAAGATCTCTGTCTTCAAAACTTAAAAAGAACAAAATTCAGAATATCTCCTAGGTTACCCATGGACCCAATTTGAGGTCTAAGCCCTCTTAAGACTAATTGAGCTTAAAACACCTGATGCAAGCCTTCCTCTGTCTTTCATGTATATTTAACATAGAGTGAATAACCAGTAGCATTCTCTGCCACAAAGATCATGGCAAGTATTAAACTCAACTTTTGAGGAAACCGAGAGACTCTATCAAAGGTGGGGGCTTCGAATTAATCTAAATGAGCATACAGATGAAGAAAAGAGATCCTTTAACAGAGAGGGATCACAAGATGGCACCCATATCCTGACTGTAACAGAACTTAATAAATGTAATGAAATATATTTTAAAAAATATTATTGAGGACATGGAACAGAAAAATGGCAGTTACACTCTATGAAAGCATGTTTGGCCACTAGGAAATACATAGCACAGACAAGGACTATGATGTGGCAGTGTATGCTTTCCAAAGCAGGTAGAACTCAGGAACCCTATCTTTTTCAGTAGTTGGATGAGGTTGTAACGGAGCCTGTGGAGGTTTGAATGACAATGGCTACTCACTCTAGAATCATAAGCTTAACTTGTTCCCTAGTTGGTAGAACCGTATGGGAAGAATAAGGAGGGGTGGCCTTGCTGGAGGAGGGGTTATTCCCTGCTTCCTGCTTGTGATTTTGATATGAGCTATCAGTCTTTCCTGTTGTGATGCCTTAATTCCTCCATCATGAATTCTAACCCTCTTAAATGGTAAGCCTAATTAAATTCTTCATTTTATAAGTTATCTTGGTCTTGGTGTTTTATCATAGCAATGTAGCTATGTAACTAAGGCAGTATCTTAGATTTCTTTCTGATTTTTAAATCAATTAGATATAGCACTTTGGGAAGTCAAAAGCTGTTGCTCATGTTACAATGGCAGAGTACTAATCTGAGGAAGCTCTGACTTTGTTTATACTCTCCAATAATGGACGGTAAACAAGTAATGAGATCTCAAACAGAGCAAATTCTCTAAAATGAACAGGAAGTTTAGTGTGACAGCAGATGTCTGGCACACGTTTCCTAAGTTTGAAACTTAAGCCTAGCAATGGATGGATAAAGAATCCATCCCACTTTCATAGAGACTGTTCTAGTTTCTGTCTTCCTGACAGTTAGGTGAAATCAATTTATCCATAATAAGAACAATATCTCAAAAATAAAACTAAACAAAACCAATCTATCAGTAGAGACATATATAGTCATTAAATTATATTCCATGTTCCCTCTAACAAATTCTTCATGGCTTCATTTTTTAATGATGAAGAAATTGACCCTGGAACGGGATCCAACCACAGCAGATGCATTTACAAGAAAACACAGAGGCTTCAGTGTAGGCTGCGTGTGGTGCAGAAGGCAGGAAACATCTGTGAGCACAGGAGAACTGTGGAGCTGTGGTTGGCTGACTCTGCCAGCTTTCCATGGGGTCTCATTCACTGCAGCCTGACGAAGAGTCTTTATTATGTACCACTTCATATGGACCACATAGTGGTGGGCCTCCCCACCCTGGCCAGATGCCTAGTTGCGACAGCTCTGCCATGGTTTCTAGGCAAGTCCTGGTGAATATTCTCACCCACAGTTCATCTGGATTCTCATGAGAATCTTGAGACTGAATGGTTGAAAATCAGTTTAGACACACATTTCTCCTCCTAGTATAGTTAACAATCATGTATTATTGAAATAAAACTGTCTCAGATACATAATATTAAATTCTCAAGATTTCCATACCTAATTCCTTCCAAAAAATTAAAAACAAAACTCAGTATGAAAAAAATATTAAAAATAAAGATTTTTATCAAAAATAAACATACTTTCCCTTAAAAATGTTCTTCTCGTTTTCCTTTTAGGCAATGTTAAATTTTAGTTAGGCCACAACAGACTTCAGTGGAAAGAGTAATAGAACATTATCTAGGATACTACACACACCTGTTTTCAGGTACATGTGTAAATGCAAAGCAGAATTTATGGAGTCATTTGTATAGCACATGGTAGACAAAGGCAAATTAAATATGCACACTCTTAAGATTTAAATCTTTACAATCCTAGGAGCTCATAGGTGCCTTACGTTGCAGGGATGTTTATATACATTCACCAAAAGCATTATTTTTGCCTTATTTTACTTTTCCTCAATTGAATTTTCTTCTCCCTTTCTCTTTGTGTCCCTTTTTCCTGTCCTCCTCTCTCTATCTCCTCCTCTGCTCCTCTTCCTGGCTCTTGCATTTCTTGAGCAACTGCTGTACCTTGGAGACTGAGTGAGGTGCTGATGCTAGAGCATGGGGAAAGATGCTCATTCAGCCTTTCAGCAGCTGGCAGCTTGGAGAGTGATGCTGATGCACAAATAAAAGAAAACTTAAAACGAGTAAGAGGCAGATTGCAACAGAGGTATGGAGAGAAACATCCCAGGGAAGAAATGCCACAGTGCCACTTAGGAGAAGTAGTAGCAATTTATAAAGAAAACGTAGCTATTATTATAAACTACAAGATAGAGAAAGAGCAGTTCAGATTAAAGTAAGTTAAGTGTAGCTGTTGCTGGTGGCACATGCCTTTGATCCCAGCACTTGGGAAGCAGAGGCAGGTGGATCTCTGTTAGTATGAGGCCAGTCTGGTTCACAGAGCAAGTTCCAGGATATCTAAGGCCACTCAGAGAAACCCTGTCAAAAGGAAAACAAAAAACAAAAAACAAACAAACAAACAAACAAAATGGGGGAGGGGGCAAAGGTAAGTATGTGTAAGAGATTGTCTCCTTATCAATAAATGTGGGTTTTCCCAAGGCTTGATTCTTTTACCCCACGACTCTGTTTTTCCTGGAGATGCTCCTGTCGGAAGCTCTTCAAGTTTCTGCACAAGAACCATATTGGATGCTGGAAATTTCTAAATTTATCTTTTGGCAGCTGAGTGAGTTTTTCCTCCTTTTCCTCATTGGGAAAAAAAATTGGACCTCATTGAGAGATTTTTTTTGGAGTCATACCAAATTATTTAAAGCATACTAAAATTAGTTAACATCCCAGACACAGTCTCTCTCATCCATAGATGGGTCTATCTACAGACTCCTGTCAGTATTCAGGAACTTGCATGCAGGGACCATTCCCACCACCTCATGTGCCTATACTATTAGTGAAGACAGCATGATCTCAGCTGCAAACACAGCATGGCTGGATAACATGTAGAAGCTGAGTAGAAGTTGCCGATGCATGCCCCAACCCTGCCCAGCTCCAGGAAAAGCTTTCAATACCGGATATCTAGTAATTAGACCCCAGATGCCAACATCTCACTTGCTATCACTGCAACTCTCTCACTTGCAACTCACTGATGAGATAATTAAGCCCATTCTGTCACTCTCCTGGGAGAGGCTGCCCTCCCCTGTTTTCCCTGGTAGGGGAGGATATGGATAGCCATCAGTATGGCCCAATATAAATTTATGAAATTAGAACTTTGTGTGATTCTTTTGCATATTCATTGTTACTTGGTTGCAATCTTCTTAAGTATAAACTTTGTAGACAATAGCACCATGTTGTAGTGTCAAAGAGTTCGACACACCTGCTAGATGATGCCCTCTGTGACCTTTTCCTTTGCCAGCTTTGTTTTGCATCCTTTATTTGCAATGAATCATAACCATAAAGATGGCCATGTGCTGAGTTCTGTGAGGTTTCCTAGCAAGTCTTAGAAGCAGAGGCAGTCTGTAAACTCCCATCTTATACATGCGAAGTGTGTTTAGATAAATGCCATGCACATAAGAATTAACGAACATCAGCTGGGTTTATTGTACATTTGTCTTCTGAAATGAGCACCTTCTAGCTCTAAGATTCACTTTTACATTGATATCCAAGCTCCAACCTGCATTTTATCACTTTTCTTAACTCTAAATTCCTTGATTCAGTGCCCTGTATGACACCTATACTTAAGTTTCTGATGGCCATCTCACACTGGAGCTGTAGAAAAGAGAATTCAGAGTTTATGCTGCAAAAATCAGGAAGTATAATTGAACTGCATCAGTGCTCTTTGTGAGAATTGTTAATGTCGTCACCACCATCCTGCTACTCAGACTCTGATGTTGCTTTCCTTCTCCTCAGGACCAATTTAAGGATAAGAATTATCCTGGCCAACATTATGTTGCTATGATTAAATAATCTAACAAAAGAAATTAAGGGACAAAGTGTCTATTCTAGATCACAGTTCAAGGGAACATCTATCATGACCAGGAAGCTACAGTATAGAAACTTGAAGCCGCTTTCCATAGCTCATCACATTGACAATCATGAAGCAAAGAAATTGAGTATGTCCTGCTACTCAGTTCTGCTTATCATTGAATAGTATGTCAACCAGGGCATTGTGATCTCAATAGTGGGATAGTGGGTGTGTTCCTACCTTAACTCATGTAATAAAGATATGCCTGCATTCTCATCAATCCAGAGATGCTAGGTTCTGTTATGCGACACTAGCCATCAAAATGCCACCCTTGACAACTTGCTAGTTAAATATTACTTCTAAGCCACTGACATTTTACTTTGTCTCTTTCATCACATGACCATGTCATGGTGGAAAATTCACTTGTTAACAACTTTTAAAATCCCCATAGTCTTTAACAATTCCAACACTCTATAAGTATGAGTGCCAATAAAATTAAAATAACAGCAGCAGCAACAACGACAACACCACCAGCAACAATAGCCTAGCAAGATGATTTAGCGAGTAAAAGTCCTTACTAGATAAATGCAAACCAGCCATCATTACCCTGGAGACACATGAGCTTATCAGTTGCTACGTGCACCGAGTCATATCTATGCTAGGGCAGTCTATATACTCTATCTGCTGGGGTCTGTTGGCATCCCAGCAAGGCAAGGGAGCAGCCAAATTCCCTAGGCTCTCAGGATGAGCAAATCTGGAGTCATAGACACATTTCCTCTCCTTCTCTGCTCCAGGTCTGCTCAGATTGGTTACATTTCCTGTTACTGTGATAAATACCTTGACAAAGGCAGTATAAGAGAGGGAGGGTTTATTCCGGATCACAGGTCATGGATACAGACTGTCGTGGCATTGTAATCAAGGACGCATGACCTTGAAGCAGCTGGTCACATCCCAGCCACAAATCTGGAAGCCGAGAACAATGAATGAATACTGTTGCTGAGTTATTTTTCTAATGTATTCAGATTGGAGCCCCACCCACAGTGGTTGGATCTTCCCATTTAATGATCATAGTCAAGATAATCCCTCATAAAACTTCCCAAGTAATTCTACATTCTGTTAAGTGGATAACACTAAGCATCGCAACCATGCTTGGTTGAGTTTCAATAAATACAGAGTTTACACCTTACAAGAACCTGGTATCTCTTCTTCATTTTTACCCCTTCAGACCATCTATTCACTCAGCTGGCTTTCTAAACACAAAGCAGAGTATCTTCCCACTGGTTTATATCCCTTCATCTCCTCCCACTTTCATCATAAAATGCATCAGACTTTGTATTGTAGCCTAGAAGGATCTGTGGGATTGCTCGCCTATAATCCACTTCCACAGGGTCACTAAGGTTTCTATTGTTACCAGATGGAGTCCATGTGAGGAAAACCCCCTCACATCAAGGGTGCCCTCAGACACCTGAATTAGGCATAAACCACACCCAAATGCCTGCTTTCACAGGGATATCCTTTATTAAGCAGGGAAGAAAAGTTAAACTGGCTGCTTTCAGACTCAGGAAGAAAAACAGTAGCAAATGACCTTGCAGGGGAAAGTTTTAAGAAGAGGAAAAGGGGAGGCCTATTTTAGAATGAGCTAGAATGTAGTGGTAGTATTTGATTGGTCATGTTAATTAGGTGAGCCAAAGGGGAGTTTTGATTGCTGGACTTCAATCATTTGATAGCTGGACCTTGGTAGTCAGCCTTCGGAGGAAGAAATGGGCAAATTAGTGAATAGATGCTGGTGGCTAGACTTAGGAATGTAATCTCACAGTTTTAACAAGCCAGAGGAAGGGGAGAGAAAGGCAAGGTTTACCAGCGCCATGCTCTCCATACTGAAGCTGGCCAGGGTTCATTCACTGAGCACCTGAGTATGAGCCAGGTTTTCTGCCTGGAGCACAGGCACTGCAGGATCTACCCAAGCTTTCCCCACACCCCTCTCACATCTAAAATGACAATGACTTTCTAGACAAAAATTTACTTGAATCTACCTACTATCATTGTAGTTTTGCTTTGTTTACTTTTTTAAAAAATTGTTTGCAAGATCATTAAATTCTGCATCTGACCTATGTTCTTTGTCTTGGTCCTAGAGTCCATAAATAGACATTTTGAAAGTGTGTTCTCTTTCCTTTCTTAGGTCTTAACTACAAATGACACATTTTGCTATTTTATTTGCCACCTTTAGTCATATCTGTTTACAACCAACTTAGGAAGATGAAACTATAGTTCACTTGTATCTTTCTTTTATCTATTCCTTCCAAGCTAATAATTCTAACATCTACATCTATTATTTGCATTAAAAATCATTAAATATTATATAGCATACAATACTCTCAATGTTTTTCCTATTAGTGTAATACAATATGTGAGGATCCCTATAATACATGCAGGATATTGGTTTCTTGACTCTTCTGCCTAAATTTATTAGCTAATTTGTGATTTTTGTCATACATGCATTTTCACTTTTATCAATCCTTTGTTTGGGGTATATTTTAATATGTGTTTTGGATAAAAATCCTTTTAAGCTATAAATTTGGTAAGTACTTTTTTCTCAGAATTTGACATTTAATTTATTTTTTCTTTTTGAAAATGTATTGCTTAGTAGTTTTATATATTCACATGATACTTTTACCAAATCTAGACCAGAAACTTCTAGTGCACTCCTTGCCCGTTCCTCTCTACTTTTATGAACTCTGTTTTTAAGTCGCCGAGTCTAAGCAATGGTGACAGGTTTTGCCTTGCTATAACTGGACCATGAGAAGCCCAGCAAGAGCCACATCTCTGAGGATGGTTTATTTCACAGAACACAGACATTTATATCATGTATCATGTTTCTAATGTTGTATACCTAAAGCCATTATGAACACTATGCCATCTATTTGCTCCCATACTCAGGAGGAATTTTACAGTTTACAACTTATTTTCACTTTACCCTATGTGTGTGAGAGTTTGGTATGTATGCCTGTGCACTGTGTGAGTGCATTATTCATGGACTGAGAAGAAGGCAGCAGATGTTCTGAGACTGGGGTTACAGATGCTGGTTAGCAGGTACATGGGTTCTGGGAATGGAACTTAGCTTCTCTGGAGGAGCACTCAGTCTCTCTTTCAACTGCTGAGCCAAGTCTCCAGACCCAGCAATTTCATAGTTTTCTGTTTAAAGTTTGTGATATACTTTAACTTAATTTTGTGAAGTATCTGAAACCCGTTTTGATTATTTTAGAAATTCTGTATATGATGCCTAATAGCCTAGTCCAATGTAATTTTGTTTTAGTAGGATTAAATATTTGTTTTTATTTTTTACATAGTTTGCTTAGCATCCAAGAAAATAAGTTTTTAATCAATGCTTGCAGTTAATTGTGGGTTTTTATTAATATTCTTTATGAATTGGAGGAAGTTCCTTTTTATTGCATTTACTGATTTTGTTAAATGTCACGTTATTGTCAAGTGACATTTCTGTTTTTATTGATATTATCATGTTAGTTCTCCTATACCCTGTTTATATAATGATGTGTAATAATGAAATTTTAAATATGAAACCATTTTTCTATAGTAAAATTTCAGAATCATATTTTAAGGACTTTCTTTTCTAAATTATATTGTTCTTAGTAGTTTGTTAAAGACAAGCTTAATATATTCTTGTGCATTTTTCTGGGCTCTTTATTATGGTCTATTACTCTATTCATCTCTTATTTTACCAGTATCTCATTGCTTTTATTAGTATGTTTTCAAATTGATTAATGTCAATGTTCCAGCTTTGTTCTTCAATTTTGTCTGGGTCTTGCCTTTTGATAACATTAGAATCAGCTGGACAGTATTCATGGAATGGATTACTGGTTTGACAGAGCATATGTTGAACCTGTAGATCAATGTGGGACATGTGACATCATGAGTGTATGGGTTTTCTCTGTACTTATTTAGTTTGTTTGATATCTTTAATCATATTTGTGTTTTCCTCATTTAAACCTTGCACATATTAGTTACATTTATAACTAAGTATGTTTTACTTTCAATTCAAATTATACCTTTTCATACTGCTCTATAAAATATAATCTATATGTTTAATAGCCTAGTCCTGTACCCATTAACATAACTTTGTTGTAGTAAGCAAAATTATTTATTATTATATTTTACATAAATGATTGTGATGGTGTGTATATGCTAAGCCCAGGGAGTGGCACTATTAAAAGGTGTGGCCCTGTTGGAGTAGGTGTGCCTCTGTGGTCTATTAAGGATGGGCTTTAAAACCCTCATCCTAGCTACCTGGAAGTCGGTCTTCCACTAGCAGCCTTCAGATAAAGATGTAGAACTCTCAGCATTGCCTGCTTGGACACTGCCTTGCTCACAAATTGATGATGATGGACTGAACCTTTGAACCTATAGGCCAGCCCAACTAAATGTTGTCCTTTATAAGGCTTGCCTTGGCCATGGTGTCACATGGTGTCACATGGTGTCACATGGTTCACAGCAGAAAATCCTAAGACAATGACTGTGCTATCTAAAGAATATGCTTTTATTATTGCTAGCTAATGTATATAGACTTTTCATTTATTTTCTTTGTTTTATTTCATCATCTACAACTTCTCATATGGCTTTTAAAACTAGTGATGAGCAAGAACATCCTTGCCATGCTAACATTTTATTATACATATATTCTTTATTAAGTGGAAGAAGATTCCCTTTACTGCTAGGTTTTTTATTTTGTCTTAAAAGGTGTCACATTATTTTCCAGTGATTTTTCTGCTTTTATTGACAGACCATGTTAATCTTCTTCTGTAACCTGTTGATATAATGGATTTTAGCAGTTGAATTTTAAATATTAAAGTAGTTTTGCATACTTAAACCCCATTTACTAGTGAGATAGTATGTTTTTATAAATTCTTGGATTTTATTGAACATTATCATAACTACGTTTCTGAGAGATATTAGTCTTTATCTTTCCTATAATGTCATCATTAAGAAGTAGTATTTTTGTAATGTTTTATTCATGGGCTGAGCTATGAATTATGTTTTCTGCTTCTAGCCTCTGAAATATAATAAGAAATTATTATAATATCTTCATAAAGTATTTGATAAAATGATGTTTACAACCTCATTATACATATATATTATATATGACATATAATATATATAATACATCATATCACACATTACATATCACAACATGTGATATAAGTACTATGTAATATATAATATAATGCATAATATATGTTATATAATAAATATTTATGTATTATATAACATAATATGTAATGTGTATTATGTAATGTTTTATTCATGAGCTGAGCTATGAATTATAATTTCTGCTTCTAGCCTCTGAAATATGATAACAAATTACTATAACATACTACATATTTCATGAAAAATTCTACAGACTACATAAAATATACAACATATAACATATAGTATACATATACTATACATAACACATAAAATACTACACAATAGATAATATTTAATATATGAAATGGAACACATGGCATATAATACACACTATATAATAATAATATACAATTATAATACATAATATACAAATACAAAATAAATAATGTACAATACAGAATATATAATAGAAAATATAGAATATATAACATATGACACATAACACATGACACACAATATATAATATATAAATTGCAACATTTAATATATAGCATATAACGCATAACACTTGAAACATGACACATAGCATATAACATTAATAAATGTTTAATATAATCAATGTAGAATGTATAACATATGATATAGTATTTAATATTAGTTTAATAAATAATATATAATATGTAATATTATGTGATTATATAATCTATAATATGATATATGATATGTTATATGATGTATAATATCATGTTATATGAGACATACTATGTATGATATATCACATATGATTATAACATATCACATATAACATGACATATAACATGAAATATATAATAAAAGTAAATATATTTAGTATATATTATATATTTATCCACATATATAGCATATTATTTACCATATATAGAATATATATTACATATACTACCTGGGCTGTTCAATTTTGTCTGATTTATTAAAATTTTTTAATGTTCACACATTTGTTCATTAAGAATGTTATCCTTTATAGCCCTGGGTGTCCTGGAACTCACTTTGTAGACCAGGCTGGCCTCAAACTCAGAAATCTCCCTTGCCTCTGCCTCCTGAGTGCTGGGATTAAAGGCGTACGCCACCAAATCCCAACACTCGGGAGGCAGAGGCAGGCAGATTTCTGAGTTCCAGGCCAGCCTGGTCTACAAAGTGAGCTCCAGGACAGCCAGCGCTATACAGAGAAACCTTGTCTCGAAAAAAAAAAAAAATGTTATCCTGTCACTGTCCTTTTGTGTATGGTCTTTGGCTGTAACAGCAGAATAATTTTGACTTCATAATATAAATTTAAAGTATTTCATTCTTTTCAGGTCATTAGAAGAACTTGAGAGATTTTTATATAAATTCTCTATAAGTGTGTGCTAGAATTTAGTTACAACACATCTGATTCTGGGTTTGCTTTAATTAGAAGATTTTTATTACTGAAGTTTGTTGTTGTAGGTGGTTTGTTTGTTTGTTTGTTTGTTTGTTTTTTTAAGACAGGGTTTCTCTGTATAGCTCCAGCTGTCCTGGAACTCACTTTGTAGACCAGGCTGGCCTTGAACTCAGAAATCTGCCTGCCTCTGCTTCCTGAGTGCTGGGATTAAAGGTGTGCAGCACCATGCCCAGCTATTACTGAAGGTTATTATCACTGTTTAGTTTCCTAATCATCATTAGTCATTTTATATAGTTTAAGAAACTTATTCAATAAATACATTGTATATTATAGACTTAATCTTTATTGCTACTCACAAGAATTGAGTCTGTATTGTATCAGATATATTTCTTCAATAAATCTACAAATAAATGTACAGAGAATCATACTAAGTGATGTTAGCATAGGTGATAATTAGCTTCATATAAGTCTGATAGGAGTTTTTTGTCCTGGAGTACAAAATGGAGAACATTTTGGAGTCTGGAACTGTAACACTTGATGTACAGCCTTGCTTAGAGACAGTGTAGTATCTTTTTTTTTTTTCCCTCATTAAACTTGTTTTAATGGTCTCAAAATTCTGTGACAGATTTTTGGTCAAGTTGTTTCCATTAAAAAGTACTGATTTTGAAAACTAATAACTTAAAACTGCCACACACACACACACACAAGGTCCACAAAACATTCTTTCCTTCTGAAGGTTTTAAAATGCATTGTTATCATTAACCAGTCTTTTACTATTAAACTTAAATGGCCAATTGAGACAAACAGTTCTGAGTCCGTTCTTCCACCACTGATTAAGACTGCGGTGGCAGGTGTTAGGGGTAATATTCATTTAGCCTTCTGAGTTTTCTAGGCAGACTTGGTGACTTTGGCAGCTCCAGCAGCCTTCTTGTCCACAGCTTTGATGACACCCACAGCAACTGTCTGCCTCATGTCACGAACAGCAAAACGACCAAGTGGCAGATAGTCAGAGAAGCTCTCAACACACGTGGGCTTGCCAGGGACCATATCAACAATGGCTGCATCACCAGACTTCAGGAATTTGGGGCCATCTTCCAGCTTCTTACCAGAACGACTATCGATCTTTTCTTTAAGCTCAGCAAACTTGCATGCTATGTGGGCTGTGTGACAATCCAGAACAGGAGCATAGCCAGCACTGATTTGGCCTGGATGGTTCAGGATAATCACCTGAGCAGTGAAGCCAGCTGCTTCCATTGGTAGGTCGTTTTTGCTGTCATCAGCAACATTGCCTTGTCTAATACCTTTGACCTACACGTTCTTTACATTGAAGCCCATATTGTCCCCAGGAAGAGCTTCACTCAAAGCTTCATGGTGCATTTCAACAGACTTGACTTCAGTTATTACATTGACTGGAGCAAAGGTAACCACCATGCCAGGTTTGAGAACACCAGTCTCCACTCTGCCCACAGGGATAGTGCCAATGCCTCCAATTTTATCCTGGAGGGGTAGTCGCAGAGGCTTGTCAGTTGGACGAGTTGGTGGTAGGATACAATTCAAAGCTTCCAGCAGTGTGGTGCACTGGCACTGCCATCTTTGTGGGTGATTTTCCATCCCTTGAACCAAGGCATATTAGCACTTGGCTCCAGCATGTTGTCACCATTCCAACCAGAAATTGGCACAAATGCTACTGTGTCAGGGTTGTAGCCAATTTTCTTAATGTAGGTGCTGACTTCCTTAACGATTTCCTCGTATCTCTTCTGACTGTATGGTGGCTCGGTGGAATCCATTTTGTTGATACCAACAATCAGCTGTTTCACACCCAGGGTGTAAGCCAGAAGAGCATGCTCGCGAGTCTGCCCGTTCTTGGAGATACCAGCTTCAAATTCACCAACAACCAGCAGCAACAATCAGGAAAGCACAGTCTGCCTGGGATGTGCCTGTAATCATGTTTTTGATGAAGTCTCCGTGTCCTAGGGCATCAATGATGGTCACATAGTATTTGCTGGCCTTGAATTTCCACAGGAGATGTCAATAGTGATACTACGCTCAGGCTCAGTTTTCAATTTGTCTAAGACCCAGGCATACTTGAAGGAGCACTTTCCCATCTCAGCAGCCTCCTTCTCAAACTTTTCGATGGTTCGCTTATCGATTGCACCACATTTGTAGATCAGGTGGCCGGTTGTGGTGGACTTGCCGGAATCTACGTGTCCGATTACAACGATGTTGATGTGAGTCTTTTCCTTTCCCATTTTTGCTTTGAATTAGCCGTGGCTTTCACAACACCTGCGTTCTGACGGCAAGCCCATTGCGAAAAAGCCAGTGCAGTATCGTGCATGTAGTTTCTCTACTGCTCCTTTTTCTCTTTTATAGCTTGAATCTTCAGTTTTAAATTTTTCTCTGATGGAGCTTGTTAGCTTTTCATAGCTTGTAAACAAAAATGAATAATATTCATTATTGTGTTTATCTATAGCTCACCACTTCAATTTGTCTATATTGTTGCAAAATCACTGTAATAGCTTAACGTTGTGAGTTGTGTTGGTTGAGAACTTTAGCTTAGAATCATGCTCTTTAAATAGCATGTCTTTTTGCTTTGGCTTTTCTGAATGAATATGATGGATGAATAACATTTAATATTATGTAACTCTGCCCCTTCCCTATATCTTATGGTTAAACTTTGGCTCCAGCAAAATTCACTTAAGGAAAGCAATATTCACTTAATCCCTTTTAGGAAGACCTTAGAAAGATATCTTAAGACCCATTTGTGTGTGTGTGTGTGTGAAAGAAAAAAGTTAGTGGTAATATCAACTTTCTTTCTTTTTCATTTTTATTGGTTATTTTATTTATTTACATATCAAATGTTATCCCCCTTCCCAGTGTCCCCTCCAAAACCCTCCATCCCCTCCATCCCCTCCCCCTCCTCCTGCTTCTATGAGGGTGCTCCCTCACCCACCCAAACACTCCTGCCTCAGTGCCCTAGTATTTCCCTACCCTGAGCCATTGACCATCCACAGATTCGAGGGGCTCCCCTCCCAGTGATGCCCCACAAGTCCATCCTCATCTACATATATGGCTGGAGCCATGTATCCCCTCATGTTTACTCTTTGGTTGGTCATATAGTCTCTGAGAGCTTTTGGGGCCTGGTTGATTGATATTGTAGTTCTTTGTATGGGGTTGCAAACCCCTCCAGCTCCTTCAGTCCTTGCCCTAACTTCTCCATTAGTGTCTCTGCACTCAGTCTGATGTTTTGCTGCGTGCATCCACATCTGTATTGGTTAGGCTCTGGCAGAGCCCCTCATGGGAGGGGTATACCAGGTGCCTGTCTGCAAGTGCTTTTGGCATTAGCAATAGTGTCTGGGTTTGGTGTCTGCTGATGGGATGGATCCCCAGGTGGGGCAGTCTCTGGATGGTCTTTCCTTCATTCTCTGTTCCAATTTTTATTCTTTCATTTTCTTTTGACAGGAGGAATTATGGGTTAATATTTTTGAGGTGGGTGGGTGACCCCATCCCTCATCACTGAATATACTCTCTACAGGTTCTTTCTCCCATTTTGTTGGGTATTTCAGCTAATGTCCTCCCTATTGGTTCCTGAGAACCTCTAGTCTTTCTAGTGGTGATCCCCAGCTCCCCTCCCCCACTGCTGCACACCTTCTTTCAAAATCCTGACTATCTGTACTTCTCAGCCATCTCCTCCCTTATCTGAACCAGCCACCCCCTTTCCACCACCTGTTCTCTCCCTCCCAGATCCCTTCCTTCCCTCTGTTTCCTGAGATTAATTTCTTCCCTCTTCTGAGTAGGATGGTAACATCTACACTTTGTTGTGGCCTTCTTTATTCTTGAGTTTCGTATGGTCTGTGAGTTGTATCATGGGTGTTCTAGGCGCCTTTTTGGCTGGTATCCACTTATCAGTGTGTACATACCATGTGTGTTCTTTGTGACTGGGTTACCTCACTCCAGATGATATTTTCAAGTTCTATCCATTTGCCTGAGAATTTCATGAAGTCATTGTTTTTAAAATCTGAGTAGTACTCCATTGTGTAAATGTACCACATTTTCTGTATCCATTCCTCTGTCAAGGGACATCTGGGTTCTTTCCAGCTTCTGGCTATTATAAATAAGGCTGCTATGAACATACTGGGGCATATGCCACTGCTATAAGTGGGGGCATCTTTTGGACATATGCACAAGAGTGGTATATCTGGGTCCTCTGGTAGAATTATTTTCAATTTTCTGAGGAACCGCTAGACTGCTTTCCAGAGTGGTTGTACTAGATAGCAATCCTACCAGCAATGGAGGAGTGTTCCTCTTTCTCTACATCCTTGCCAGCATCTGCTCTCACCTGAGTTTTTAATCTTAGCCATTCTGACTGGGGTACGGTGGATTCTCAGGGTTGTTTTAATTTGTATTTCCCTGATGACTAAGGATGTTGAACATTTCTTTAGGTGCTTCTTGGCCATTTGAGATTCCTCAGTTGAGAAATCTCTGTTTAGCTCTGTACCCCATTTTCAATAGGGTTATTTGGTTCTCTGGAGTCTAACTTCTTGAGTTCTTTGTATATTTTGGATCTTAGCCCTCTATTGGAGATAGGGTTTGTAAAGATCTTTTCCCAATTTGTGTGTTGCCATTTTGTCCTATTGACAGTGTCCTTTGCCTTACAGAAGCTTTGGAGTTTTTTGAGGTCCCATTTGCCAACTGTTGGTCTTAGAGCATAAGCCACTGGTATTCTTCTGTTCATGAGTTTTTCCCCTGTGCCGTTGTGTTTGAGGTTCACTTATAGATTATTCCAAGTTTTCACTAATACAACCTTTATAATCTTTTTCTTATAGGTTCTAATAGAGTTTCCAGTACATTTTAGTATTAATGTTAAAACCAGTATAGCCACTGAGGCAAATTGGGTATGCGTTTGAATGAAACAGAAATTCCAAACAAGTTGCATAGATATGTAGATAATCATTTGAATTTATTTAATTTGCTGATATTACCACAAGTAAGTACAATGCGTTCTTACTTTAAAAATCTAAATAGCATGTATTGTTAGTCATTTTAATCAGGATTTGGGATTTATGTGAACTAATTAAATAAAGCTATTATAATACACTAAACATTCCAATATTCTAATAGATATTTTGCAAGTATAGATTAAGTATATTTTCTTTGACACCATATAATCTACCCCCAAATTAATAGCTTATAAGAAATCCTATCACCTATTGTACTGTATGTGTAAACAGTTGTTTAGCTGTGGTCACCCATATGGGTTTTCTGATCTCAGATGGATTCAGATGATAGCAGTCAGCTCTCAGCTTGGCTAAGGACTGGAAGGTCCAGCTTGGCTCTAGCTGGAAAGACTCATCATTGTCACCTCACTTTATCCTGCACAGTTGAGCAGGCAAACCTGAGACTGCTGAAATAGCATTGAAAGTAAATGCAAATGTGCAAACCCTTGTTAGTCCTTGGCTCAGAACTGGCATGATAAGCCAAAGCAAATGAAAATTCCTATCCAGACTCAACTGGAGAAATGAGCTTCATCTGCACAACACATTGAAAAGGTTAGGGACTCAGGGACAAGAAAGATGAAAGGCCATTTTTGTAATGAGTTTTGTAGTCATTGTCTCAGATTAAATGTATACAATTTACCTAACATTGCTGAACATTTGAACATTAACATCAGGGAAGTGAAAATTGCCCTTGTGGAATGATGCAAATTCACAGGCTTCAGTTATAAAAGAGACAGTGGTAGTGTTTGGTATATATGAGAACAAAAGTCTGGTCTGGGTGAAAATATTGTATTAACATAAGAAAGACTACATATGATGAGAGAATACATATGTCACCCTGACTAGGGGCTCAGAAGAAACCTTGTGTCTTATACAAAAACAAAAGTAATTCCTTTCAGCATGTGTAGTTTGATTTGCCTGCAGCATTATTCATCCTATCTCTCTAAGTAAGCCACGTTTACACAGATGCAGGCTATTCCTTCTTGGCTTTCAGCTTGCCTTTCTGTTTATGGTCTCTTATCTTATACATGGATGATATCTAACACTTCAGTCCTTAACACCCGCCAACACATGCACACCCAGTGAACTTCATTTTACTTTGGCTTTGGTCTTTGTTCATTGCCACAGACCCTCTGGGCCCCTTTGTCTGCGTGGAACGGGTCTCTAGTCGCGGGTGGGCAAAGCGTCGGATAAATTGACAGACAGATACACACAGGAGAGGTTGTGTAGAATCTGAATGTAATTTGTCAAATCGATCATCAAACTTTTTATACAGAAGACAATAAGGAAGTTGGGTGACACACCAGCAAGGTACAAAGAGGTTACTGGATTCTTACATAAAACAGAGGAATGCAAACACAGAAAGTCTAACAGGAACCACCTGGGATAGAATTCATTGTTAACAACTGGGATCAACAAGGGCTCCACTTAAGATTCACTTAATCTTAGAAGCCAGGGTCAAGGGCTTTGTGCCCTTGCCATAGTTCCTATTTTAGTCTATTGTAAAGCTTTCCCTTAGGCCATTGTAAATACATGTGTATGGGTGTAACTCAGCTACCTATAGTTCTAAGTATCTACTTTGGTTTCTCCTTAGGTCTGAAACTTCCTTCTTCCTAGGTGATGGTAAATTCCTGTGTAGGGCAGTGACCTAGCTTTTATTCAAAGTGATAGTGTAGTACCAGAGGCAATTCTGAATGTCACTGAATAGGCAACATTCTTACTGATTTCCAAGCCCATGGTCTGCTCAAGGACTTTCTAGGACATTGGAACACTGGCGAAGGCTTTAGCTATGTCAGAATTCAATCTTAAAAGGCACTTATAATAGGTTAATACTAATAGAGAGCACGTGGATCCATACACTAGACTAACGCGGGAATGGAATATTAATGTATGGGTTAGAAAGAACTCCAGACTCCAGGAGTGAGTTTCCGTGAAACTCTTCTGCCTTGTGAGTAGCTTACAAGCCTCTAGGCTTGTCAAGCTGACTCGACCAGAGTGTGTGGCAGTTCATCATAACTATCATTGTTAACTTCTTGACTCTTATGCAAGGTGTCAACTCATGAGGACAGGAATCATCACTGTGATGCTAACTGCAGCACTGAAGTTTAGTGACATCCTGAATTATAGAAGATTCTCAGACAGTACATACCACAACACTGTAAACACAACATGTCTGTGAAAGACAGAACTGGGCAAAACTGTAAAAGGAAGCAAATAACTTTGAAATATATATATTTTGTAGTATAATAAGAAAACATACTATTACAAAACATAGTCAAAAATAAAACACATTGTTTTAATTATCAAATAGTTTGAATTTGTATGCTTTTTATTTGCTTAGAATGAGAATAAATGTTAAGGTCTGGGATTATCCAAGGCTTTCCCTGAGGCCTTCCCTGATAGGTAGAGAAAAAACACAGTTCCTTCTCATAAAAACCAGGCATATGCTTGACAGAGCTGGTAACAGCCTGGGGCTAGGTTCATGGGAGCTTCTACTTTGATACTAAGAACTCTTGCCACTGTATGGAGCTTTGGTTGCCAGTTCCCAGGCCATTGTGTGCTATATCTTTAATGTTCTTGAGATACCCAGCATTCCCCTTGGGCAATATTGTTTGATTAGCTTTCCACTGACTTTATTCAGTTGTATGATAATTCCTGCTAACATCATCCTATAGAAACAGTATTTCTATCCTGGAAACAGTATATAAGATGCTACACTTCCTAACAGGCTTGCTTGGCATAAAATACAGCTGGACCAAGAACTCCTGAGCCCAGCTCTTCTGTCTTTCTTTTATATCTTCTCATCTCCTGTTCCTCCCACTTAGGATCCTGACACTGAAGAGTGACAGGCTTGGTCAAGGTCAAGTAAATGCGATCAAAACATACTGTATGAAATTATCAAAGTAATAAAACTTTTAAAGTAAGTCCCAAATGTGTAGCAGCACACGATTTTAACAGAGATTTCTCATTTTGTGATTTTACCACTGAAAAATAGATGAAACTGAAAGAAGCAAAGGAAACTTTTTTGCTTTTGAAAATCATATGGGATTTTAAAAAATAGACAACCTTTTGATGATTGGGCAAAAAATCAAACTTATGTTCTCATGAGATTCATTTTCATATGCAGAACAGGAGGGTTTGTAGGACAAGTCTCCTTCAATAATCAGGGAATTGATTTCCTTCCTGTTAGAGCAGTGTGACATGTTCTTTGAGCTGGATGTTAGAAGCCAGGGTGGAAGGAGTAGCGAAGCTGTGGGAGAATTGTTCACTTTTAACAGCTTCAGTATAAGTGACATACTCTTGAGAACTATGCTGTTAAGGGGTATATATCTCTGGTCTTTTCATGGTGGGTAAAATGTGTACTTTAGCATCTGATAGCAATATTGTTTTCCAAATCATCCTTGGATGGTTATTAGTTCTGCTGAGATATTGTTTATAACAAATCATTTCTCCTGGATGTATTATTAAATAAAGGAGTAATCACTTGTTTACAAGGCAGGCATTAGGATTTGATCTTTTCTGCTTAAGTAGACGTCAAGAGGGAATTGTTTCTAACTTGAAAAATAAAAAAATAATGCATTTAGTTAGCTGGGTTTTTATGTTACCCAGACTATAAATTCTTTTCTAGTCTGTCAGTGGCAAACAGGAAGCTGTTAATAAGAATGAAACTAGAACAAAAATAAAGAAATATGCCTGTATTGCCAGAACTTGCCATGCATGCATACCCAGAGTGCACCTTTCTCTCTCTCTGACTGTATTTTGAGGTTTGGTTTTTAGAAGGTCAGGTCTCCATATGTAGTCCATTAGGACCTCAGCTCACCATCCATCCTCCTGTCTCATCTACTTGAGTTCTAGAAGTGCACAGGTAGAATTTACTCTTTCAATTCATCATTTTACTTTGTAAGACTGATCATACCCTTTTGAAATTGTCTTGGTAGAAATGTACATACCGATATTTTAATATCTCTGTAGTAACCATGTTATAGTAGAACATTTGGAGTCAGTTATCTACAGAATATAAAATGAAAATGAGGAAAAATGTTAAATGACAAACATCCTTAGAATAATATCTGAAATATATACAACAAATAGTAACACTGCTTATAATAATGGCTAATTATGGTTACCTTGACTTTAGTGGTTTTGCTAATAATTTGGATTTTTCTGAATTTTCAAATCTTTACTCTTTTTTGTTTTTTGTACTTTACAATAAGCACATATCATTTCAGCATTGGAAAAATTCTAAAAATTCATGTTGACATTGTCATCAGTCCATTTTGGAACTAAATCTTAAGAAATTTGAGCCCCATTTGGAGAATTGTGATTTAGTTCTGTTTGCATGGTGCTGTGGCCTTATTGAAACACACATATTGAGTACTTATAAACACAAATTGTTAAGATGTAAATTTTACTAATACATCTATGAATACCACACACCATTAAAAACACATTCAGATAAATTTTTATATACTTGAAGAGGATGTTTACTTTAAAAGGTTCCATTATTCCATGTTGAATACGGAATCTCCTTCCATGAGAGCTGTTTGTACTGCTTGGCACAAAGTTTTACAATACTCTCACCATGTTCTTTTATTATTATTTTCATATCCATCCCAAGAATCCTTGTAGTCTGAGGTCATATCAAATGAGGTGCATTTTTAAAAGGGCCATTAAATTTTCAAGTTAGATGTTTTGATATAATAAAATCAAATCACTTGAGAGGGCTGAGCTTACATCATGCCAATTTAACAAACTCTCTTCCTACTTCCAAGATGTATCTAAAAATTCTTTTGGATTATCTTTGTAAGCACATTGCTTCTTGGCCTTTTGGCTAAGATCAAGTCTATCTTTGTAAACACATACTTGAGGAGTTACAATAACTTGTTTCCTTTCTTCAAATCTTTATCTCTCCATTTCCTCTTACATCATTGTGTTAGCCAACATTTCCAGTGAAATATAAATGAGTATCCCTTGTGTATCACTGATCAATTGTTCTTTATAAGATCTTATACCTTTATCATTAACTATAATTCTTTATGGGATCTTGGTTATTAGTCTGATTAAGTAACCTTACTTTATCTAGTTCCTTTTACCTTATTTGCATTCCAGGTTTGATAGGAGTTTTATCTCAAATATCCTTTTCTGTGCCTTAACATATTCACATAAATTTCAAATTTAAACTTTGTACCACTATGACTACACTCATTTTGATTAGGCAGAAACATTTTTAAAAAATATATGGCCGGGTTCTGGCCACTGGTTATGTAGAATATCCATTTGTAAGTGGGTGATTGTAGATCAATTCCAATCTCATAGTTACAGATTTGATGTAAAGTTTTTACTAACACAAAAGAATTTTAGATCTCACCATGTTCTCTTTTATTAAGAAAGTTGAGTTTGAGTTCATCCATGCTCTCAGGAATCAGTAAAATTCACTTTTAAAATGACCATGTGAACTATTTCTCATGCTGTTAGCAATCCTTAGTTGTCTGTAGTTCTTTGTCTAGGGTAGAGGTCTCATAAACTTTGCCCCTTCCATTTTAGCATGTCTAGTGATTTTGCCTTTGTTCATGATTTGTTTAGACAGTTAAAATAAAAAAAAATTAACAGGACATACTGAGAGTAATCTATACCACAAAAACCTGTTATTTAGGAAAGTGTATTCAGTATGGAAACCTGAATCAAGGAAGATAATGGATATGTAGACAACAAAGTATTAAACATTTTGCCATCTCATCTTGATTATCTCATTTTATTTTCATTATCTCAGAGAGGTGCAGCAGGAAGATAATGCATTTCTACAGGGTTTGTATCTATTAAAATATACAATTCATCTCTACAGGGGGCAAAAAAAAAGAAACATTTTATCACAGAAATGGACTCAGCAGTGTTTAACAGCATCTGACAGCTGTTTTTCTGAGTCTAACACTAGGTTTCCCAATTAATTTGCACAAAAACACCCCAGAGTTCGCAGAGACCAAACCATCAACCAAAGAGTACACATGAAGGGAGCCATGGCTCCAGATACATATGTAGCAGAGGATGGCTTTTTCAGACATCAGTGGGAGAGGAGGCCCTTGGTCCTAGGGAGGTTTGATGTTACAGTGTACAGGGATGCTATAGCAGTAAGGAAGAAGTGGGTGAGTGGACACAGAAACACTCTGATGCAGGCAAAGGGAGTGGCAGGAGTCTCAGGCAGGAGAAAAGGGATGCGATGGGGGTTGTGGTAACCAGGAAGGAAGCTATCATTTGAAATATAAACTAATAAAATTATTAATAATAGAAAAAGGAAAAAAGAAAAGCAAGAACCAATAGTAATAATAATAAAATGATACTATTTTACTAAACATTTATGAAATATAAAAAGAAAGCCATCTCCTGATAGGTTCATTTTGAGTAATGCAGGAAATAAGCCATTAAGAATGAAACCCCAAAGTTTCTGCAAGGCAAAAGACACCGTCAATAAGACAAAAAGACCACCAACAGATTGGGAAAGGATCTTTACCTATCCTAAATCAGATAGGGGACTAATATCCAACATATATAAAGAACTCAAGGAGGTAGACTTCAGAAAATCAAATAACCCCATTAAAAAATGGGGCTCAGAACTGAACAAAGAATTCTCACCTGAGGAATACCGAATGGCAGAGAAGCACCTGAAAAAATGTTCAACATCCTTAATCATCAGGGAAATGCAAATCAAAACAACCCTGAGATTCCACCTCACACCAGTCAGAATGGCTAAGATCAAAAATTCAGGTGACAGCAGATGCTGGCGTGGATGTGGAGAAAGAGGAACACTCCTCCATTGTTGGTGGGAGTGAAGGCTTGTACAACCACTCTGGAAATCAGTCTGGTGGTTCCTCAGAAAAATGGACATAGTACTACCGGAGGATCCAGCAATACCTCTCCTGGGCATATATCCAGAAGATGCCCCAACTGGCAAGAAGGACACATGCTCCACTATGTTCATAGCAGCCTTATTTATAATAGCCAGAAGCTGGAAAGAACCCAGATGCCCCTCAACAGAGGAATGGATACAGAAAATGTGGTACATCTACACAATGGAGTACTACTCAGCTATTAAAAAGAATGGATTTATGAAATTCCTAGGCAAATGGATGGACCTGGAGGGCATCATCCTGAGTGAGGTAACACATTCACAAAGGAACTCACACAATATGTACTCACTGATAAGTGGATATTAGCCCAAAACCTAGGATACCCAAGATATAAGATACAATTTCCTAAACACATGAAACTCAAGAAAAATGAAGACTGAAGTGTGGACACTATGCCCCTCCTTAGAAGCGGGAACAAAATACCCTTGGAAGGAGTTACAGAGACAAAGTTTGGAGCTGAGATGAAAGGATGGTCCATGTAGAGACTTCCATATCCAGGGATCCACCCCATAACCAGCATCCAAACGCTGACACCATTGCATACACTAGCGAGATTTTATCGAAAGGACCCAGATATAGCTGTCTCTTGTGAGACTATGCCAGGGCCTAGCAAACACAGAAGTGGATGCTCACAGTCAGCTAATGGATGGATCACAGGGCTCCCAATGGAGGAGCTAGAGAAAGTACCCAAGGAGCTAAAGGGATCTGCAACCCTATAGGTGGAACAACATTATGAACTAACCAGTACCCCGGAGCTCTTGACTCTAGCTGCATATATATCAAAAGATGGCCTAGTCGGCCATCACTGGAAAGAGAGGCCCATTGGACATGCAATCTTTATATGCCCCAGTACAGGGGAACGCCAGGGCCAAAAAGGGGGAGTGGGTGGGTAGGGGATTGGGGGTGGGTGGGTATGGGCGACTTTTGGTATAGCATTGGAAATGTAAACGAGCTAAATACCTAATAAAAAATGGAAAAAAAAAAAGAATGTTGGACACAGCCATTGGTCCACTCATTGGAAATGTGGTCCACAATGAATATGGTTTCATTCATGTTGTATATTTTCACCTGTCATCTTGTCTCTTGCTTCTTATTTGTTCTATCCTTTCTTTATTTCTATTGTTTTCCCCTTTCAGGTGAATTCAATATTTTTTATTTTTCATTATATACCTTATTATTTTACTATATTAATGAATTTTTTGTTTTTTGTTGTTGTTATTGTTTTCATTATATACCTTATTATTTTACTATATTAATGAATTTTTTGTTTTTTGTTGTTGTTATTGTTGTTTTTTTTTTTTTTTTTGAGACAGAATTTCTCTGTATAGTCCTGGCTGTCCTGGAACTCACTTTGTAGATCAGGCTGGCCTCTGCCTCCCAAATGCTGGGATTAAAGGATTAATTAATTTTTAAAATTCAATAATAAATATCTTCCATTAATTGTCAGCTTTTTATGATTATGTATCAACTCAATTACAGAATAAAGACTTTACAAAATATATTTATTTATAGAACCCTCCTGTTAAGCAATTATATACTGCCACCAAATGTTCTAGTTTTTGCAACAAATTCTCTATTATATTTATTTTTGCTTTTAACAGTTACCTTTTACAGTCCCTTCAATGTGAAGTGATTTTTCTTTGTGTTTACCCAGTTATTTTCAGTAGTATCCATTCCTTTGTGTAGATCCTGACACCCATTTTTTTTTTTTGTAATTTCGTGAACATAAGGACTTTGTGTAACACTCCTTGTAGAAATTATTGGTGTGCAGTGTCCAGTAAGTGTTTCTCCAGTTAACTCATGAGAGATCCACAGAGTAAACATCTTGAACATGGTTTCATTCTGTAGGAATCCTAAATTGGTACAACTTGGCTCCATGTTCCTTCTAACCTCTCATTTTAAACTGTTTCTGATCAGAAATCTATTTATCCTTTTGAGTTCTCACTGTATTTGATTCTTTTTATCTCCATTTTTATAAGGCTTTCGTTACAGGTAATGTAGAGAAAGTTAACTTTGAGGGACATTGGTGTAATTATTTTTCATGTGTCTTTGGTTTTGACTGTACTTGATTTTCTTAGATATGTAGATTTGTCCTTTAAAGTTTAGGAAATGTTGAGCTATTGGTAGTTTCTCGGGTCCTCTTTCTCTCTCCTCTTCATGGATTCTACCTGTGCAAATGTTAGGTTTATAGTTCCCACATAGCTCATAGTACCTAAATCACTTATTTGCCTCTGATTTTTATCCTTTCTTTATTTCACTTTGCACAGTTCTGATTATCCATATCCTTTATTTCTCTAACTCTTATATCCTGAGATATATAAACTGCCAGTACTCTTTGATCATTGTTATTGCCATCACAAATATTAAAGTTTTGACATCTACAATTTTCATATTGGTTTTGCCTAGTCTTTTCTCTGCTGGTTTCTAGTCAATTTCATTCTGACAATGTATAGTGGACAATTTCTAGCTTTAATTCTTACATTTGACAATTATGTGTAGTTTCAACTTTATGATCCTTATTGAGGATCTTATTTGAATGTTTTCTCTACTTGGCGACTTCTGGCTGGGTGACAATTATTAGTTTTACCTTCTTGATGAGACTTTTGAACTCATAAACAGACTGTCCAGACAGATGTCTTATAATTTTCATCTGGTACTTTAGCAAGATTTTATTCTTCTTTTAAGACTATTTGAGGAACATAAAACTCATATTTATTGTAAGAGTGAATATTTTGATGGTCAACTCTTCTGAACAGCACACTAAACACTAGGTGATCGTGAGATTCTCTTGTTTGTCTAGAGATAGCAGCTGCGGTTTACCAGACCTCTCATTATGGAGACTGTTCCTTCAAAATGTTTTGGTTGTTGTTTGATGAACCTCAGCTATTTTCTTTCAAACAGGGACTGAGCTGTGCTGATCACCATTTATGTGGGATTGTCACAATTCACTGCAGTTTTTTATCTATAATTCTTTATCCTTCATTATTGTTATATGAACTCTAAATATATTGTTTACTTCAGGATTCCAGCTCCATTTTTTCAACTTAGGCAATCCTGAGCACTGTCTGTGTCTGAACATATGCCAAATCTGGCAAACCTTTCAATAAGTGGAAATACTTGTAAGACTCAAACATGTGTCAGCAGATTCAAGGTCCATATATATGCTGCTTGATTTTCAATGTCTTAGATCACTGTTTCACACGTTAGATATAAAATTGTGTAATGTAGCTATATATGCATATATAATTATTTCAGGTACAAATGCCGCTCAATCAGTGTAAGCAGAAATGCTCACATGTCTTCTTTTATAATAACAGCTTCCACTATAAAATCCCACTGCTTCTGTCTTGAATTGCTTTAAAACCTTCTGTATTAACTATTTTACTTTCTCAAGGAGAGGAAATTATTTTCTTTTAGTGAATATAATAGAAAACTCAGTTTTCCACTTTCATTTGGAGTAATGGTATCATTTCAGCATATCCTATAAGTCTTTCAGTAAAATTAGTATAGCTAATTTAAGCACAATTCTCTAGATAAAACAAAAATAGATCATCAACAATCAAAGCAATTTTACAAAATTTCCAAAGTCCAGCTTAGCCTATAATTTTCTAGTCCTCTATCTGCGCCTCTTGAATTCAGGATAACGATGCACATAAAGAACTCACTCAAACTGTAAATGTTAAAACTATTTTCTTAAATGTGTGTGTGTGTGTGTGTGTGTTAAAGAATAGGAAATGAAGCTGAAAGAGTGACATTTTGAGAGGAATTTAAAGAAAAAGTGGAAAGTAATAAACTCTGAGTTTCACCCCCACTTAGTTCCATTCATAAGGCTAGAAGGTTGTATACATGCTACCAGAAAAGTGTCTTTCACAAATGTCACTTAGCTACAACACTGTGAGATATAATAGTGACTTGCTTGCAAGATATAACTACTGCTCATAATGGGTAAAACATTACAGAAATAACCAACCACGTTTATGTTTGTTGGATTCATAGTCCACTATATACCTGACACTATTAATGAAGCCAAGGACCTGAGATTGGTAAAGTCATGAGCCCTAGGGTTAAACCTACTACTGTTGTTCTACTAGATGAACATAGCAGTAAAATGATCACTAATGACATTGGTATACTCATCCCTTATCATGGAAGGTTTTTTATTTCTTTTTTCTTTTTTTTTTTCTTTTGGTATTTTTGAGACAGGGTTTCTCTGTATAGCCCTGGCTGTCCCGGAACTCACTTTGTAGACCAGGCTGGTCTTGAACTCAGAAATCTGCCCACCTCTGCCTCCCAAGTGCCCGGATTAAAGGTGTGCGCCACCACCCGGCTTATCATGGAAGCTAATTGCAGTAGATGATAGCTAACACAAAGAACTACAACAAAAAGATGGACCATCTAGTGATTGCCATATGCAGGGATCCATCCCATAATCAGCTTCCAAACGCTGACACCATTGCACACACTAGCAAAATTTTGCTGAAAGGACCCAGATATAGCTCTCTCTTGTGAGACTATGCGGGGGCCTAGCAAATACAGAAGTGGATGATCACAGTCAGCTATTGGATGGGTCACACGGCCCCCAATGGAGGAGCTAGAGAAATTACCCAAGGAGCTAAAGGGAACTGCAACCCTATAGGTGGAACAACATTATGAACTAACCAGTACCCCAGAGCTCTTGTCTCTAGCTGCATATGTATCAAAAGATGGCCTAGTCGGCCATCACTGCAAAGAGAGGCTCATTGGACTTGCAAACTTTATATGCCCCAATACAGGGGAACGCCAGGGCCAAAAAGGGGGAGTGGGTGGGTAGGGGATTGGGGGGGTGGGTATGGGGGACCTTTGGGATAGCATTGAAAATGTAAATGAGGAAAATACCTAATTAAAAAAAAAGAACTACAACTGGACAATGTGCAGAAAGCAAAAGACTTTAGATCAGTCGGCTCTAAATTGGCTGTCTTTATCATAACCCTCTCACTAAGGCTCAAAAATGCATGTATAAGAGGAATGTGCTGGATAGTTTTATGTACCCTTGACACAAGCTGAAGTCATCTGAGAGGAGGGAACCTCAATTAATAAAATGCTTCCGTAAGATCTCACTTCTGTATATGACTGGAAGATGACAGAAAATAGATTAGTGCAAAGAAGGCTGAGTTAGATGAAGCAATTAGTGCACAGTCCTCTAGAATTTCTCTCAAGAATATGTCATGTTATCCTTCTGCCTCAAGGACACTGGCTATGCACAGAGCAGTGCTACTCCATTCTGTTCATGTATACTATTTTATTTATTTGGTGGTTTTGATTGAAATGCAATCTATTCACTTCTTCTCACCTCTACTTTCCTCCCTTCCCTCCCAGTTACCTTCTCTTGAATTGCTCTCCTGGCTCCTCAACTCAGGAAAACTCCATGGCTACTGTAATTTAGTCAAATGTTCTTACTCTGAACAGAAATACTTTTCCCAGAGCCCTGTCCTTGCCTTACCCAATGTAATTGTTAGGTTAGGAAACATTTATTCAAGTAGTGGGTTTGTAGTACTATTTTTTCCATTGGATATTTTATTTACTTAATCCCCTTTCCTGATTACCCACCCCCGGAAATGCCCTATTCAATCCCCCCTCCTCCTGTTTCTATGAGGGTGTGCCTCCAGACACTCACCCACTCCAACTCCCCTACACTAAGCTATTGAGCTTTCACAGAACCAAGGGTGTCTCCTCCCATTGATCCCTGACAAGGCCATCCTCTGCTGCATATAGAGCTGGAGGGACACATGGTTGGTGGTTTAGACCCCGGGGGCTCTTAGTTAATATTGTTGTTCTTCCTATGGGGATGAAAACCCCTTCAGCTCCTTCAGTTCTTTCTCTAACTCCTCCATTGGGTACCCTGTGATCAGTTCAATGGTTGGCTGAGAGCATCTGCCTCTGCATATGCCTGGCTCTGGAAGAGCCTCCCAGGAGACAGCTATAACAGGCTCCTGTCAGCATGCACTTCTTGGCATCCACAACAGTGTCTGTGTTTGGTGACTGTATATGGGATGGATCCCTAGGTGGGGCAGTCTCTGGATGGTCTTTCCTTCAGTCTCTGCTCTACATTTTGTCTCCGTATTTGCTCCTGTGAGTATTTTATTACCCCTTCTAAGAAGGGCCAAAGTACCTACACGTTGGTCTTCCTTCATCTTGAGCTTCATGTAGTCTGTGAATTGTATCTTGGGTATTCTGGGCTTTTGGGCTAATATCCACTTATCAGTGAGTGCATACCATGTGTGTTCTTTGTGATTGGGTTACCTCACTCAGGATGGTATTTTCTAGTTCTATCCATTTGCCTAAGAATTTCATGAATTTATTGTTTTTAATAACTGAGTAGTAGGGTAACCAAGAACTAGAGATTAGGTCTCCTGGAGACCTATGTTAAAACCAAACACTATTGATCTAAACAAAATAAACAAACAACAACAATGCAAAACAATAAAATAAAGAAAAAAAACCAGTCAATAAAATGAGAGAGAGAGAGAGAGAAAGAGAGAGAGAGAGTTTTCTAACAAATCCCTTCACTTGGGGCTCAGGAAGTCCTAATGAAAAAGAGATGGAATGATTATAAGAGCCATCATATGGGATGAAGGACACGAGGAGAACAAGACTCTCTGAATTAACTAAGCAAGAAATGCATGAACTCAGAGACTGAAGTGGCAAGCATAGGGCCTATATAGGTTCTGCACAAAGTCCTCTGTATATATTATAGCTATTAGCTTAGTATTTTAATGTAATTCTAGACTGTGAGACTTTGTGGGCCTTTGACTCTTATGCCTGCTCTTGGGATTCTTCTCCTCTTGGGTTGCCATGACCAACTTTGATGTGATAGTTTTTGCTTTGCCTTATCAAAATTTGTTCTGTCATGTTTGATTATTATCTATTAGAAACCTGCTCTTTTCTAATGAGAGACAGAAAAGGAGTGGATTCTAGAGAGGTGAGGGGGTTGGGAAGAACTAAAAGGAGTACTGGGAGGGGAAACTATAATTAGGATGTGATATATGAGAAAATAATATAGTTTAAACAAAAGAAAAAAGAATAATAGGTTTTCCTCGGGACCAGCATCAATGACCCTTCATCTTTTAAATACATGAACTCAATTTTACAAATAGCTCATTATATTTCATTTCCAGGGATCTATAGATCTATATTAATTTGAATTTTGTTATTTCCCCTTCAGGTACATTTCTTCTGCACCTTCAGTAAAACACTTATACCTCTGTAATTAGTAATAATTTGATTACATAGGAAGTACATAAAGCAACAAAGAAAGAAATGCTCTTCAGGGCAAATCAGATGATGTAGATCTGACTTGTGAAATTCCTGAGAGAAGTTTAAAGATTCTTTCTGGGTGACTTGTTAATTTGAATTAAGATTCTGTGTTTCTCATTGACTAAGTCTGAAGAATCAGCCATGATTAACAAGATAAAAGGTTAGTAAAGGGAAACCCTTGCTTTGCTGGAATATGTAACACTGGTCAGCTGGTGCTGAGAAAGTAGAGGCAACTCAAATTAAGACTAGCATTGTTGTGGTAAAATCTTCTGGGATGTGTTTACTGAGTGTGCACACAGATGCTGTGTTCCAGAGGTGGCCAAGTTTGCACTTCACACTAGCAGTGTAACTTGGTAGTATAGTATCTCATAGGTGCTACTGGATTTGAAAACATGGAGATCATTAGAGACTTGGCACAGTAAAAGATCAGGAGAAGCCATTGGTGTGGGTGGAGCCTCAAAAGCAGTTGAAGATCCAGGATTGAAGGGGTCACACAAAGAAAGTTGAAGTTTGGCACCATGGAGAGAGCCTATGAGAGGCTTTTGGTAAAAATGCAGCCCAGTTGCAGCAGAAGAGCCCAGGATTTTGGAGATGCAGGCACCTTTGGAAAATCACCAAGAAGAGCCGTATCAGTGAAGTAGAGCCAGCCCGAGTCTAGAAAATGAACTGTGTATGCTACAGACATCAGAGGTTCTCCACCGGAGAAGTGACTTAAGAACTTTGGAGGAGTTCATATGATCATGTGTTGATCTCAGACACTGGAGTTTGGTTTTGTATGAATTTCATTATGACTATGCCCAGGTTCTTCCCTTTTGCAGTAAGAAAGTACTTAATTTATATTTTATTTTACAGGAGCCCAAATGTGAGACTTTAAATTTTAACGCCCTTTGGTTTTTAAGAGACTGGTTATTTTTAAAAGATGGAATTTTTGTTTGTGTTTGTCAGTCCTTGGCTTGGTCGGGTGGACAGCTTGCTCCTTGGCTTGGTGGCAACTCTGGCTGAGAACACAGAGAGGCTTCCTGGGGGAGATTAGCTCTTTAGAAGAAGACCTGCTCCATTACTCCAGCCCTGTGGATCCAATGAGAAGAGGTAGTCCATGGTTTTATGACATTTATTGTCATGGCTGGAAAGGGAGCTAAGAGGGTAGTAGAGGCAGAGAAAGGCAGAGAGAGGGAGAGAGTAGTGAAGTAAAGGCTGGTCATGGCCACGTGGAGAGAGAGTGGATGGGAATGTGGGGGTTGGGGGTGGGAATGCGGAGAGATGGGGAGCAAGAGGACAAGAAAGACAGACAAGAGTAAGAGAGGGAGGTGGGGGCAAGCAGCCCCTTTTATAGTGGGCCAGGCCTTCCTGGATGTTGCCAGATAACTGTGGGGAGGAGAATACTTGGCTGTTGCCAGGTAACTGTGGTGTGGAGTCCAGAGAGAATACCAGGGGCTTGGGGTGTTGCCCTAAATGACTGATGGCCACAGAATTATGGAGCTAAGGCCTCCTGTCAGGAGCCTGGTGTCTGGGGCTGTGGCAAATGTCCTTCCATTCCTTTCAGCATTTAGCCTAGCTTGACCAGAAAATAGGCTGCCTTTCACCATCCCACAATGAAGATTATAAGAGGCAGAAGTAGTGGATATCCCCAACAAAACAATATATTTTAAATATAACAGAGCTGACCCACACATGAACTCGTGCAGGCTGTGACAGTACAGGCAAGACCTTCACAAATTCAAACCGGACAAAATCCTGGAAAGTAGAGGTGGGCAGAAAGACCCACCTCCCAAGAAGACTTTTGTAATATCTAGCTGCTGGGGGAGGCAAATTAAATATTGAGTCGTTGGAGTGATACTAGCATTATCAGACATATGCCAGAGTAGGCCTTGTGCTCAGCATTAGTTGCCAGTGCAAAACAGATTCCATATTCTGTTTTGAGAATGTTTTGTACTTTTGTACTTTTTGTTGTTTTGTTCTGGCTTAGGTTTAAGAGACAGTACATGAAATTGGCAGGTAGGGAGCAGGGGAAAGATTTGGGAGGGTTTAAGGGAGGTAAAATTATAGTAAGTAAATAGCTATCACTATCTATCTATCTATCTATCTATCTATCTATCTATCTATCTATCTATCTATCTATCTATCGTATATCTATCACCTATCTATTTATTAGGTCAAGGTCTAGTATAGCCAAGGCTGAAAGTGGCTTTGACTTCCTGAAATCCCTGCCTTTATCTGCCAACTGCTGGCTGGGATTAGAGGTGTGGGACATCATGTTATGTGTCCAATGTTAACCCCCAAAAGCAAATCAATCATAAAATTCATAAGAAGAGAACATATTTGATGTATATGCAGCCAATATTCATAATTTACAGCTTCTATGTAAAATGAGTATCAATAAATAACATAGAAGAATAAGGCTTTGTCTTATTCTGTGGTTCCTGTAGAGTATTGATGATCATTATTGCCTTTGGAAGTAATGAGGTGGTGTTTAAAGCATTACATGGGAGAAAGCTATCCTTGGAATGACTTATTTATTCTAAGGCTGTATATTCTTAAAAAAAAACTGCAAATTGTTTTAAGTAATTTATTGTATGTTTATGAGGTTTTTGCATACAAGTATATATGTGTACCCTGAAAGTTAAAAGAGGAAGCTGTGTCTTCTAGGACCAGAGTCACAGATGTTGTAAACCAGCATGTATGCACTGAGAATGGAGCTCTGGTCCTCACAAAAGTATCAAGTGCTTTTCACTGCTAAACCATCTCTCTAGGGCCCATGGCAGAATATTCTTAATGAGCATATTTACATAAAATGAACTATGTTAATTTGTAACTTGTTCCTGCTGCCAAATCAACAAATAAACAGACAGAAGTCAGTGATACTGAGTAAGAAACATCATTCTTGCCTTCAAATTCTCAGTCTATGGGTGTGTATGTTGATAATTTATTTTGACTTTGTGGGATAGGTTAGAAATGGTTCTTCAATTAGACTATTGAGGATGAATGGAAGCTTTGTTAAAATTATGACTGGTTTGTAAATTCAAATCAATATTTTGTCATTTTCCAAAGGAATTTCATTATTTTATGCACCTTATAAAACCTAATGTTTGTAGAGCTTATATCATGCTTAAGGCACATTTTCAATCATTTGATCTTCAAAACGCAATGCTTAAAAAATGGAAAAGTTGGGGGCTGGTGAGATGGCTCAGTGGGTAAGAGTACCCGACTGCTCTCCCAAAAGTCAGGAGTTCAAATCCCAGCAACCACATGGTGGCTCACAACCATCTGTAACGAGATCTGACTCCCTCTTCTGGAGTGTCTGAGGACAGCTACAGTGTACTTACATATAATAAATAAATAAATAAATCTTAAAAAAAAAAATGGAAAAGTTGATTATCCTATTCTACTCTTCATAAATAAAACAAAGTATCCTTGTGAAAATTCACATAGCTGCTAAGCTCTCATGGTATCACTGTAATTTCCATTTACTTTATTATTGGTATCTCATTGCTTAATACATTAAAAAGCAGTGAGCCTTAGAAACCCAAATCGTTAGAGATAAGAAAATGTAATAATATTTGCAGTTTATTCAATGTCATGTTTATTTAGTGTCATCCACAGTGGTGAAGCCTTCTCAGACCTACTTTGAAAAGAAGAAACCCCATATGTATCAAAAGATGGCCTAGTCGGCCATCACTGGAAAGAGATGCTCATTGGACAGGCAAACTTTATATGCCCCAGTACAGGGGAACACCAGGGCCAAAAAATGGGAAGGGGTGGGCAGGGGAGCGGGGGGGGGTGTGGGGAACTTTTGGGATTGCATTGGAAATGTAATTGAGGAAAATACGTAATAAAAAAAAAAAGAAAAGAAGAAACCCTAAAAGTTGTCCTAATACAAAACGAGGTTATGGACGACAATGGCATTTAAAGCTCTGTTTTCCCTATTAGTGGCTCAAACACACATTTTCAAAGCAGCCAAAGGATTGACTTTCTATGCTCTTCAATGTGTTTTTTCATGCAGGTTTTTGTCATTTATGAATGTATGTTACATTTTATTTTTCCACTCCTCTATTTTTTTCTTGTTTGCAATTCAATTGACATTCTTTGTTCTACCCCCATCATCTTTGACCAGGGTTCTTTGCCTTTTCCCTGCCAATAAGAGATAACCTAAATGAATTGAGCTCACATCCTCACCTAATTGAAAAATAATGGTCAAACTGAGGCCATCATACTGGCTTTTAAATTAGAGGCTACTTTATCTATGTATACATTGTAAGTAAATGCAAGTTACAAAGAGACGTGCTTCAGGATGTTAAATCCAGGCCTTCTTTCTGCTGGGCAAGCTAGAGAAAAATGCCATGGTGTGTAGAGTTCTCCCTTCGTACAAAATGTAATCAGGCCAGGCAAGCCTCTTAGGCTGAGCATAATTATAGCCAACTGAGGAGAGAGTGGAAAGAGTGGAAGCATTCTCCAAATGCAAATTAAAAGTGACAGTGGGAGAGATTTGGATCATTTGTACTTCCAGGGTAAATGAAAATGATCAAAAGATCCTAAAGTTTCGTAAGTAAGAGAGGGTGCTATTGCTCAGTGCTAAGCACTACCCTCACCTGCAGAAGCAAGGCATCTCCTAATTGCTCCGCTGAGAACAGAGCAGAGTTGAGTCTGCTCTAGTGTGTTCTATTGTGATTAGCATTTTTCTGCATAGAAATTTACTGGCTTTAATAAAAACATTGATTTACATGCTGTTACTGAGTGAAGCTGTTTTGAGGCTTTAAACAAAGCACTTCAATAGTGTTGTGTTGGCCCAGGTTTGAGGTGGATTGCAGATTAGCTTGATTGTCCTCAGGAAAATCTTCCCTCCCCAGTATGACCTCTCTAATGCAAAATTTATGCTGAAAAATTTAGATTTATGAGCAGTTTGTCATTCCATAACTCTGTTAAATTTTGTAAGACTCAACAAATTTGAATTTACAGAGCTGTTAGATAATATTGAGCATGTTTTGGCTTCAAAATGCTTATAAATGTCAACTAGTCAAAGCTGCCAAGATATACCTATGAGGCAGAGGGATGATAGGTGGATCTTTTATGCCATTTCCTTACTGGTAATTTGTAAGATTACTGGTGGATTTTAATAAACACATACACACACACACATACACACACACACACACACATACACACCAACACACACACACACACACACACATGCAGAGAGAGAAACACAGAGAGACAGAGACAAACAGAAATAGAGAGACAGACTCACATTCTCTCAAACACAGAGAAATAGAAGTACAAAGTCTCTCTCTCTCTCTCTCTCTCTCTCTCTCTCTCTCTCTCTATCTCTCTCCTTTCTCTCTCCTCTCTCTCTCTCTCTGTCTCTCTTTCACTTTAAACACAGAAGTCAATGATTGAAGATCTTTGGAAAACTATCCATGAGCAGTTACTTGAATGTGTGCATTGTTTTCTTGAATAGACTGTAACTTTCATCTTTCATCTGAGTGAGAGCCATTGTTTATTCTTATCTTTCCTCCTGCATAGGACCTAACCTAATACTGTCATTTATTTAATTATATTTTCTCCAAAACTTGACAAGTATTTCAAGGTTGATGGCAATCTCGTTTAAACTCTCTGGACGCACGCTGAAATGAGCTGGCAGTAATCATGTTAACAGAAGAATAGGCATATGGATTTATTCATCTGCATCAGTACAAGAGTCATACAAAATATAAAACCCAAAGAAGGATCAGATGATTAAAACTAAAATACTATTCATTGTGGAGAGGACAGAAACGTCTTTGAACCATTTAATAGGGATAGTGAATGATTTGGGGGAAATTGAATGGGCTCAATGAAAAGAGAGCTTATCTCTTATTGTCTTTGGAAGCTGAAGAACAGACAATAAATTATGTGTGACAGCGTTAGTCCTAGTGACATTTCTGTCTTCCTTTCTGCAACATGAGTTTAATGGCCCCTTGTTAATGAAACTCAGGAAATATGTCCAAGACTGTTGTGTTTCTCTTGGGAGGGATTTTTCCAGTCATATTAGGGAACCTTAAAAAGATCCCTCCTTGTGTTTAGTACATGGCTAGATCTGAATCTGAAGTGGTTTTTCCAGCTCTGCGTATCAAAGCAGGGTTTTCTGAAGTATAATATGTGATTGTCTACCCTTTTGTAGGGATTGCATTACATGTCTAGTAATTCATTAATGAACGTTTAAACAGGTTTGTTTGTTTGTTTGTTTTGTTTTTTTAGTATAAATTGTAAGGTTTGAAGAAGGGGTTAGATTTCTCATTCAGAGGTGTGTGAGATGCGGTCCACAGGCTGTAGGAAAGGCATGGTAAGGAATATCATCAAGTAATATATTATACAGAAGGGTGGGGACAATGAAGCATACACTCTATGCTTAGAAGTTGCTAAGAAGGACAATTTTAAATAAATGTATGGGGTACCATGTATGTTAATTAGCTTGATGTTGATCTCTATAAAATATACATTAAAATACCAATTTTATTTGCCAATTAAAAACAAAAAAGTAGCTAGAAGAGTAATGTGAGTTAAATGTAAAAGTTGAAAGTTACTAGTTTGAGGGAACTGTGGACTGTGATTCCTCACCCTATTGACTATATTGGAAATACGTGAACAATATAACAGCTGCACCTTTATGTTTGTTCTTCCTTAACTTGTGACATCCAGTGTAACAGATGATTTTTGTCGCTGAAAGTTGCCAAAAGCCCCTGCCGTTTCTATTTTGAACATATTAAGCTGTGGGTTTTTACAGTCATTGATAACAGTGTAAAAAACCCTATTTCCTTGGTATGCTATTTTAAAACTATTGTATTTTTCCCTAAATATTCTCGCATAATTTCAAGAAGCTTAGCTACCATGGAAACAAGTGTATTCTAAAGGTTTGCCCAGGGGTATTACCTACCATCCAGGAACTGAATGTAGTTGATGCATTCCTATCTTGCTTCATTTAATTAAATTAAAAACTATCTGAATAGGCAAAGATAGCTCATTTTATTCAGCAAGAATTTCCAATAAAGGCTATTAAATTCTTCACATTTCCCAACCACAGGGGCTTGAACAACTATTCAGATCTTGAGTGTAATCATGTCCATATGTTTTTCAGTATGTGTTTTTAAAGGTGTTGTTTCTTTTCTCCAAAAGCAGAAATATGAGTAAAATCATGTTATCAAATGCCCTCATTGATTATTAGTCTTTAAATTATTGATCTACCACATCAAGAAGAGTGGTTATCATCAGAACACAATGGTGGAAGAGATCTGTGCTTTGAGTGTTCCCTTTGCTATGTGTAAGAATCTGCCTCACTCATTGTCCAAATATATTTCCAAGAGTTTTGTCCCATTTTGAATGTATTTAACTATGTATAGAGAAAGTTTTGCAAAACAGTAGTGTGGACCACTACTGACTGAATATTCACATCATATGTTGTTTTTCACTATTTGTGGAGTGACTTACAAGCAACATTGCTTGTGTAAGACACGGAAGCCAAAACAGTAACAAAAGCCAAGTGGAAATGCTCTAGAAACTATTTTTGTTTTGATTGCTCATAGATTTGAACATTTTCAGTAGTTATTATATATTATTGGGTACAAACCTATTTGTAGTGTTTATTTGATGGTAAATTTGAAGGGATGTTCAAAAGACTAAAACATCTTTTATTCTTTATGGATCAGCAGTTGCTTCATGTTTTAGATTGCTCTGTACGAGAGTAACATACCCGAAGGAGTTAAATTTTCAGTTCAACCAGATGTATACTCAGTTCTGAAAACTCGCAAGTATTCAAGGCATGGTCAAAGGGAATAATCCTGTTACTACTCATGGGACCTGCAACTGTGTGCAGCACTGCCATGACACATATTCTTGTGAGTATATTATGCTGTCTTGGAAGTACCCATGTATATGGCTTCACTCATAATTTTACCACAGATATAATAACATCTCTAGTTTCTCAAGATGTGTTATTTTCAGCTTCTTCCATTAATTAATAAAAATTGTGCACATACCTGTATATTCTTTACATAATGAATTATTTTAAATTCAAAGTGATTTTAATTTTACTTTTCTCCTTAATACTTTATTTCAGAGATACAAAAGTATGTGAACATTGTAATTTCTTTAATGCTGGAAAATTAGTAACTTTTTATTTTGTGTTCAATGTTATTGGCAATAAAACATCAAATATGTTTGTGAATGAGAATTTATACATGCACATATACATATGTGTAAACATTTCCTAGAGTATATATACACACAATAAGTCACTAATGTTAAAATTCTGATTCTAATGATGTAATATTTTTATAAGTATTTCAGTTATCCAACTGCAATATTACAATTAATACTACCTATGTATATAAATGCTTATGTCTTCTACATATGTTTTTTAAAAATCAGACTTTGAAATTGTCCATCAATATTGAATATATCTTGAGTTTTATTTTGATTTATGTTTACTGATTTTAGTGAGGTTATCATGTTAATATGGATTAATGTGAGTATCAATAGTATGTTTCATATGGCTATAAACATCTCTCTCATGGTTTAAATTCTGATCGACATTGCTAATCCTTAGATGCTAAAAAAAAATACCACTTGGAAAATTTCAGAAACCATAAGAACAACCAAAATAAATGTACTTGTTCTGTTCAGTGATGTCAAATTTTGTGCAAGCTCTGTTGAAACACAATAACAAGCCTAAAGTCGATCTGTATGTTCATAAATCCTTTCCTGCTTAGTATATGACCCCAGGAAAATAGTTACATGTAGCCCCCCCTTTTTTTTGTAAATGAGATGATAGTAAATTTAGCTAAGTGTTGTTGGAAGAAGTGAGAATGATGGATGAGGAAGCATTGTAGCTGTGCTGGTCCTCATAATTGTTATCTGGCATTACAAAGAAGTTATTCCAGGGGAACCTCACACTTCATCTCAACTCTTCTCTGTAGCTGGCCAAATGAGTTTGGGTTGGACAAAAGGGAAATGGTGGCCACAGAAAGGTAGTGGAAAGACAGGTAGTATGATTCAGCAGTGAGATACATCAGTGATCATTCCTTGGCACCATCCTGGTTATTCCCACAGAACCAAATTTTACTGGAAGAGCTTCTCTGTATATAGCAACGGTAAGACAGTGCCACCCAGCAGCCTGTAATGGCAAAACTAAATCAGCAAGAATAGTCAGTCATCAGATGGAATGCTCTATTCCTCTAAGATTTGTCTCAAACAAAGTCAGTTCCTTAGGCACAAAATCAAGCATACTATGTTCAATCACAATTGCCTTTTCCAAATATGACACTTAGTGAATTTTTGCTTTGTTAACTCCTACAACTTAGTCCTTGCACATTTCTTAAATGTGTTAAGAAACAAATATGGAAAGTATTTTGATTAAATTGGGCTTTTCTGAATATTATTCTTGCCACTTAATAATTCCATCAGTTTTGGAAGTCTGAGCAGCTACTAGACTTTTCTAATGTCAATTATTACTCAAAATTTTTATTGGTTAGTTTCATATTGAATTTACTTGCCAAAGGGACATCTAATACCAGGGCATTTATCCACAGATAATAAAGTTAGGCTCAAACCTTATAACCTCAGCTGAAGTGATTGCATTTCTGCAATTACATTAGGTTTCCCTGAAGGAGGTTAATTGAACGACTGTGTTCTGTTTTGTCAAGATTTATCCCACATATAAATCTGGTTGTGTCAGCTTGGAGGCACATTGTTCCAAATGAAAACTACCTGCCTCTGGGAGAACCCAAACAAGACTCAGTAATTAAATAGAATAGAGAGTCAGATCCATTTTTACTCTAGGTGAAGGTGAAAGTGTCATGATGTTATTAGAAGGGTTTCAAGGTGCATGGCTGAATAGTGACTTAGGTATGAGAGTCCCAAGTTTTGGTAGTCCATGAGGAGCCTATCCTTCCTTTCTCTCATGTAGATGATCATGTTGAGATAGAGAACTACAACTCCACTGAAACATTTCTGTTTCTTAGTGCGGTAGGTTTTTGTTTTGTGATATAATTTGAGCATTCTTAAACGGTTTAATTGTCCCATATTTCCAACTGGGTAAAGATCTAAACAAAGAAGTCTAGGGCAATGGAAACTCACAGACACTGAACCTCCTCCAACCAGCAAGCCTACATGGGTTTGACTTAGGACCTCTGTACATATGTGACAGTTGGGTAGCTTGGTTTTCTTGTGGGATTCCTAACTGTGGGATCAGAAGCTGTTTAAGGCTCTGTTGCCTACCTTTGGAACCCTTTCTTCCTACTGTGTTGCATCATCCAGCCTTAATAGGATGGAGGTGCCTAGTATTAGTGCAACTTGACATGCCATGACAGGTTGATATTCATGAGAAGCCTACCCATTTCTAAAGAGAAATAGAGGAATGGATGGGGCGGGTGGAGAGGGGAAGTTAAGGGAGGGATTGGGAGAAGAGGAAAGAGAAACTTAATTTGGGATGTAAAAGAAAGAAGAAATGAAAGATTAGAAAATGGATATATTATATATATATATTCACATATATACATGCATAAATACTTATATATCTACATATATGCATATATATACACATAACACATATGTATGTATATACACATACAACATATACCTTTAAAACATAGTAGTCTAAAAGAATACTTTAGTGAATCATGTGAACTGAAAGAATTTTAAAGGCTGCTTTTTAAAATAAGAAAATTTGACCCACAATTAATTAAGATTTTGTGAACAAGAGAAAAGAAAATGAGTGTTGAGGGTGGCCAGAAAGACCAGGGTCTTGAGCTTTGGAAAAGCAGGGGTCATGCCCTAGTCCCTCTCAATGGAAGTTAGTCACTGTGTTATATCTGCTAAGCCCTTCAGTTTTTGCCATTATCATCACCAAATGGTGAAGCTAATTACAGTTTATGAGTTCTGAGGAATGAGGTCATTTTAGACTGTTACACACTGAAAAGCTTTTGTGGACAAATTTGAGGTGGTGAATTTCCATGGGAAGGAACAGGGTGAAGGGTAACTGTACATAAACTAAGAAAGCAAGATACAACCCAATACACAAGAAAGACAGCAGGATATAAATACTGGGAAATGAGGGTATAAGGATTGGGCAGTCTGACTGTGAGGCTGACCTATGGGTCAAGTAATTTGAATTTTCTCTTCCTAACCATGTAAGTCTTTGAAGTTGTCAACAAAGTGACTGAAGTGAGCACAGATAGCATTTGCTTATCTCTTTTGGGTGTTTATGCATCAGGTCATGGTGGTTTGAATATGTTTGGTCCAGGGAGTGGCGCTATTAGGAGGTGTGACCTTGTTGAAGTAGGTGTGTCCTTGTTGCAGGAAGTGTGTCACTGTGGGGGTGGGCAATGAAATCATCCTCTTTGCTGCCTGGATGACAGTCTTCTTTTTGCCTTCAGAACAAGATAGCCAACTCTCAGCTTCTCCAGTGTGATGCCTATCTGAATGGGGGCATGCTTTCTGCCATGACTGTAATGGACTGAACCTTAGAACCTGTAAGCCAGCTCAATTAAATTTTTTCCTTTATAACAGTTGCCTTGGTCATGGTGTCTCTTCACAGCAATGGAAACCCTAAGAAAGAAACACTAGTATTCATATGTATACAGGTTTGCAAGTATGCATGTATATATGTATACATGTAAACCAGATATCTATTGTAGGTACTATTCTTGAGGTACAATTTATGCTTTTGTTTGTTTGTTTAAGACACGGTCTTTTACTGACCTACTACATATGTTAGGTTGGTCCAGAAATGCCTAGAATACACCCAATGCTTACTTGTTTCTGTCTTCCTAGAACTGGGATTATAAGCACATGCTACGAAGCTTGGTTATATATATGAAGTCTTGGGCAAGTACTTTACTGACTAAACAGTATCTCCATCCCCTAAAGACATTTTTATATTCATAAATGGGGTATCATTTTACAGAATCGTCGGGAATTGTTTATATGTTTTCCAAAAAACCTAAGGCTATGTCTTCTAAAGAGCACATAATATTGTAGCAGTAACATCCTTAGTACAGAATTTTAGATGTGAGAGATACTCTTACTCCAGTCTTCATTGCATTAAAAACTAATGAGCCAAAGCCTAGGTAATTTGATACTACAGGGAAAGAAAGGAAAGGGAAAGACTTTCTTAATCATCTTACCAAGTTACTCAATTCAAAGTGAGAAATTGGTGACAATTTCTGTTTGGCTATGCAGTAACATTGGGAATCTATGCAACTAACTTGTAACAGTATTCCAAACTATTCTTCACCTCTCCATAAAATTTTATCAATTTTCAAGACGAACCCACTTTCAAGGATTGATATCAGCCCCTGTATGACTGAAGCACAGACTAGATAAAATCATTTTAGCGATTTATTGCTAGCAGTGGTTGGTAGCTCTATGTTCCATGTGGGCTCATTAAGAATCCCCATTGCTTTTCAAACATGTATTTATACTACATTTATATGCAAGTAACTTCACTTACTTAGCTGTAAGGATTGCATCTCTAACGTGAGACAATTGTTAGCTTTAGGAAAGGCAACCCAAAGGGAAGTGCAGAGAGATTGTTCTAGAGCGCTTGGAGAAAAGGCTGTCCCTGAAGGAGATTGACCTTCTGAAAATCCAATTCCATTTTCTTGATGATTCTTCAGCTTCAGGGGCTTTTCTTGTGACTTTAATGAGGGACAAGAGTATTGCATCATGACACTATTCCTTACCTCAGCAGACAGAATTAAATTCTCTTTCCATGTCTAAGACACTTCCTTTGTACTTAATGGTTTATTTCACATTGGTGCTATTCAGAGAGGTTTTCCTGTAAGGCAGAGTGATACTTTATAATATTTTAATTTGTAGATTGAGAAGCATGCAGTGGGCACTTCATGAGTGTCAGTAAAATTGAGAGATAAGTAAATGGTGAGATATTGCATGTTTACTTGCATGCTATGAAGTCAGAGGAAATGTATAATTGTATATTAATATTTTCTCATGAGGTTCATAAATATTGTTCTGATTCAAAGAGTAATTAGGCATGCTTGTTTGTGCTATCAGCCTTATCATTCTCTTTATTATTTTCTAACTTTATTTTTGCCTTCAACATTGTGTATTCTAAAGACACTAGTGTGACTAGTGTCAGATACAATACTTTAATTTTTTCTCAGTTTTCTAGACCATTTATTTAGGGCCTTGAGTCCTAAAGATCTCTGTCTTGCTTTGAACTCCTCTTTCTACTTATAGTTCCAAGACTGTATAATAATTCTTTTTGCTCTCACCCACACTCAGATGTGCGAGATACCAATCACACCACACTCAGCAGCTACAGGAAGTCTCTAATCTTTGTTCTTACCCAATACATTCTTCTCTCTCTCCTCTCTCTCTCTCTCTCTCTCTCTCTCTCTCTCTCTCTCTCTCTCTCTCTCTCTCCCTCTCTTCATTTTTGTCTTCTATACAATATATCCCCTGGTAGAGTCTTCAAATAGGTAGCTCATTCAGTATTTGACCTGTTATTAAACATGTTCCTGCTCCTATCACTATCAGCAATGAAATGCACGTCAAACTACATAATATTCTCAAAGTCACTGCTTAGTGAAAACCCGTTCTTTGCAGTTGCATTATTTCCTATTTGAATTTTACTTCTTAAGATGTACCAGTAGTCTCCTTATGAGACTGGCTCTTCTCCTTTCTCACTATTTCTTTTCAACTGTAGACGTTCCCCAGAGAGACATATAACATTTACATTTCTTTACATTGATAGGAACATATTGCATTCTTTTTTTAATAAGGTATTTATTTCATTTACAGTTCCAATGTTATCCCAAAAGTCACCCACATGCTCCCCCTCCCATTCCCCACCCACCCACTCCCACCTCTTGGCCCTGGCATTCTCCTGTACTGAGGCATATAAAGTTTGCACAACCAATGGGCCTCTCTTTCCACTGATGGCCAACTAGGCCATCTTCTGAAACATATGCAGCTAGAGACACGAGCTACAGGGAGTGGGGGTACTAGTTAGTTCATATTGTTGTTCCACCTATAAGGTTGCACATCCCCCAAGCTCCTAGGGTACTTTCTCTAGCTCCTCCATTGGGGGCCCTGTGATCCCTCCAACAGCTGGCTGTGAGCATCTACTTCTGTGTTTCCTAGGTCCCAGCATAATCTCACAAGAGACAGCTATATCTGGGCCCTTTCAGCAAAATCTTACTAGTGTATGCAATGGTGTCAGCGTTTAGAAGCTGATTATGGGATGAATCCCTGGATATGGCAGTTTCTAGACGGTCCATCCTTTTGTCTCAGCTCCAAACTTTGACTCTGTAACTCCTTCCATGGGTGTTTTGTTCCCAATTCTAAGGAGGGGCAAAGTGTCCACACTATGGTCAACCTTCTTCTTGAGTTTCATGTGTTTTGCAAATTGTATTTTATATCTTTGGTATTCTAAGTTTCTAGGCTAATATCCACTTATCAGTGAGTATATAATGTGAGTTCTTTTATGATTGGGTTACCTCACTCAGGGTGATGCCCTCCAGGTCCATCCATTTGCCTAGGAATTTTATAAATTCATTCTTTCTAATAGCTAAATAGTACTCCATTGTGTAAATGTACCACATTTTCTGTATCCATTCCTCTGTTGAGGGGCATCTGGGTTTTTTCCAGCTTCTGGATATTATAAATGAAGCTTCTATGAACATAGTGGAGCATGTGTCCTTCTTACCAGTTGGAACATCTTCTGGATATATACCCAGGAGAGGTATTTCAGGATCCTCCAGTAATACAATGTCCAGTTTTCTGAGGAACTGCCAGACTGATTACCAGAGTGGTTGTACAAGCTTGCAATCCCACCAACAATGGAGGAGTGTTCGTCTTTCAGCACATCCTCGCCAGCATCTGCTGTCACGTGAATTTTTGATCTCAGCCATTCTAACTGGTGTGAGGTGGAATCTCAGCGTGGTTTTGATTTATATTTCCCTGATGATTAAGGATGTTGAACATTTTTTCAGTTGCTTCTCAGCCATTCGGTATCCCTCAGGTGAGAATTCTTTGTTTAGCTCTGAGCCACATCTTTTAATTTGATTTTCTGGTGTCCACCTTCTTGAGTTCTTTATATATATTGGATATTAGTCCGCTATCTGATTTAGGATAGGTAAAGGTCTTTCCCAATCTGTTGGTGGCCTTTTTGTCTTATTGACAGTGTCTTTTGCCTTGCAGAAGCTTTGCAATTTTTTGAGGTCCCACTTGTCGATTCTCAATCTTACAGCACAAGCTATTGCTGTTCTATTCAGGAATTTTGCCCCTGTACCCATATTTTCCAGGCTTTCCCCTACTTTCTCCTCTATAAGTTTCAGTGTCTCTGGTTTTATGTGGAGTTCCTTAATCCACTTAGATTTGACCTTAGTACAAGGAGATAGGAATGGAACAATGCGCATTCTTCTATATGATAACCAACAGTTGTGCCAGCACCATTTGTTAAAAATGCTGTCTTTTTACCACTGGATGGTTTTAGCTCCCGTGTCAAAATCAAGTGACCATAGATGTGTGGGTTCATTTCTGCATCTTCAATTCTATTCCATTGATCTACTTGTCTGTTGCTATACCAGTACCATGCAGTTTTTATTACAATTGCTCTGTAGTACAGCTTTAGGTCAGGCATGGTGATTCCACCAGAGGTTTTTTTATCTTTGAGAAGAGTTTTTCCTATTCTAGGTTTTTTTGTTATTCAGATGAATCTGCCGATTTCCCTTTCTAATTCATTGAAGAATTGAGTTGGAATTTTGATGGGGATTGCATTGAATCTGTAGATTGCTTTTGGCAAGATAGCCATTTTTACTATATTGATCCTGCCAATCCATGAGCATGGGAGATCTTTCCATCTTCTGAGATATTCTTTAATTTTTTTCTTCAGAGATTTGAAGTTCTTATCATACAGATCTTTTACCTCCTTAGTTTGAGTCATGCCAAGGTATTTTATATTATTTGTGACTATTGAGAAGGGTGTTGTTTCCCTAATTTCTTTCTCAGCCTTTTTATCCTTTGTATACAGAAATGCCATTGACTTGTTTGAGTTAATTTTATATCCAGCTACTTCACCAAAGCTGGTTTAGGAGTTCTCTGGTGGAATTTTTAGGGTCACTCATATATACTATCATATCATCTGTAAAAAGTGATATTTTGACTTCTTCCTTTCCAATTTGTATCCCCTTGATCTCCTTTTGTTGTCCAATTGCTCTGGCTATGACTTCAAGTACAATGTTGAATAGGGAGGGAGAAAGTGGGAAGCATTATCTAGTCCCTGGTTTTAGAGGGATTGATTCCAGCTTCTCACCATTTACTTTGATGTTGGCTACTGGTTTGCTGTAGATTGCTTTTATCATGTTTAGGTATGGGCCTTGAATTCCTGATCTTTCCAAGACTTTTATCATGAATGGGTGTTGGATTTGTCATATGCTTTCTCCACATCTAACGAGATGATCATGTGGTTTTTGTCTTTGAGTTTGTTTATATACTGGATTACATTGATGGATTTCCATATATTGAACTATCCCTGCATCCCTGGGATGAAACCTACTTGGTCAGGATGGATGAGTGTTTTGAGGTGTTCTTGGATTTGATTAGCGAGAACTTTATTAAGGATTTTTGCATCGATATTCATAAGGGAAATTGGTCTGAAGTTCTCTATCTTTGTTGGATCTTTCTGTGGTTTAGGTATCAGAGTAATTGTGGCTTCATAGAATGAGTTGGGTAGAGTAACTTCTGCTTCTATTTTGTAGAATAGTTTGTGAAGAACTGGAATCAGATCTTCTTTGAAGGTCTGATAGAACTCTGCACTAAACCCATTTGGTCCTGGGCTTTTTTTGGTTGGGAGACTATTAATGACTGTTTCAATTTCTTTAGAGGATACAGGACTATTTAGATCATTACCCTGATCCTGATTTACCTTTGGTACCTGGTATCTGTCTAGAAACTTGTCCATTTCATCCAGGTTCTTCCGTTTTGTTGAGTATCTCCTTTTGTAGAAGGATCTGATGGTGTTTTGGATTTCTTCAAGGTCTGTTGTTATGTCTCCCTTTTCATTTCTGATTTTGTTAATTAGGATGCTGTCCCTGTGCCCTCAAGTGAGTCTGGCTAAGGGTTTACCTATCCTGTTGATTTTCTCAAAGAACCAGCTCCTCATTTGGTTGATTCTTTGAAGAGTTCATCTTGTTTCCACTTGGTTGATTTCACCCCTGAGTTTGATTGTTTCCTGCTGTCTACTCTTCTTGGGTGGATTGGTTTCCTTTTGTTCTAGAGCTTTTATGTGTGTTGTCAAGCTACTAGTGTGTGCTCTCTCTACTGTCTTTTTGGAGGCACTCAGAGCTATGAGTTTTCCTCTTAGGAATGCTTTCATTGTGTCCCAAAAGTTTGGGTATGTTGTGGCTTCACTTTTGTTAAACTCTAAAAAGTCTTTAATTTCTTTCTTTATTCCTTCCTTGACCAAGGTATCATTGAGAAGAGTGTTGCTCAGTTTCCACGTGAATGTTGGCTTTCTATTATTTATTTTGTTATTGAAGATCAGCCTTAGTCCATGGTGGTCTGATAGGATGCATGGGACTATTTCAATATTTTTGTATCTGTTGAGGCCTGTTTTGTGACCAATTATATGGTCAATTTTGGAGAAGGTACCATCAGGTGCTGAGAAGAAGGTATATCCTTTTGTTTTAGGATAAAATGTTCTGTAGATATCTGTTAGATCCATTTGTTTCATAACGTCTGTTAATTTCACTGTTTCCCTATTTAGTTTTTGTTTCCATGATCTGTCCATTGGTGAAAGTGGTGTGCTGAAGTCTCCCACTATTATTGTTTGAGGTGCAATGTGTGCTTTGAGCTTTACTAAAGTTTCTTTAAATAATGTGACTGCCATTGTATTTGGAGCATAGATATTCAGAATTGAGAGTTCCTCTTGGAGGATTTTACCTTTGATGAGTATGAAGTGCCCCTTCTTGTCTTTTTTGATGACTTTGGTTTGGAAGTTGATTTTATTAGATATTAGAATGTCTACTCCAGCTTGTTTCTTCAGACCATTTTCTTGGAAAATTGTTTTCCATCCTTTCATTCTGAGGTAGTGTCTGTCTTTTTTCCCTGAGATGTGTTTCCTTTAAGCAGCAAAATGTTGGCTCCTGTTTGTGTAGCCAGTCTTTTAGACTATGTCTTTTATTGGGGAGTTGAGTCCATTGATATTAAGAAAAAGTAATTGTTGCTTCCTATTATTTTTGTTGTTAAAGTTGGCATTCTGTTCTTGTGGCTCTCTTCTTTTAGATTTGCTGAAAGATTACTTTCTTGCTTTTCCTAGGGTGTGGTTTCCGTCCTTGTATTGTTTTTTTTTCTGTTATTATCTTTTGAAGGGCTAGATTCATGGAAAAATAATTTGTGAATTAGGTTTTGTCGTTGAATACTTTGCTTTCTCCATCTATGGTAATTGAAAGTTTGGCTGGGTATAGTAGCCTGGGTTGGCAGTTGTGTTCTCTTAGTGTCTGTATAACATCTTTCTAGGACCTTCTGGATTGCATAGTCTCTGGTGAAAAATCTGGTGTAATAGTGATAGGCCTGCCTTTATATGTTACTTGACCTTTTTCCCTTACTTCTTTTAATATTCTATCTTTATTTAGTGCATTTGTTGTTCTGATTATTATGTGTTGGGAGGAATTTCTTTTCTGGTCCAGTTTATGTGGAGTTTTGTAAGCTTCTTGTATGTTCATGGGCATCTCTTTCTTTAGTTTTGGGAAGTTTTCTTCTATAATTTTGTTGAAGATATTTGCTGGCCCTTTAAGTTGAAAATCTTCATTCTCATCTACTCCTATTATCCGTAGGTTTGGTCTTGTCATTGTGTCCTGGATTTCCTGGATGTTTTGAATTAGGATCTGTTTGCATTTTGCATTGTTTTTTGACTGTTGTGCTGATGTTCTCTATGGAATCTTCTGCACCTGAGATTCTCTCTTCCATCTCTTGTATTCTGTTGCTGGTGCTCACATCTATGGTTCCAGATTTCTTTCCTAGGTTTTCTATCTCCAGCGTTGCCTCACTCTGGGTTTTCTTTATTGTGTCTACTTCCCTTTTTACGTCTAATATGGTTTTGTTAATTTCCCTAACCTGTTTGGATGTGTTTTCCTGTTTATCTTTAAGGACTTGCAACTCTTTAGCAGTGTTCGCCTGTATTTCTTTAAGTGAGTTATTAAAGTCCTTTTTTATGTCCTCTACCATCATCATGAGATATGCCTTTACTCCAGGTATAGGTTTTTGGGTGTGTTGGGGTGCCCAGGACTGGCTGAGGTGGGAGTGCTGGGTTTTGGTGATGGTGAGTTGTCTTGGTTTCTGTTAGTAAGATTCTTACTTCTGCCTTTCACCATCTTGTAATCTCTGGACTCCGTTGTTATAGTTGTCTCTGGCTAGAGCTTGTTCCTCTCCTGATTCTGTTATTGTCTACCAGCAGACCTGGGAGACTAGCTCTCTCCTGAGTTTCAGTGGTCAGAGCACTCTCTGTAGGCAGGCTCTCCTCTTTTAGGGAAGGTGTACAGATATCTGGCGTTCAGACTTGTCTCCTCGCAGAAGATGAAGGCCCGAAATAGGAACTATCCCAGAAGCTGTTAGCTTCTGTAGTCCACACTCGCACCTGTGCAGACTAGTCTCAGTGGTATCCAGGGACCAAGATGGCTTCCTCAGGTACTCTGGAAAAGCCCTCCCAGGCAGAGAGGGAACCTCTCCTCTGGCAGGGAAGGTGCCGGGATGTCTGGAGCCCGAAAAGGGTTCTGCCTCAGAAGCTCTGTGGCTCCTGCCTGTCCCAGAAGCTGTTAGCTTCTGTAATCCACACTCTCACCTGTGCAGACTAGTCTCAGTGGAATCTGGGAACCAAGATGCCTCCAGCAAATGCTCCAGCAACTCTCTTCCAGGCTGGGCAGACACCTCTCCTCTGGCAGGGAGGGTGCCCGGATGACTGGAGCCCAAAACCAGGACTGTCTCAGAAGCTTTGTGGCTTCTGCCTGTCCCAGAAGCTGTTAGCTTCTGTATTCCACCTGTGCAGAATAGTCTCGGTGGAATCTGGGAATCAAGATGTCTCCTGCAGATTCTCTGGCAACTCCCTCCTGGGCCGGGCAGACACCTCTCCTAATACATTGCATTCTTAACCTTTAGATACTTCTGTGAGTCTGTGAGCCAAGCTGTGCCATTTTTAGCCTCATTAACTGCATAAATTCTATAGCACCTCTTCCTCAAATTCCTTTTTACTTCTGCATGTAATGTTCTTGCTTAGCCCCATGCAATTAAGAGTGAGAGCTAGCCAGTAGTTTTATCCCTTCTGCAACTGAATGGTTTCTTATCAACATACAAGTCAACATATGATTGCAGTATCCTCCTTTCTAGATATTCTTTTTTCTAGATAAGTTAAAACTCAGTATTTATAAAATTTCTACAGAAAGCAATGTATCTTGCACAGAACAATTATGAAAGCATCTAAGAGATAGAAGTTTGAATCCTTCCTTCACATTATTCTTCCTTCTTTATTTCTGTTTTCTATTTTGGCATGAATTAGGACATATGACACATGTTGCCTGTTCCAAGGACAGAAAATTTATGTACTTCTAGACTGATTCCTGGAGTGCTCTGTGGACTCAAGCAAACTCACATTTCAGCTTGCTCAATCATGTGCTTCATTGCCCATTCCCATCTCTGTATCCGAGACCCCTTTATGAGCTCAAGGAAGGGGTCAAATGCAGTGATGATAGCTAAAAAATACCCTCAGGAATAGCCACCACCCACTAAGTGAAACACAGCTTCATGGGTGCTGCTAATATCAAGGCAGATTTAACTGTTCTCTCAAGCATAGATATCTAACACTGGCAACATATGCTGTGCCTTTTGCTTCTCAAATAGTCCTTTCTTGGCCATTCATAGGTTGACCCCATCAGAAAGATTTTGTGATTTTATATTATGCAATTAGCTGCAATGGTCCATCTGACTGACAGTTTATACCACCAGAACTGTCAAAAGAACAATTTAATTGTCTAAGAAGTTATTTTTTGTGTTAGTATGCATGGTCTTCTTCCTTTTCTTTCCAATTGCTTATTTTCCTTTCTTTTTCTTGCATTAATGCACTTTCCCATCATCTTCAAGACTGCATCATCCTGAAAGGCAGTGCTAACATTTTGTTTCTTCTAGCAGTGTCAGAAACCACTGACTTTGTAACTGTCTCCTCTATCCCTAAGTCCTTCTCTCCCTATTTCAAAGACACTGCTGATATTTTTGTTCCATGTAGTGATTAAGCTTTTCATTTAAAAAATTAATTTTCTTATTGTATTTGTGTGTGCTTATGTGAGCATGTGCCATATGTGTGCAGGCATCCATCAAACTAGAAGAAGGTGTTGGATCTCCTGGAGTAGTAGGTGGTAAGCTACCTGACATGGGGGGATAGGTGGTGATGGGTGCTTATGTCCTCAGGAAGAGCAATAAACATAGTTTGCCTCTGAGTTACCTATCTATCCTACTTCTAATTTCATTACAAGATCATTAGAAGTAGATGCTATTGAGTATTGTTTAGCCTATATACATATTTTGACAATAAGAATAAAAATAGGTGTTAGACACTAACTCACTGTGGTTTCAGTCTGCAAGCTGTTTATAAGTCATATTGAGTCCATTTTCATGAACCTGCTCATGATTTGTCTCATTTTTAAAAATGCTCATTTGTTCATATCTAATCAGTGAATTGTCTTACAGTTTAGTTGTTAATTATACATTGCAAATTCTCTGTCAACTCAAATGCTTTCCAGTTTTAAAAATAATAAGTAAGAAGAACATTATTAGCATTTATTTTGTTCTAGGTGTTCTAACAGTCTTTCAGAGATTAACTGATATGGTCCTCTCAAAACCCCAATGTTTCCCCTGTTTTACAGAGGAGGAAATAAAAGGAACAAAAATCTGCAGAATTTGTGAATTTTCCCCTACACAGCAAAGTTGTGGAACTCCAGATGTTCAGCTTCCAAAACCCAGGCTCATAACCACAATGCAATTTCACTTCGGGAGAAATATATCACTCTTTGATTTAATATTACCAAGCGAGATCTGCTGCATTCACTTTAGCTCATCTGTCTCATCCCTCAGCCGGGGAAAGAATTTTCCTAGACACAACGTCTAACTTTCTTGAAACCTCCAATATGTAATCGTCATTTGTTTACTTCCATATATGTAGACAACTTGCAAAAGCTTCTCTTCTAAATCTTTGGCTTTCGAAGCTCAAGGAAAACTCCGTCTATTGCCAGCTAACTTCAGGTTCAGTAACAAACAGGGAGAGCACTAGTCTCCACATGAATAACTTTTATAGTTTGTCCATTAGAAAGTCCAGGAGTCTGATGACCAAGCACAGTTTGCATCTGCTTCCTCAGCAGACTGCACAGCATATGAACAGCCCCCAGCAGTTACAGTGAAATATTTAGTATCTAAGCGGGGAGTAGTATGCAAGCAAATTATGTGCACTGGAGAAATGCATCACAGGAATGTTATGGCCGTGCTTGATATTGGAATGTATTACCCTCATGCTTGCCTTTTCTGCTCACTGTAAAACAGCAACAACAATGACAAACAGAAGAAGCACTTTTTTTTTGGTGCAATTGTCATATACAAATTTTAGAATTGCTATAAACCATAATTTGAGTTAAGACTCATGGCTGCATATTTTTCCATCTCTCTCTTTGTGTGTGTGTGTGTATACATATATATTTAAAATTACATCTTAACAAAGAATATTAAAGTTAAAATGTGCTCATAAACAAGCTGAAATTACCAATTTAATGTGCACACTTTAAAGTTGCTATGTATATTTCAAATTTCTGGTCTATATTAATTATTAATGTAGCATAATGGGAAGACTATGACCTAAATATCAAGTCTGGTTCATGGCCTATTTTTAAATGAACCCAGAATCCCATTCTTGTTTTTAAACTTTCATAAAAAGAACAGATTGGAAAGAAAAAAGTTATGACAGACACTATGTGACACACATATGTTAAAATACTCACAACAAAGCCTTATACAAAAGTGTTATTTGGCCACTGATCTATCTTCTATTTTTTTTTATGTTTGCAGTTTATATATTTTTTTCTTTTTTTCTTAGAGATTCTTAACTACATTACAGTTAACTCACAATGCTTTATCAGTCACCTTGTAATATTGTGCCTAAGGCATTATTACACTAGGTCCTTCAGCATATTCATTTCACACTTTACCTGAGCTAATGTTTATAGTGCTAAAGAACATCACCTTAAGAAATGTCACCAAGCAGCTATAATCACAGGATTTTTCTGCATCTTCATATCAGTCTTAAGTCTCTAAGCCAGATATCATTTTGTATTGGATTTTGGAGACAGATGGAGTAGGTATGTACTTTTTTACACATATTTTATTTTTCAGATTATGATACACTTACAATATTTCTCCCCCTTCCTTTCCTCCCTCTCTCCAATCCCTCCCAAGTGCAACTTTATGTTATATTTGAAATTCATGGCTATTTTCATTGTTAACACACACACACACACACACACACACACACACACACACACACACAGAGAGAGAGAGAGAGAGAGAGAGAGAAGGTATATATGAGTATGTGTATGTATGTGTTTATATGTGTGTATGTATGTATGTATGTATGTATGTATGTATGTATGTATATGCCTAAATATGACATGTTCAGTCAATGTAATGTTACTTGTATGCATTTTTCAGGGACTGGACATTTGTTATTAGATAGCTAATTGGTGTGTTCTTCCCTGAGCAAGACTATTTCTCTTACTCTCAGCATTCCTTAGTTGCCTGTAGTTTTTGTGTGTGTATGGTTTAAGCCTTGAGAGGTTTTATTTATCTACTTTAGAATGTCTATTGATGTTATTCTTGCTCATCTCATGTTTAGAATATTTGTGTTGATGAGACTTTATGGATGTAGCTTCAGATGTTACTAAGAGACATGTCTCACAGCAAATTTTCTCATACTCTGGCTCATACAGTCCTTCTGCCCCTTCTTCTGTGCCTGTGTGGGGTACGTAAATCATAGGCTCTGAGAACAATCTGTGACATCTGGCCCACCCTTCTGGGTAGACACATACAATGTATATGTCTATATATACACAGACATAGCTGTGTAATCTCACTCATCAATGACATTTGTTTTGTCTTTAGTAACAAATAAGTGCAACAGTCAAAACTGCATTACTTTCCTGCTGTTTCTTAAGAAACCTCTTTGTCTATGCCTTGTACTCTTGAAAGGCTTCTTATTTCAGTACTTCAACGGAAAATGCAAGAATTACTCAGTAATAATATCAAGCTGATCTCAAAACTGAACTTCTCTGCAATAGCCAGCATGGAGTGGTCTTCTATAGATGATTCAAGTAAAAGACTTATTTTTCAATAACTGCTTGAGAATCCAAGACAATAACCACTCATCAGAGCACAGTGACCTCCAGAACCATGAGAAAGTTTCCCAAACTGCCATAAATCTGTAAGTTTGTTAGAAGTGTGCTATGCACATATAGTCTTAGAACTCGATGGTCTTCACATTCTTTGGAAACTTTCTTAAGTTCATCTTGTACTTTCCTTTCATAACTCTGAAATCAGTTCTTTCTCAAAGGAACATTGTTTTCCATCAGTGGGAAGCTGTTTAGAAACTAAAATTGTGTCTTAGAGCATCTTATGGGTACCTCGGGGCTCTATTTTGAGATTCTCTCAGAGGACTGAGCTAAAACATAGATGATATTTCTTTTTAACTACTTGTATGCATCTAACCACAATTTCTTACCAAAGAATTTAGATTTTAGAGGGAAACATATATCCAAAGCCCCTCATAGGTTTATAAATTCCATCCCTAACAATGTATTCATTTAACTTATCAGTCTTCTAAATTCACACCTGGTATACATCTAATCCACTATTTGTACCTAATTCTACACTTTTTCAAAACAGCAGGCCTGAATCCATATCTTCTATGGACTCCCGACTTCAATGACCAACCCCCTTTTGAGAACAAGAGGGGAAAAGGGATTGGGGAGGAGGTGGAGGAGAAAAGGAAGGTGAGAGGGAAAGAAGGAAAGAAATAAAAGATATTTTTTCAATGATGGTTCTGAATAGAAAAATTTAACGAACAATCTGATTTAAATTGGAACTGGGGTATAAGGAAGGAAGCAGAAGAGGAATAAAAAGAATAGGCTGACAGAGGGTAGAGATGATCTGACAACATGGAAGAGAAGCTTGCCACAGAGCACTTTAGTTAAGCTTGAGGGCTGAATCCGTATAAGAAATAAAGAAGAAAAAGACTCTTTCAAATTAGAGAGTGTTTTTTGTTGGAATATGAAGATACGTCTGTGGTATGGTTTTAGAGATTAATAATCATTAATTGTGCGGGTCATATACTGCGCTTGGGCGTTTGTGGTGCAGGATGTGCATAATGATTAAGTTGGTAACATACTACAGTCTCAAATGCAGTCGCTAAACTGTGAGTCAATGTTCTGAACCCAGAAGAACATTAGAAGTTGATCACAGCTTATATCACAAATAGTAAATAAAATCATAAAGTGTTTGAAAAGTGTTGTTTAGATTTCCAAAATAATCTTGCAGTCCTATCCATACTACATAAGCAATGTGAAGCTCAAAAGGGTGACATTAGAATGGATACTAGCCTTCTCTTAATGTCAGAAAAAGATGAGCTTTGAAAGAAAGGAAACTACAGTGAGGAAAAAAAAAACTTCATTTTTTCTTTTAGGCTACAACTTCTAGTTTTTGTCCTAATTAATTATAGGTAAGAGCAGAGCATTCTCTTTCATCATCTATCCAAAACTTTAAAAATAACCATGCTTTAACTCCAGCTTTGTTTTGTCTTGGAAGCTGGTCATTAAGCTATTCAGCAATGACGTGTGCTCTGTCATGGCGTATAGAATGAATATATGTACAATTTGTGGCATTCATTCACAGACTAGCATTTTTTTTCAATGAGCCTAACATGGTTTAAATAAGGAAATAAATTAATCCTCCATCCACAATGTGGTCTTCATCACCCACTGCTTTAACTGATCATAAGCCAACAGGTTTCATTTTTCACCCCAAACTTTTCTAAGTTTTCCTAGTGGGGAAAAATAAAAGTCTGTCTCTTAATGTATTATATTAAGAGAAATAATTTTAGGATGTTGTCATGATTAAGAACACACATTTCATGTTTTTTCCTCATGTGCAGAATTTAAATTATGAGTTGTGTGTGTGTGTGTTTGTGTAGAACCCAGAAGCATAAAGAGGACAATAAAGGGGGAACAAGAGGTATAAATGAAGGAGAGCAATAGAATACAGGTGACATGTAAGGAAATGGAGCTGTTGCTAGCAAAAGGGAAAAGCATAAAGGGCAACAAATAGCTAGGAAAAAGTAAATTAGGATAAGATGCAATTAAACATTCATAATAAATTAAGATTAAAAATATTTTAAAACACTAAGCCAATGAAACTGCACAATTAGAGACTAAAGAGATTGCTCACTTGATAAGGATTTCCTGTGCATGCATGAGAGCCCAGATTCAATCCCTAGCACACCCATACAATGCTGGGCTCAGTGGTAGTTATCTTTAATTCCTGCACCCTGAACACAGAGACAGGTGGATCTGTGGGACTCACTAGATACTCAACCTATTTGAATCAATGAGTTCTAGGTTCAATGAAAGATTCTGTCTTAAAAATTGAAGTGGAGGTTTCAAGAGATGTCTTGCTTGTTAAGAACACTGGCTACTTCTCTGGAGGACCTATGTTCAATTCTCAGCAACAACAGGGAAGCTCCAAACTGTGTGTTACTCTAGTTCCATTATACCAGGCATGCGTGTGTGCACATATCAGTGCATGCAGGCAAAATACCAGTACACGTAAAACAAAACAAATGAATCTTTTGTTTGTTTGTTTGTATGTTTGTTTGTTTGTTTGTTTGTTTGTTGAGACAGGGTTTCTCTGTGTTCCCCTGGCTGTCCTGGAACTCACTCTGTAGACCAGATTGGCACTGAACTCAGAAATCTGCCTGCCTCTGCCTCCCAAGTGCTGGAATTAAAGGCATGCACCACCACTGCCCCAGAAAATAAATGAATCTTAAAAGAAAAAAGAAGGCAGACAATGACTGAAGAAGACACTCTACTTGATATAGATCCTTGCTGTACACAAGGCACACATGTACATATTCAGATGCAAACACACATGCATACACAGTCATCAACATATGTCCATATGCTACACACACACACACACACACACACACACACACACACACACATGAAGATATGACACACATAGACCGAAAACTGAAACATTTTCTAAATTCTCTTGAGGCACTCTAATTGCACAATTCTTTAAAAATAGATTAGTACTTATGGTGTAACAGTTGGGACTGGGCTTCACAACTCTGAATTATGATTGGTTGTGGAATTTTAATGGTCTCTATTGCAAAGTTAATAAAATTATAATATTTAAGGTACTTAGAAAAATGCATTAACTGCAAATATAATGTCAAACTAAAATATTCTAAGGGAACAATGTTAATGATTCAATTATAACAGTAAGACATTGAGGGAACATAAGGCATGGTGGGCTGGGCCATATATGATGGTCAGAAATACATATAAGTTATAAGCAATTACTCTAACATTACATAAATCTAATGCCCCATCTAAGATTATGTAATTTAGTTTGGTATAAAAATAATATGCCACCTGAAAATTTTCATTTTAAAAATAACATGAAGTTGAGAAAACCAAAGAAATGATCAGAGTTAACTTAAAAAGTGGAAGCTAATACAGCTATGTTACTAAAGAAAGTATGCTTCCAGATGAAAGACCAAGAAAAATTACAGTAAGGCAGAGATCACAAAGGAATACATCTCATTATGTTCTAAGTGATTAGTCAGAAAAGCAGCCATCCTTCACTGCAAACAAAAACGAAGAACTAGGATAATCACATTTGTACATGGAAAGTCAACATGCTTGTTTCAGAAATGGTCAAAACACATAGATGGTTAAAGAGACTGTCCATGAGCTCTTAAATAGCACAGTTCACAAAGTGAACTAAGTAGATACATAAAATCGCAACAGAATGAATGCCAGAAGGCACATTCCTTTCTTTTGAGTGTAAAACATCCTCCTAAATTGGCCACATAGCTGTTCAAAAAATTTACTGAAACATTAAAAGTGTTCAGCCCACAGTCACTGACATAATGAAGCTATACCCAAATAAAACATAAGACTACTAGGCCACTACTAGGAACGAATACAATATGATTCTCTTTAATGTTTCAGCTAAAAAAGAGAGAAAAGTGAAAAAATTTCTAAATATACATAAAAGGGGAATTCAGTTAAGAATGAAGCTACATAGAAGCTTAAATTCTTCATGTACTCACTTTGCTTTCAGTAATCTAAATAAATTTATTTATTGAATACATTTTCTTACTAACATACTAATATGGTAGAGAAATTGGGGGAAGAACTGCCTTATATACTCTTCTTTGGGGTCTTTTTATTATTGCTATCACTGAGGTTTTTGAATGTCACAGTTTAACAGAGCACACATTTGGAGCCTCCCTGCAAGTGAGATAGTACAGGCAGATTTCATCACCACCTCTCCAACTATACTACCTTTTTTTCCACCTTTAAGTTGAATGCATGTGTTTTAAAAGGAGTAGCTGACATGTTTCAGCACATGGAGACCACTCCAGAAACTTACAAACAATCCAAATGGATAATCATGGATGCATCTACAAAACAACTCCTGTACCCAAGGCTCAAGGAACATTATAGAAGAGTAAACAGGGCACATTTATAAGTGCCAGAGGACCAGGAAGCATGCTGTGAGATTTGTTACTTCTAGCAATGTCAGATGATACACTCATGAGTAGCAGCAACACATCCGCCTAAAATCAAGTTGAACAGGGATAATAGACATACTGAAGGGAACACGGGGGGACCCTGAAACATACATATAGGTAACACCATGCAGACTGAGTAGCTTACAATTAGGATAAACAGATATGCATGCAATGACAGTTAATGCAAAAAGGCCATGAATTTGAAAAAGAGGAGGGGTGATATATGAGAGGGTTGGAAGAGAAGGAACAATGATATTATAATGCAGTTGTATTATAATTTCAATGTTTTTAATTGATTGTTTTTTATTGGATATTTTATTTATTTACATATCAAATGTTATCCCCTTTCCTGGTTTACCCTCCAGAAACCCCCTAGCCCATCCCAGCTCCCCCTGCTTCTATGAGGGTGCTCCCAAACACACGTACCCACTCTTGCCTCCCTACCCTGGCATTCCCCTATACTGGGGCATCAAGCCTTCACATAACCAGGGGCAACTCCTTCCAGTGATGTCTGACAAGGCCATTATCTGCTACATATGCAGTTGGAGCCATGGGTACTCTGGTTGGTGGTTTGGTCTCTGGGAACTCTAGGGGTTCTAGTTGGTTGACATTGTTGTTCTTCCTATGGGGTTGCAAAACCCTTCAGCCCTTCAGTCCTTCCCCTAACTCCTCCATTGGGTTCCTCAGATGTAATCTCATGGTTGGCTATGTGTATCCCCATCTGCATTGGTCAAGCTCTGGCAGAGCCCCTCAGCTATAACAGGCTCCTGTCAGCTACCACTCCTTGCAGCAACAGTAGCATCTGGGTTTGGTGTCTGAAAATGGGGTGGAACCCTAAGACTCTGGTTGGCCTTTCCTCCAGTCTCTGATCCAATTTTTGTCCCTACATTTTCTTTTGAAAGGAACAATTATGGGTTAATAGTTTTGAGACAGTTGGGTGGCCCCATCGCTCAACAGGAGGCCATGCCTATCCACGAGATATGGTCGCTACAGGTTCTCTATCCCCTTTGTTGGGCATTTCAGCTAATGTCATTCCTGTTGGGTCCTAGGAAACTCTTGAGTCTCTGGCATCTGGGACTTTCTAATGGCTACCCTTAGCTCCCCATCCCCCACTGCTATACTCCTTCTTTCAATTTTCTGACCCTCCTTACTTCTCCCTGTCTTCTCAAATACCTGATCATGTCCCCATTTACCCCACCCCTCCTTTCTCCCTCCAAAATCCTTCCCTCCCTCTACCTTCCTAGATAATTTTCTTCCCCCTTCTGAGAAGTACTTAAGCATCCACACTTTTGTCTTTTTCCTTCTTAAGTTTCATATGGACTGTGAGTTGTATTGTGGGTATTCAGAGGCTTTTTTTTTTTTTTTTTTTTTTGGCTAATATCCACTCATCAGTGAGTACATAGCATATGTGTTCTCTTGTGACTGGGTTACCTCACTCAGGATGAAATTTTCTAATCCCAACCTTTTGCCAGTGAATTTCATGAAGTGATTGTTTTTAATAGTTGAATAGTACTCCATTGTGTAAATGTAACACATTTTCTGTATCCATTCCTCTGTAGAGGGACATTTGTGTTATTTTCAGCTTCTGGCTATTATAAATAAGGCTGCTATGAGCATAGTGGAGAATGTGTTCTTATTATATGTTGGAGCATCTTTTGGGAATATGCCCAGGTATAGCTGGGTCCTCAGATAGTACTATGTCCAATGTTCTGAGAAACCATCTGACTGCTTTCCAGAGTGGTTGTATCAGCTTCAATCCTACCACATCCTTGACAACAGGTGCTGTCACCTGTGTTTTTTGTCTTAGAGGTACATAACTAACCATAATAAAATCAAAATACAGCAAACCTAAAGCAAGCCCACTAAAATCAGGGAGAAGACAGGGTTGTCCACTCTCTCCCTGTCTATTCAATATAGTATTTGAAGTACTAGCTAGAGCAATTAGGCAGTAAAAGGAGATCAAAGGGATACATATTAGAAAGGAGGATGTCAAGATATCACTATTTGCAGATGATACGATAGTATATATAAGCACCCCCCCAATTAAAGACTAGACAAGGTTGCCCACTCTCTCCCTATTTATTCAATATCATACTTGAAGTCCTATCCAGAGCTATTAGACAACAAAAGGAGGTCAAAGGGATACAAATTGGAAAGAAAGAAGTCAGAATATCACTATTGGCAGATGATATGATAGTATTTTAAGTGACCCCCAAAGTCCCACCAGAGAACTCCTATGGCTGATAAACAGCTTCAGCAAAATGCCTGGATATAAAATTAACTCAAACAAATCAGTAGCCTTCCTCTACTTAGAGTATAAACAGGCTGAGAAAGAAATTAAGGAAATTACACCTTTCACAATAGTCACAAATAATATAAAATACCTTGGTGTGACTCTAACCAAGTAAGTGAAAGATCTGATTGAAAAGAACATCAAGTCTTTAAAGAAAGAAATTGAAGAAGATCTCAGAATATGGCAAGATCGCCTATGCTCATGGATTGGCCAGATTAACATAGTAAAAATGGCCATTTTATCAAAACCAATCTACAGATTCAAAGCATTCCTCATCAAAATTCCAACTCAATTCTTCATAGATTTAGATTGGTTCCTCAGAAAATTGGACATAGTATTACTGGAGGATCCCACAACACCTCTCCTGGGCATATATCCAGAAGATGTTCCAAACGGTAAGAAGGACACATGCTCCACTATGTTCATAGCAGCCTTATTTGTAATAGCCAAAAGCTGGAAAGAACCCAGATGCCCCTCAACAGAGGAATGGATACAGAAAATGTGGTACATTTAAACAATGGAATACTACTCAGCTATTAAAAAGAATGAATTTATGAAATTCCTAAGCAAATGGATGGACCTGGAGGGCATCATCCTGAGTGAGGTAACCCAGTCACAAAGGAACTCACACAATATGTACTCACTGATAAGTAGATATTATCCCAGAAACTTAGAATACCCAAGATATAAGATACAATTTGCTAAACACATGAAACTCAAGAAGAACGAAGACCAAAGTGTGGACACTTTGTTCCTTCTTAGAATTGGGAACAAAACACCCATGGAAGGTGTTTCAGAGACAAAGTTTGGAGCTGAGACGAAAGGATGGACCATCCTGAGATGGCCATATCGGGGATCTATCCCATATTCAGCTTCCAAACACTGACACCATTGCATACACTAGCAAGATTTTGCTGAAAGGACCCAAATATAGCTGTCTCTTGTGAGACTGTGCCAGGGCCTAGCAAACACATAAGTGGATGCTCACAGTCAGCTATTGGATGGATTACAGGGCCCCCAATGGAGGAGCTAGAGAAAGTACCAAAGGAGGTTGGGGGATCTACAACCCTAAAGGTGGAACAACAATATGAACTAACCAGTACCCCTTGGAGCTCATGTCTCTAGCTGCATATGTATCAGAAGATGGCTTAGTTGGCCATCAGTGGAAAGAGAGGCCTAGTACAGGGGAACGCCAGGGCCAAGAAGTGGGACTGGGTTGGGGGGGGAGTGTGTGGGGGACTTTTGGGATAGCATTGGGAATGCTAATGAAATAAATACCTAATTAAAAAAAAGAAAGAGCAATTTACAAATTTATCTGGAATAACAAAGAACCCAGGATAGAAAAAAAAAATCTCAACAGTAAAAGAACTTCTGGAGGAATCACCATCCCTGACTTCAAGTTGTTCTACAGGGCAATTGTAATAAATGCCACACAGTATTGATACAGAGGCAGATAGATCAATGGAATAGAATTGAAGACCCAGAAATGAACTCACATACCTATGGTCACTTGATCTTTGACAAAGGAGCTAAAAGTATCTAGTGGAAAAAAAAAGACAATTTTCAGCAAATTGTACTGATTCAACTGGTGGCTGGTATGTAGAAGAATCTCAATGTTTTTCATATGTTGAGAAAAAGATCAGCTGACTTGGGTTTTCTAGGCTATTGTTTTAAGAACTCCAAATAATAAGGGTAGAACTCAAAGAAGGCAAAGAATAGCCATCATAACTGAAACTACTTTTCCATTTATCTGTCTCACAATGAACAAATAAACAAAAGAGGGTGATTTATATAAAAAGATGACTAATGTTACTCCTTTAAAATGTTAAAAATTAGATAGAAAACACAAATTAATAAATACAAGGGTTGGACAATGAAATCTTATCATGTATTTAATAGAATTATGTGATCACACATAGCACATTTTTCCCATAACCAGACAGTTTACATGAAAGGAGCAAAATACTGGCAAAATGCTTCAAAGAAGAACAACATAAAGCTCTGAATCTTCCTAAATGTGTCGAATAAATTAAATACAGCCTTACCATTCTTCTGATAATGGAAAGCCTGTAGCCATAGCTCAAAGAGTAACTCTGATTAATTTTTCAAGACTAGAGGAAGAAACTTCAGTAATCTTAGTGAGAACTCTTTCGGAGGATTAAAAGAAACCAATTATTACTAACTTATTTCACTATGGTAACAGGATAATTCATATCAATTCTATAGTAATAATAATAGTAAACACTATTTAGAATTTTAGCAAACAAATCTGAGGTCAGTAAAATATAATGCTATTTTATGATAAAGCATTAATACATAAAAATTAATATAACGAAAAATAGACAGAGCATCTACATCATAAATTAATTTAGAGGCATCAATAACCAGATAAACAAATGAAGAGTTGCCTTGTGATTATAGTTTATTAAGAAATATAATATTATAAATATTCCTCAAAGTCAATGAACATGTTGTAAACAAACTACAAAAATTATCCTAATGTTGTAGTACCCAGTAATTAGGTCTATTATTAAAAAGTATACAGAAATTAAAGAAATGTGACTTCAATTCAGAGATAGATAGAAATTGAATGGAGAACAACAACAGAACAACAGAAGAAAGGTAAAAAAACCAATCAAAATGACAAATTTCCATAAGTCTAATAAAGTAAATATTCAGAAAATAAATCACAATATTAAGAATGAAATGTTCTACAGGCAGGATGGATGATGCTGAAGCAGTAATGAGAACAGTGGTTAAAGTAGAAATGATTTAAGTTATAAAACAAGGTAGGGATCTACTTTAAAATTGACCTTACCCTCTAAAGCAAAACTCTTCACAGTCCTGTGGTTTGACAGCAATTGATAAGAGATAGGAAAGGGACATGTGCTGTGTGTTGCTTACACACTACCCAATGTGCTATAGCAATGGTTCACAACCTGTGCTTCATGATCCCTTTAGGGACCAAATGACACTTTCACAGGGACATCATATAGATATTCTGCATACCAGATATTTACATTATGAATGACTCATACTACTAGAAAATTACAGTTACGAAGTAGCAATGAAAATAATTTAATGGTTGAGAATTACCTCAATGTAAGAAACTTTATCAAAGGGTCACAGCATTAGGAATACTGAGAACCACTGTGCTATAGTATCCTTTGAAAATTACTTTGATAAATTGAAATAAATACCAGAAGTCCTCTTCATTCACAAAAGTCCTAAAATTGTCTAAATCTAATGTGACATGTAATAAAATATTTCATTTTAAATCACTGCTATAAAATTAATCTAAAGCTACCTTTAAACTATTTTACTAGGAATTATATTTAAGAACTAAAAACATTGTTCAATTGGAAAATTTATTTACACAGGTTATGCTAAGTACATTTCAGTATATAGCTGATAGAATATTTGATAAAATTTAGAATTCTTGCCCTAAATATTAAAAGCCTTCACTACACAAGATGAGTTTTTATAAACACCCAAAAGTATTGTATACATTCTAAACATCATAGTGTACATGCTTAAAGCATTGCATTTGGGACAGTGACAAGACTAATATAGCCATTATCACTGCAACGACAATACATAGTTTAGAAAGAGCTATTAAATGAGATGTAAAAAATTGACTTAACAATTAATATCCCTGCTAACAAGTTTATCTAATTGATCTGAAAAATATTAGTATATTAATAAGAAAGCTGACATTAATATGAAAACCAAAGCCGGGCAATGGTGGCGCATGCCTTTAATCCCTGTACTTGGGAGGCAGAGGCAGGCAGATTTCTGAGTTTGAGGCCAGCCTGGTCTACAAAGTGAGTTCCAGGACAGCCAGGACTATTACAGAGAAACCCTGTCTCAAAAACAAAACAAAACACCAACAACAAAACAAACACAAAAACAAAAGAAGAATGCCAGTTTATTTAGTCATTGTAATTCCTTGAGAAAACAAACGAGAGTACACTGAAAACTATAGATAGATGATAGACTCATAGATGAGTAGATAGACACAGAATGTGTTCTAGTGAATTTGTTTTTTGATGTCAAATATTCAAATATTTTAACATTTATTTTTATACTATACATCCAGAACTTGGAGAAGGAAAATGATTATGGTGTTTTAAACATGCAACTGCTGGATTAGATGTAGTTTTTCATGGTTATATTTCATCAAAACCTCAAAACACACAAGGGCCCTGTGAGTTAATGAATACAATGTGCAAAATAACAAGAAATCTGGTTTCATGCACAGAAATTCAAGTTGAAATTTCAGGACCTTGATCAGAAGCTTTCATTAAATGCTTAGGCTGTGTGCTACTTCCTTTCAAGTACTTGTGCTATGTGCTACTTCACAAGGTGCTAGGCCAAGGTTCAGGGTAGGCTAACTGGAAGATTTTTTTCCCTCTGAAGATGTGATCCTAGAAATCAGGTACTCAGCACTCCTGCAGAACTGGTCAGCCATTGAGAAGTCCCTAGTAAGGACAGCTGTGGAGGCAGCCAGCCACTTTTAGAGATTTAAAGCCCATCTAAAAATTACAAAGCCTGTGGAAAAAATACTTATAAACACAAGCATAATGAGTTTTTACCATTCTATAAATAATCTTCAGGGCATTAGAAGGCTTCCAGCTGGAGCTCTTTTCTGGTATGAGAAGCTTTGGGTGAACAGCAGACATGGGATGGCCTACTGATAGGCCTTCTCAATGTTTTCTTTGGAAACTGTTGAACTTGGCCTGACTCTGGCCATAGGGGACTCTGGCATCCAGTTGGCTGGGCAGACTTCTCCAAGAGTCTCCACAACTGCCTTCACCAAAGGAAGTGCTTCTCCATGCCACAGTGACACTTAGGTGCTTGATGGCACCATTAAGGTCAATAATGAAAAGGTCTCTGAGTGTGATGCCAGCACCTTCCAACAGCACTCCATAGTCTCAGGCTATTTGCTTAGTTAAATCCAACAAGGATGTGTGTTCAAGTGGCTCAATCCAACATTCTTCCTTGGTCAGTACCATTTGTTGAAGATGCTGTCTTCCAGTGTTTATTTCCATCTTTTTCTTTTTTAATAAAAAAATATGCACCCATAGGTGAGCAAATTTTTATCTGAGTCTTTAAGTCCATTCTATTGATCAACATGTCTGTTTATTATGACAAAACCATGAAGTTTTTATTACTACAAATCTATAGTACACCTGGGAAGAGGTAATGGTGATACCTCCAGGGGTTATTGTTCAGGATTGTTTTACCTATTGTCTTAGTCAGGGTTTCTAATCCTGCACAAACATCATGACCAAGAAGCAAGTTGGGGAGGAAAGGGTTTATTCAGCTTACAATTCCATACTGCTGTTTATCACCAAGGAAGTCAGGACTGGAACTCAAACAGGTCAGGAAGCAGGAGCTGATACAGAGGCCATGGAGGGATGTTCTTTACTGTCTTGCTTCCCCTGGCTTGCTCAGCCTGCTCTCTTATAGAACCAAGACTACAAGCCCAGCAGAGATGGTCCCACCCACAAGGGGCCTCTCCTCCTTGATCACTAATTGAGAAAATGCCTTACAGCTGGATCTCATGGAGGCATTTCCTCAACTGAAGCTCCTTTCTCTGTGATAACTCCAGCTGTGTCAAGTTGACACAAAAATAGCCAGTACACCTATCCTTTTTTTTCCCATGTAAGCAGAGAGTTACCCTTTCAAGATCTGTGAGAATTGTGTTGGGATTTTGATGGGGATTGCATTGGGTCTGATTGCTTTTGGTAGAATAGCCATTTTTACTCTGTTAATCCTACCAATTCATGAGTATGAAAGATCTTTTCATCTTCTGATATCTTCCTTAATTTATTTCTTTAAAGAATCGAAGTTTTTAATCACACAAGTTTTCCACTTGCTTGGTTAGAATTACCCCAATATACTTTATATTACTTGAGGCTATTGGAAAAGGTGTTAGTTCCCTGATTTAAACAAAATGATCTAATTAAAAATGGGGCACAGATTCCCACTAGAAGAAACTCAAATGGCTAAGAAAAACATAGAAATTTCACCATCCTTACCCATCAAGGAAATGCGAATAAAACTTCTTTAATAACACTAGTGACCAGCTCATTCTAGTAAGGATGAGGAATAAGGGCAACACTCATCTGTTGCTGGTTAGAGTGCAAACATATACAGACAGTATAGAAATCAGTGTGGCTATTCCTCAGAAAGATAAGAATTGATCTACTTCAAGGTCCAGCTATACCATTCTTGGGAATATACATAAAGGATGTTTCACTCTGCCACAAGAACATTTACTCAACCATGTTTATTGCTACTCTATTCCCAGTAGCCAGAAACAAAAAACAACCTAGATGTTCTTCAACAAAAGTAGATAATAGAAATGTAGTATATTTATATAATGAGGTATTACTCAGTTCTTTGTAAAAATGAGATCATGAGCTTTGAAGGCAAATGGATGAAACCTGACCAAAATCATTCTGAATAAGGTGATCCATACCATTAAAGAAAAATAAATATGATATATATATATCATCAAGTAAATCACAAATAGGGTACAATCTGTAGACCAAGAGATGTTAGAGATGCTGAAAGGAACTACGGGGAACATATGAATATCCCTGGGAGGGAAAAATAGTATAGATTTTAAAGGTAGACTGAGGGCAGGGGGGACTGGAATAGGGAGAAGTATGTGGGGAACGTGAGAGAATGCAGGTAGAGACAACCAGAATTGAGGAATATTTGAGGTATTTTGTGGAAACCTAGTGCAGTCAAAACCTCCTAAAATATATTAGACAATCCTAATTAAGGCTCTAATAACAGGGAAGATATAGTACCAATTCACCCTCTCTTGTCATCAAATGAAGCTTTTAGTACCTGGACTTGGTTACATCCAATTTAGATGTGGCCATAGGGGCCCCAGGGAGCTCCTGAAGCAACTCATACTGTTGCCAAGACAGTAGGTTGCTCTCTACAAACTGAGAACCTGACCCCATTGTTGAAGACAATTCCACCACAGCTCATTGAACATGGAGAAGTTGACATTTTGCCCACCTAGAATCTTCACCCGTATGTTCTAGTGTCTTTGGTATAGGAAAATATTCTGCAGGGTACCAAAAGAGAACTGTTAACAACCACTTTGATCTACAAAGCTTTCCTGCCTGCAAAATATGCTAGGGCAATATAGGCACAACACTTGTGGCAGTAATAAACTACTGTCTGATTTGACTTAAGGCTAATTCCACAAGATAGAACCCATACTTGACACTGCCAGAGTGATCAAGAGCTAGATAATAGATAGATTATAGACTACAGTAAAACCAAATACTACTGGTCTAAGAAACAGTGCTGATAAAATGACTATTAATGCTATTCTGCTATACTCATAGAGCACTGCCTTATTCAGACATCATAAGAGAAGATTCTTTCTGTGGCAGATTAGAACAAATACAGAGAGTAAATGGGAAAGAGATAGCTACAGACAGAGAGACAGACAAAGAGATAGACAGACAGACAGGTATATATAGACAGAGACACAGAAAGACAGAAAGAAATCTTGGAACTCTCAGCTTTAAATGGATGTCTCTAACAAATCCATCTTCTCAGAGCTCAGGGAATCTGGCAGTATAGGAGGCAGAAAGAGTGTAAGAACCAGAGGGGTGGAGAACAACAAAACATGTCCCTCTAAATCAACTGAGAAAATCTCATGTGAACTCACAAAGACTGAAGCAGCAAGCACAGGGCCTACACAGGTCTGCACCAGGTCCTCTGGATATATATTATAGCTCTCCATCTAGTTGGAATCCTGAGTGTGTGAATGACAGGGTCTCTGATTCTTGTCTCTTCTCTTAGGCTCTTTTCCTTCACTTGGTTTGCCTTGTTCAACTTTGTTATGATGCTTTTTGTCTTATTACATTTTATTTCATCGTGTTTTGTTGAAGGGAGTGGATCTGGATACAGGGGATGTGAGGAGCAACTGGGAGGACTAGAGGGCCAGATACTGTGATCAGGATATATTGCACAAGAAAATCAATTTTTAATAAAAAAGAAAGATTAGCCTATTGGTGATTTGAAAACTCAAAATTTACTAAGACAGTAAGAAATGGGAATATTCCAGGAACTTGTAGATAAAAGTATGTGGGAATTTTTAACTGTCTTTATTTTATATTAGAAGGATGTGCAAAAGCCTGTTTATTTGAAAAAATGTATGTAGTGATTCAATATAGGCTTTCTGGTTTACAATTCAAATAAAATGGATTGCATTGAAATTACACTTTTTAATGGAGCAACGTCCTCATAAAATAGAAGAAATCGTGAGTGGATAGGTCATAAGATAAAACAAATTGGTGCTAACATCTCTTATGTGAAGGTATTAGCATTGGCCATTTGTTTAAATATTACGTTAAAGTAAATGCTCAATGAGTATATTTCTTAAACCAAATAATCTTACACAACTAAAATTAATGCCCCAGTAGAGAGCATCAGAACAAAATACAAGCTAGCAATTTAATGGCTTCTAACAAAAATATACCACCTCACTGGACACCAAAACCAACAAAACAAAACAAAACAAACAAGCAAACAAACACATATTTAGACCTCATTTTCAAATTACCACACTGTAAGATATCAAGATAGAAATGTGTAGAAGAATGGATATTTCATATGTAAGAGTTTCATTTTAAGTATCAACATATCATGTGATGGCACGATGGAGTCATTTTCCAAGAGACTTTATAGTATTTCTTTCTACATAACATTCTATTTATAAAAAAATACATCCCTTCCTAGGGAAGTTCCCAAAGGACTGAAGAAATGTAATATATTAATACCTAATAAACATGTAAGTAAATAAGAAAGTACTCCTTAAAAATACTTTTACTTTTGTTTTAATTCAATTATTTATCCTCCTAAAAAACAAACTACACACATATGTGAATGTGTTTTTATATATACGGAGAGAGAAGTTTAGAGGTAAAAAATATTTTTCTGTAATTTGCTATTCCCCATACCCCAATTTTGTAAGTCTTCACTATATGCCTTTGCACCTGGGACAATATAAGTGGCCTTGAACACTGAGATATTAAGAGGTGTGTGACTACTAGAGTATGGGCAGCCCTACATCATTTCAAGGATATGAGCATCATTAAATTGTATTGATTTCTCATTGAATTGTGCCTTACAGCCAGAATGTCTGAGATAGTCTGCAAGCAAATGGAACAACAAATCAAGGCATTCTTCCCTGGGAGATGTTGCCTGTTTTGTCTGTTATTAATCTCTAGCTTAAGTTGCCCCAACATTCCTTTTTTTGTTTTTCTAAATTTGCTCTCTTTCACTCTCTCTCTGAACATGTGGGGGAGATTTTTTATATATACATTATGTATGTGTCATGTACAGATTTCAAACATTCTCTATTTTAAAACACTAATGTTTAAGATGAATTTTGAATTCAACATACCCAATTCCACACATCATCAGGATCGATTGGCAGTGTGCATCCTTACAAACACCATCATATATCAAAATCCTATCAGATCGTCTCATCAGTTGAAGGTTGTCTAGAGTTCTGGTTATATGGCTTAGGACAAATCACTTTAATAACATTCTTAACTTTGGAGCCTTATTATAAAATGATAAGTTTGATTTTTCTGTGGTAGGTTTTTGTAAAGGCTGTTAAAATTCAAAATTAAGTGCTGGATAATACATCAATTTTGGATCAGAGAAATCTTTATTAGGATCCAACATTCATTATTTATTGGCTGTATAACCTTGAGAAAATTAATTGACTTCAATTACTTTACCTCAAAGTGAAGATAATTATAGAAACCAATGTAGAGGCAAATTTGAACAAGAATGCATGTAAAATACTTAGCCTAGGTCTGATGGTTATTTGTCAGCTTTGATTATGCATATGCATTGCCTCTGTGTTTGATGATGTCCTGTTTTGTGATTCTTAAAGCAACTCTCATCAGAAAGGCAAGCTGCCTGCTTCTCTAGCCTTGTTTGTTATAATGCTTAAACATGCATACTAGATGTTAGTTTTTAATATATATTTTAGAATTTCATGCATATATGTACTGTATTTCCATCATTATTTCTACCCATCTGTTTCCTCCTCCTACCCTCTGTTCCCTCCCAACTTATTTTGTTATTCAGGTCTCTTTTCTGTTTTCTATATACATTATGGCTTAATGTATAGTTAAGGTTTCTGTTACTGTAAAGGTGTAAGACATTGTGACCTTAGCAACTCTTATAAAGAAAAACATTAAATTGGGACTGGCTCACAGTTCCCAGGTTTATTCCATTGTCATCATGTTGGGAAACATGGCGGCAAATGTTCATATAGGGTGCCAGAAAGGTAGCTGAGATTTTGACATTCCAAACAGAACACAGCAAGAAAAAGCTTAGACACATAAGATGTAGCTTGAGCATCTGAAACCTCAAAGATTTCCCTAGTGACACACTTCCTTGAAATAGGCCACACCCACTCCAACAAGGCAATGTCTCATAATAGAGCATTCTCTAAGAACCAACCATTCAAATACATAAGTCTTTGGTTATCATCCTTACTCAGACCACCACACTCCCCTCACTGGTCCACATAGGCTTTCAGTCATTCTAATGCAAAATGTGTTTAGTCAAATGTCAAAAGTTCCCTTCACTTATCATAGCATCATCACTGTTTAAAAGCCCATAGTTCGGGGCAGGAACTGGAAAGAAGGGAGTATGAGGAAGGGATGGGAGTTCAGGATCAGGTGTGGGGAAGGACATGAGACATGGCTAGATGGACATGAAAATGAATGAAAATCTTCAACTGAAGGGGGTGAAGAGGTGGAGGTCATCTCCAGGATGAGACAGAGACCTGGGATAAGGAAAGTACCCAAGAATCAATGAAGGTAACCTTAGCTATGAATTACTACATTAGGGATATGGAACCTGAAGATGTCATCTCATGTATCCAGACAGGAATCCCAGTGAAACAATAGAGACACCAACTCACCCACAAAACTTTCAACCCTAAATTTATCCTGAGCAGAGACTGAGGGAATAACTAACCAATAATCACCCTAACTTGACACCCATCTGATTGGAAAATCTCAATCCCTAACACTCTTAAAGATACTCTGTTTTGCTTGTAGACAGGAGCATGTTAACCTCTGAGAGGCTCCATCTAGATGTATACAGACACTCACATTGAGATAGTGGATTGAGCTATCCAATTTTTGGTTTTCTTACCAAAAAATAGGAGAGAGTATTGCTGGCCCAAAAGGGGATAAGAACGCCACAGGAATACCAACACAGTCAACTAACCAGGACCTTTAGTGCCCTGGAGTATGAACCACCAACTAAAGAACATACATGGACTGGACTTAGGCTTGTCTGTTCATATGTAGCAGATGTGCTGCTTGACCTTCATGTGAGTACTGAACAACTGGAGTGGGAGCTATCCTAAAAGTTGTTGCCTGACTGTGGGATATGTTCTACTAGCTGGAATGCCTTGTCTGGCCTCAGTAGGAGAGGAAATAAGTAGTCTTTCATAGACTTGAAGTGCCGGGGGGGGGTTGGGGGGGAGAGGGGGAGTGATTCCCGGGGCAGGACCCACTGGCTAGAGAAGAAGGAGGGATGGGGAAAGGATTTTAGCATGTGGTAACTGGGAGATGGGCAGTGAGTGGGATATAAAGTTGAATAAGTAAAAAAAAAATTAAATTTTTTTAAGTTGAAAATTCAAAGTCTCTTGCATGACTCATACAAATTCTTAAGTGTAACCCCTGTAAAATCACAATTAAAAAACAGATCACATGCTTCCAATATATAATGGTACAGGATAGACATTACTGTTCCAAAAAGGAAGACAGGAAGCATAATGAGGAAATACTGGACCAAAGCAAGACAGAAAGCATTGCATCTGCATGTCAGATCTCAAAGCCATCTTCAGATCATGAAGTCCTTTTAACTTTGTTGACCGCAACATATTTCTCTCTCTTCGACTAGTTCCACACCTTGTATGCAGATTTCCTTAGGAGGTATTTCAGGACTCTGGCATCTCCAACATCTGGGATGTCTCCAAGGCAATTCAGGCTTCACCTTCATTGTGTGAAGACACAATCCCCTCTCTAAGCCTTGACACAGGGATATTTCTGACCCAAGACTGGCTTCAGCAGCCTTTCTTAGTTACAGATGGAGATTCCACAACTCCTTTCTTCTATCCTTGATTAAAAAGCCAGAACCACATGGCCAAAGCTGCCGAGTTACATTGCTTGCTGGGGCTGGATAGTAGCCCTTTGTTTGATTACACGTTCACCAGCTTTCTGTTTCAGATTATTTTCTTCACTACCTAAGTTTGGCTGTCTTCAAATTTAGAGATCTGCCAGCCTATTCCTCTTGAATGCTAGAAACAAAGGTTTGTACCACCACGGCCAGCCCTAAGGAGTTTTAAATTCCTTTTCACAAGTTGGAAACTTTGCTGGGAGAAGTCTTCCTATGAGGACACAACACCCTTTCCTCCATCCAACATCAGAATTTTCTTTATTCTCTTTACCTCCTTGAACACAGGATTTTGCTGTATTCTGCTTCTCAGTGCCCATTTTATCCTTTACTGAGCATTTTGTATTTTTCTTTGCTCAGCTCACTCCTTTTCATTATAGACCATCATAAGCGTGAACACTAATAACAAAACCACACAGTCATTACTATGTTGTTTTTGGAAAAGATGAAGTCAAAATATCACCTTTTGCAGATGATATGATAGTATAATAAGTGACCCTAAAAATTCCACCAGAGGACTCCTAAACCTGATAAACAGCTTCGGTGAAGTAGCTGGATATAAAATTAACTCAAACAAGTCAATGGCCTTTCTCTACACAAAGAATAAACAGGCTGAGAAAGAAATTAGGGAAACAACACCCTTCTTAACAGTCACAAATAATATAAAATACCTTGGCGTGACTCTAACTAAGGAAGTGAAAGATCTGTATGATAAGAACTTCAAGTCTCTAAAGAAAGAAATTAAAGAAGATCTCAGAAGATGGAAAGATCTATCATGCTCATGGATTGGCAGGATCAACATTGTAAAAATGGTTATCTTGCCAAAAGCAATCTACAGATTCAATGCAATCCCCATCAAAATTCCAACTCAATTCTTCAACGAATTAGAAAGAGCAATCTGCAAATTCATCTGGAATAACAAAAAACCTAGGATAGCATAAACTTTTCTCAAGGATAAAAGAACCTCTGGTGGAATCACCATCCCTGACCTAAAGCTTTACTACAGAGCAATTGTGATTAAAAACTGCATAGTACTGGTAGGGTGACAGACAAATAGACCAATGAAATAGAATTGAAGACCCAGAAGTGCACCCACACACCTATGGCCACTTGATCTTTGACAAGGGAGCTAAAACCATCCAGTGGAAAAAAGACAGCATTTTCAACAAATGGTGCTGACACAACTGCTGGTTATCATGTAGAAGAATGCGAATTGATCCTTTCCTATCTCCTTGCACTAAGGTCAAATCTAAGTGGATCAAGGAACTCCACATAAAACCAGAGACACTGAAACTTATAGAGGAGAAAGTGGGGAAAATCCTCGAAGATATGGGCACAGGGGAAAAATTCCTGAATAGAACAGCAATGGCTTGTGCTGTAAGATCGAGAATTGACAAATGGGACCTCATGAAACTGCAAAGCTTCTGCAAGGCAAAAGACACCATCAATAAGACAAAAAGGCCACCAACAGATTGGGAAAGGACCTTTACCTATCCTAAATCAGATAGGGGACTAATATCCAATATATAAAAAGAACTCAAGAAGGTGGGCTCCAGAAAATCAAATAACCCCATTAAAAATGGGGCTCAGAACAAAGAATTCTCACCTGAGGGATACCGAATGGCTGAGAAGCACCTGAAAAAAATGTTCAGCATCCTTAATCATCAGAGAAATGCAAATCAAAACAACCCTGAGATTCCATCTCACACCAGTCAGAATGGCTAAGATCAAAAATTCAGGTGACAGCAGATGCTGGCGAGGATGTGGAGAAAGAGGAACACTCCTCCATTGTTGGTGGGATTGCCAGCTTGTACAACCACTCTGGAAATCAGTCTGGCGGTTCCTCAGAAAATTGGACATAGTACTACCGGAGGATCCAGCAATACCTCTCCTGGCATATATCCAGAAGATGTCCCAACCGGTAAGAAGGACACATGCTCCACTATGTTCATAGCAGCCTTATTTATAGTAGCCAGAAGCTGAAAGAACCCAGATGCCCCTCAACAGAGGAATGGATACAAAAAATGTGGTGCATTTACACAATGGAGTACCACTCAGCTATTAAAAGGAATGAATTTATGAAATTCGTAGGCAAATGGTTGGACCTGGAGGGCATCATCCTGAGTGAGGTAACACAATCACAAAAGAACTCAAATGATATGTACTCACTGATAAGTGGATATTATCCCAGAAACTTAGTATACCCGAGATATATGATACAATTTGCAAAACACATGAAACTGAAGAAGAACAAAGACCAAAGTGTGGACACTTTGCCCCTTCTTAGAATTGGAAACAATCACCCATGGACGGAGTTACAGAGACAATGTTTGGAGCTGAGACAAAAGGATGGACCATCTAGAGACTGCCATATCCAGGGATCCATCCTATAATTAGCCTCCAAAGATGACACCATTGCATACACTAGCAAGCGTTTGCTGAAAGGACCCCTGGTATAGCTGTCTCTTGTGAGACTAGGCCAGGGCCTAGCAAACACATAAGTGGATGCTCACAGTCAGCTATTGGATGGATCACAGGGCCCCCAATGGAGGAGCTAGAGAAAGTATCCAAGGAGCTAAAGAGATCTGCAACCCTGTAGGTGCAACAACATTATGAACTAACCAGTACCCCGGAGCTCTTGACTCTAGCTGCATATGTATCGAAAGATGGCCTAGTCGGCCATCACTGGAAAGAGAGTCCCATTGGACATGCAAACTTTATATGCCCCAGTACAGGGGAATGCCAGGGCCAAAAAATGGGGATGGGTTGGTAGGGGAGTGGGGGGGGGAGGGCATGGGGGGAACTTTTGGGCTAGCATTGGAAATGTAATTGAGGAAAATACGTAATTAAGAAAAATAATTCCCCCCCCCCCAAAATTTCCTCTGCCTGTGGTACTAAGTAAAAACTCTTCAGTATAGCCTTAAACAGACTTTTTGGACAAGAGCAAAAATTCTTAGTCAAAATATTATAAGAACAGTCTCCATGCTGCATACAAATACTCTTCTCCTCTGATACCTCTTGTACCAGGCTCTCACAGTTCAAATTGCCCTCTGGACCACTGTATTTTATGTTCCTACTAGTATGGCCCATTAAGCCTCACTTAAAGCATTTAACTGCTTTTTTAATCCAAAGTCCACATTCCTCTAGACAAAAGCAAGGGCAACCCTATTACAGTAATCCCCCAGTCCCTGGTACCTACTTCTGTCTTATTTAGGGTTTCTATTGCTGTGCAGAGACACCATGACCATGGCAACTCTTATGAAAGAAAACATTTAATTGGGACTGTCTTACAGTTCAGAGATTCAGTTCCTTGTCATCATGGTTCTAGAGAAATAGCTGAAAGGTCTACATCCTGATCTGAAGGCAGCAGGAAGAGACTGAGACACATTGTGCCTAGCTTAAGGGTTGGAAACCTCACAGATTACTCCCAGTCAGTGACACACTTCCTCGAACATGGCCAAATCTATTTCAACAAGGCCATCTAACCTAATAGTACCACTCTATGAACTTATGGTCGTCATTTTTTTTCAAACCATCAGAATGTGTGTGTGTGTGTGTACTTTGCTGTGCCTATTTAGTGTTGCTTATATATAAATATGTTTAGAGTTGAGCAAGGTATTGGGTAATCTATCAAAGGACTCTTCCCTGAAGAGATCGATCTCTCTCTTTCTCTTTGTCTGTCTCTGTCTCTCTCTGTAACCATGGTTTCCTTGTAATAATTCACCTAGAAGTGGGGCTTTGGGGCTATTTTCTGGTACAGTTTGTGTAAGCAAATTGTTAGTATCTATGGGAGAAGCACCCCTGGCATGTCTAGAAGGAACAGTTTTCTAATTTAACTGACGCTCTATTCACTACTGACTACTCGTGTCTGGAACTGTAAATATAGTCAACTTCATCGCTAGAGAGACTACAGGCCCTAGGAGAGAAACTTTCTTACCATTTTTCAAAATCAGTAAAATTTCTATCTGTATTATAAATACTTATCCTTATACCCACAAATAAATGTATTTGTTACCTCTCACCAAACAATATAATTTAATAAGCAGATAAAGGCTTCTAAATCAATTCACAACAGGTTAAAATTCAGAAAATAAGTAGCATGATGTATCCAGCCACAGTTGGTATGTGCGGTGGTTTGAATAGGAATGTCCCACATAGAATCATGCTTGGCCTATAAAAAAAAGCAGCATTCTTAGAAGTTGTTGCCTTAAGTAAGAGTAGCCTTGGTGGAGTGTGGAGAGCTGCACTCACATTTGCCGTTATAAGATGGCGCTGACAGCTGTGTTCTAAGTAGTAAATAATCTGCACATGTGCAGGGGCAGTTTTCCCACCATGTGCTCTGCCTTTCTCGTGATGACAACTGGGCCGATGGGCTGCAGCCAATCAGGGAGTGACACGTCCTAGGCGGAGGATAATTCTCCTTAAAAGGGACGGGGTTCTGGCACTCCCTTTCTTCGTCTCTTCGCCTCTTCGCCTTTTCCTCTGCTCTCTTCCTCTGCTCTCTGCCTCTCTCCCTCTCTGCCCCTCTCTGCCCCTCTCTCTGCCTCTCTCTCTGTGTCTCTCTGCGTCTCTCTCTCTCTTCCTCTCTGCCTCTCTCTGCCGCGCTCTTCCTCTCTTGCTCCTGAGTAAGCAATAAAGCTTTGCCGCAGAAGATTCTGGTTTGTTCCGTCTTTCCTGGCCGGTTGTGAACGTGCATAAGAGTGGAGGAAGTATGTAACTGTGGAAGTGGGCTTTGAGGTCTCCCAAGCACAAGTCAGTAGCTTCCTTCTGCTACCTGTGGTTCAAGATGTAGAACTCTCAGCTCCTGCTCCAGCAATACGACTGCCTGTGTGCACCAAACTTCTTGCTATGACAGTAATGATCTAAACCTCTGAAAGTGATAACCAGCCTCAAATGTTTGCCTTTTAGAGTCGCTATGGTCATGGTGCCTCTTCATAGCAATAAAACCCTTAACTAAGACAGGATACCTTCAATACAAGAACAGGAAGCAGAGACACCTGCTTCAAGAGAGTAGTGATATCATCAATCATGCCACTAGAGCTAGTAGCTTAAAGGACAGAGTTCTATGTCAAAATTCCTTGATATGAGTTGAGGCAGAGGTGAAAACTATGTCCACCTTTCAGCCACAGTTTGGGGAGTTTCACTAACACAGGAAGTTCTTCATAGCTTATTTTTTTTCACATCCTTTCTTAGACAACTTTGTTTCTTTTAAATAACACCCTCTTCTGCTCAACCTTTCCATCTCATTCCTACAGTTTGCAGTCACCAAGAATCTGCTTTTAATACCAGTCTTCAAATGTAGTTAATAAGTGTAGCATAATATATCATTACATTGAAATATGAGTCTCTAAATGTTGATAATTGCTAAGGTGGGTAATGAGTCCATTGAATTGAAGATTACACCATTCTCTCCTCTGTTGGAATACTTTGCACTTTTGATGATCATTTTAAAATTTACATAAATACATGCATCACACATTTGGTGACAGATGGAAGTTGCCCAATTCTTTGTAATTTTATATTTGAACTCAGAGATAATGGTACTCAAAGGAAATGACAAATTCTGAACATGATACTTAATTAGCCTTAATTTTTAGCTTGATGTTATGGTATTTTCATCACCTAGAGGTCCTTAGCATCAGCAGTGTCACAACGTAAGCAATAAAACCAATGGCCCGAACTCCTCCTCTGCTCTTTCCAATAGGAACAATCAACTACCTTTGCCTTTCAAACTTTCACATTACATGTGCAGTGAACTAGAATATAAAATAAATTAATCATATGTACTTTCTAAAATTGTTTTGGGAATTAGACTGGAGAGATGGCTCAGTGGTTAAGAAATTATACTGCTTGTCTTTGTCAGAGTGTCTATTACTCTGATAAAACACCATGGCCAAAAGGCCAGTTGGGAGAAAGGGTCACAGGAGGAAGTCAGGACAGAGGCTCAAGCAAGGCTGGAACCTGGAGTCAGGGGCTGAGACAGAGGCTATGGAGGAGCGCTGCTTATTGTTCTGCTTCATATGGCATGATCAGCCTGCTTTCTCATACAACCCAGGACCACCAGGCCAGGGAAGGCCTCAACCAAAATGGGCTGGGTTCTCCCCCATTGATCAGTAATTGAAAAAATGCCTTTCAGCTGGATTTCATGGACATATTTTCTCAACTGAGGCTCCTTTCTCTTTGAAGTCTCTAGCTTGCGTCAAGTTGACATAGAAAGCCAGGCACTAGATTACTCATCCAGACCATCAGAGTTCAGTTTACAACACTACATCTGGCAGCTTATAACTGTCTGTAGCTCCAAAATCAGATGTTTCTAGCTTCAAAAACTACTGACACTTGTATATATACATGTGTATACACACATACACACACACACAGTGCACACTGAAATTAATTAGAAAATTTAAAATATTAAAATATATTTTGGAAATATACACTGTTGATAAAATCATTATGCCTTTGTCAAGTGATACACTTGAGGAATATGTCCCAGTACTCAATGTATTTGAAGTTTAAAAGGCTGTATTTAATTTTGAAAAAATGCTAGAGTAGCTGATGTTAGATATTTAATTGAATGTGTTATTATATTATTTTATATATTATATTATATTATATTATATTATATTTAGATGCACAATACATCTAGAGAAGTTTTTATGTAAATAAGGTGTTTTCTTTGTCCAAATTTCAAATGTCCCTGTATTATAAATAACAAATCTCTCTGCAATTTAGACAAACATCACAAGAAGAGAGATTAAACAGTATCTCTACAGAGAAATCCTAGTCTAGTTTTGTAAGGTAGAAGACCTTTCTAACTTTAGCTTATTAGTCAAGTTTTAAGAAATTTCATATTGTAACTATTTTTGATGCCATAAAGAAAGACATCCTTTACAAATAATTTACCTTGACCACTCTGAATGGAGAAATGGCTTAATATATGGAGGATAGTCTTCAGATATCTTACCTGGCTTATTTCCAATATAAAGGCCTCCTTAATGCTATACACAAAAGTTATCCTGGGAGAGAAAATAGTGTTAAATTGTATACATTGATGTTTAATTAATTAAATACCTCCCCTTAGGAATACAGTTTTGATTTCAGAGTATGTTGATTAGATAGGTTAACCTACGGATGGGACTGGCTTCTTGTACCAGCAGTGTGCTGATACGATGCTTTCAGAGGAAACTTGCTATTCCATGGAACAAAATGGGCATCAGACAGATGGAGGTAAGAATGTGTGTTTGCTTTGCAATTTTATGAGTCCCCATTTGTAGATTGTTGATCTTAGAGCATAAGCCATTGGTGTTGCGTTCAGGAAATTTTCCCTTGTGCCCATGTGCTGGAGGTCCTTCCCCACCTTCTCTTCTAGTAGATTCAGTGTATCTGGTTTTATGTAGAGGTCCTTAATCCACTTGGACTTGAGCTTTGTACAAGGAGATAAGAATGGATCAATTTTCATTCTTCTACATGCTGACCTCCAGTTGAACCAGCACCATTTGTTGAAAATGCTGTCTTCTTTCCACTGGATGGTTTTAGACCCTTTGTCAAAATTCAAGTGACCATAGGTGTGAGTTCATTTCTTTGTCTTCGATTCTGTTCCATTGATCTACTTGCCTGTCTCTGTACCAATAACATAGAGTTTTTAATCACTATTGCTCTGTAATACAGCTTGGGGTCAGGTATAATATACAATATATAAAAAGAATTCAAAAAGTTAGACTCCAGAGAACCAAAAAGCTCTATTAACAATGGAGTGCAGTGATAAAGAATTATTAACTGAGGAATATCAAACGGCTGAGGAGCACCTAAAGAAAAGTTCAACATCCCTAGTCATCAGGGAAATGAAAGTTAAAATAACCTGAGGTTTCACTTCACACCAGTCAGAATCGTTAAGAAAAAATTCTCAGCAGTTGCTGGCAAGGATGTGGAGAAAGAGAAATACTCCTCCATTGCTGGTGGGATTGTAAGCTGGTACAACACTCTGGAAATCAGTCTGGCAGTTTCTCAGAAAATTGGACATAGAAGTGGGGACAAAATACTCTTGGGAGGAAATATGATGACAAAGTATGGAGCAGAGACTCAAGGAAAGGCCAGCCAGAGACTGCCCCAAGACTGCCCCACCTGAGGATCCATCCCATATCCAGACACCAAATCCAGACACTATTGTAGATGCCAAGAAGTTCTTGCTTACAGCAGCCTGATATAACTGTCTCCTGAGAGGCTCTGCCAGAGCCTGGCAAATACAGAGGCAGATTCTCACAGCTAACCATTGAACTGAGCACGAGTCCCCAATGGAGAAGTTAGAGAAAGGACTTAAGGAGCTGAAAGAGTTTTCAACCCATAGGAAGAACAGCAATATCAACCAACCAACCCCCCCACCCCCCCCGAGCACCCAGGAACTAAAGCACCAACCAAAGAGTACACATGGAGGGACCCATGGCTCCAGCTGCATATGTAGCAGAGGATGGTCTTGTCAGACATCAATGAGAGGAGAGGCTTTTGGTCTTAGGAAGGCTCATGAATAAATCTGTCGTAAGTAAATCTGGCATATACAACAGAGGATTGTCCAGTGGAGTCTCTGTGACAAAAGATGCACCTAACTTTTGAGAGACTTGGGACCCCAGAGAGTGGGAAGGCCTGGAGGGTACGATGAAAAACAAAACAAAACAAACAAACAAAAATCCCCAAAACAAACAAACAAAAAGAATGCGACTTTGGCTGAGAACTTTGTAAGTCTAGGTAAGCATTTGAATTTACTAGAGGAGACTTGTAGTGACAAGACTGTGTCAGTGCATTCAAGTTGCTATCACACTTTAAAGTATTCTGGTCTTTCAAAGGGCTTTTGGCTCATGGCTGCATGAAGAGAAAATACAATGCTTTCAGAGGGCATATGCGATTCAATTTACCGTCCACTCTGAAGGCCAATGATGGACAGGAGGTGCTGTTGTTGCTTGTTCCCACTGATGTAGATCTTCTGGCCTCATGGTTCCTGGGAGGTAGCTAGCTCCATGGCAACTTCATCTCTCATTTAGCTCTCCTTTTATATGTCAATGTTCTAGTCCATTTAAATGTATAGCACTCTGACATAGGTGCCCAGATCCGTCTACTGATCAACTGCATCATGGTGGTACGGAGACATGCTGTCTGCAACTTATGTGTATTTGCTCTCAAACGTCATCAGGAGTTCCACTTTGCTTTGCCTTTCTTTCACGAATTTCATGACTTGCTTCTCAACTGCCACCCTGATGATTTTCAACATTTCTGTTCTCCATAGACTCTTTACCATTTCTTGTTATGGTATAGATGGGTCTCATACCTATAAAAATGCTCTTATTTCATATCAGAATATAATCACCAGTTTATGATAATATTTTTGAAAGATATGAAGGAATCAGGTTTTATTTTCTAAATTGTACCAATCATTGGAAATGGGCTTGTCCTGAGAAGGGGAATATAATGGACAAGGTTGGTTTCATTGAATAGGGAATAGTTATATTGAGAAGTTTTTATGAAGGAATAGAGGCCAACATTCACGCTAAAGGCACATGAATATAACAGCCAGCAAAATGGCAACTATGGATATCAAGTACAAGACCCTCAATTTATTTCTCTATAAACACGTAGCCTCATTTTTGTGCTGCCTAGAAATCCCAATTTTTGACCGTAATCAACTCTTTATCTACATTCTTAATTAGGAACTAGCCTCCATTATACTTTAGACCTACACAGATTTTTTTCTTTTTCTGTTATACAGTCTACTAGATTATTCTCCATATGCCTTTCCCAGGACCCTCACATTACACTGTGCTGCCTCTATTATAATAATTACCAAATTTGCATTACAGCTATGTCTGTGACTTTTAGTTTAAGTATTTGGTGACTCAGACTTGCTATTATTCAGGAGGAGATGGAATTATATCTGAAAGGTTAAATTGTCTTCTACCTTGGATAATTGAAATTAGAATGCTGGCAGTATTGCATTTTTAAATCCATAATACGTTTATAATGCATATGTACATTTCAAAGATTACAATTCAGGCTTTCAGGAGTTACTGTATTCTTATGGGGAAAGTAAGGACAAATGGAAATTTGAGTCTGGTGGCCTAGAAACTCCCATAGATTTCAGATAAGCCCTTTTGTTTTGCAGTGACTTTTCATTATCCTTCCAAAGGAAAAGATCAGTAGCCAAATCACTTAAATTTCTGTGAGTTCACAGAAAATCTTTTGAGGTACATCTTTCTCTGACCCTTTACTGACAAGTTCTATTTTCATCAACCCTTAATTTACTATATAGTTAAGATCTACTAAAAAAAAGCATCAAATATGTCTTAAGAGGACATTTTCATGGTACTTTACAATTTTACATTTACAATTAGTAGTCATTGTATTACAATTAGTAATCATGGCTGATTAGGAAAGTCAGATTTTCAACTGGATTTTAACTCTGGGAATCAGAATGATATGTGGATACTGGAGTGTCATTCTGGTAATTCAAACAAAATGATGGTTAGTGAACGAAGAGCTCAATGCACAAATGTAGAATCTGACAGTTTATTTTCTACCAGAAATGGTTGGAAGAAAAAAAAAATTTCCAGTGAGAGATGATAACAATGAATGACCTGAAGAAAAAACATAGACAGCAACAACAGCAAAGCTAAATATAACATGCTAAAGATTGAAGAATTCAAGTTTCATTATTCCCATATAATGTGAGTGAATATTATTCAAGTAATTAATGCTAAATGTTGTAAGCAAACAATTTATCGTAATCAATGCTTTATACAGCTTAACACCATAGTGTTGTTTAATTCATGCATACTCTTTCTCCTACCAGAAAGCCATTTATCTCATGTGTCTCATTAATCTATACTACTTGTAATAAACTAATTGCCAAAACTAATAGACCCCCAAACATATCATAGTACAATCACAAGTTAATTCTCATTCTTGCATCAGCATAACAGAACTCATTGGGCCACCTGTTAAGTGAGTGACCTGCTTTCACAGGCTAGTCAGGAGGCAAAAGGACTTGGAGCTTCCAGTAATGCTGATTTATTCTTGATCTCAGTTATTTAGGAGAGACATCAACCCCCGAGAAACAATGTTCCTATGAGCCATGTCTACTACTTGTAAGAATCAAGGTATATAACCAAAAATAATTGCAAGTCAGATAAGGAAGTGTGCTTAAATGTGATCACCAGGAGAATATTAGAATGTAGATGTAGACACTATGATCAATTACTTCCATGCCTAACCTCAAAGTCCATCTCAAAGTATATCCTTACAGAGAGACTCTCATTGTATCTTTTAGGTCTATTGACTTTTGTTCTTAATAGAGCGAGCAAAGCACCTATTTCATTTACTTGAAAATAGTCAAGATGTTTACTTATTCTTTCCGCCCCCCCCCCCCGAGGTCATGCTTCCCATAGAACAGATGTAAGGTCTCTGAAGACAAAAGCTAGTAGTTCTTTGTATCTGTGTGTAGGACAGTGGTTATTCTAGCATCTTATTCATGACAGAGACATTATGGTCTTAGCATTGGGTTTGTTTTAATTTACTGGAGGGAAAACTCTCAAAAACTAACTTCTTAAACTAACCATTCATAGCTTCCCTTAACAGATTATTTTAAGGCTTGGAATATCCTCTAATAATTTCATGTTTTAGGACATTTATGGCAGATATGATAAAGCTATGTCACATACTTTTCTGATACTAAAGAAAAAAGGATAGTACTCACAATTCCAACATTTTCAAAATGAGTGCTTAGAAGTGAATGGCTGCATTTTCATCTCACGACGAAGATTTAACAGTGAGCAAAATAAGAACAAAAGGACAGTTTCAGAATGAATAGTCAGTGTCACAGAGGAGTGACAAAGAGGATCACTCTTGACAGATAAAAGAAATAAAATATTTGAAAGTAAGAACATGTCTCAGTATTTTTCACATGTTCATTTTAGAAATGGAGACAGTTAAAGGCTTTATTCTGATTCCAGCAAACATTTAAATTAAAATTGTGGCTATGAAGCTGCAAAGTAAGTTTCTTTAAAACAGGTGAATTCCATAGTGACAGCAGCTGCTGGTTAATTAAGGAGCCTGGCTTATCTCCATTTCAGATTGATTTTCACCAAGGTAGACAACCCACCTGCTGGCCTCACAGTACCATCAAGAGATACCAATGTATGCAAGCCCACAGCACAATTGTGAATCCACAGAAAATTATATATTTAGAACAAATCTTTTCTCCTCCCTTTTGTTAAAAGCTATATGGACTGTGTGGCTAATTGACAGTGCACAGCAAGGAAGAGTCAATTTAATGGCACTGCACTTTTTAAAAATTAAAAGCTACATATCAAAAGCATAATAGTCCTGCTGATCCTCTGTTTAAACCTTGAAACATGGGCATAATATAAACTCACAATATGAAACTTTTAAAGTACTGTCTTTATTGTAAATTCAATCTCTGTATAGGGATACTTAGTAGATTTTCTTTCTGCATAGTTTTGTTTAATATTCCTTAAATAAATATACTTTTGAGTGTTTCATATTACAGCATTTTACTATTATAGAATTTGTTGTCTACAAGAGTTGATCTATGTTTCTTAAAATGTCTAAAAATAATCTCCACATATATCTTCAAGCATATTATGACCCAAATATGAATGAAGTACAGGTCATAATATGTCTTTGAAATAAGAACTTTGCTGACTAATTCAATTGACTCAAAAATGACTTAACACAGTCCCACTACAAAAGCCATGTACATTTGCTGTATTGTTTGTATGTGTACAAAGCCAGGTCCAAATGAGCTGAAAACTATCATCAATACTTTTGGCAACAACAGACATTTCAATAGACTTTTCATTTACAAATTTTTCATTTTACCTAAAAGGAATAGAAAATTTCTAGTTATCTTAAGATAAAACATAATAACTGAGTTTTTGTTGTTTCTTTGTTTTGTTTCGTTTTATTGTCTTTTTGGAGTTTAAATTTCTCCTATTTGAAACGAATTTGCCCAGTGAATTTACCCTTCCCCCCTTTCCCCACCCCCGGCACTTCAGGGAGTGAGGTTGACAAAAAAAAAAAAAATAGGAATGGATATCTGAACATGTTTGATTCAAAGATGTTGCTATTCTTAGATAAAATTTTTTGTTAGAAATAGCAGAAATTGCTAGAAGCAGGAATTTTCTTACTATAAAGTTTAAGATTGAAAACAGCCAAATTGAGATGTTATATCTAAAATTCCCATATCATACATGTGAATTATGTAGAGCTCATTTTGCTGTCAACAAATGGAGAGACAGCCTAACCAATTGGGAGGGAGAGAAGACAGAAAGGCAGAGACAGAGCAAGAATGTCAAAGAAAGACAAAGACAGAGACAAGAGACAGGAAGACACACACACACACACACACACACACACACACACACACACACACACAGAGGCTGAGTATGAAAAGATCTGAAACTCTAGCTGATCTAAGAGTCCCTTAAAGAAAATCTAACACTCAGGAATAGAAATGCAAAAGGTAACTATGACAACAACCTTAGTGGCTCCTGAGGTTAAAAAAGATGCTGTTTCCTTCTCAGCTCATGGCATGGAGAAGTCAGAACTTTAAGCTTGGAGGATGTTCTAAAAAAGGGATAAAGTTTGAGACAGGAAAAGATCCTAGAAGCAGCTTCACAAGGTCTGTGAATTATATCATGACACAAGAGTGTCTGTGAAATCTTCATAGATCCAGTTAGATTCTAGTACTGTCTAAAAAACAAGTGTAAAAATGACATAGATGGAAATGCATGGCACCATCAGATGCAAACCAAGTAAATGAGGAAATCTTGTGGTAATCAGAGAATATGGGAAAAATGGTGGTAGATAAGAATGTTCCCATGAAGTTTGCACGAAGAAGAAAAAGCTACCTAGGAGCATTGAACTGGACTATTTGGGACTACTTTTTAAAACATCAAGACAAGTTTGAATTGGAGCTAGGAAGCAAAACAAGAAGCCAAAAAACCTCAATGAGTTACACACATGAATATTCACACCATGAGCATCCACACTATGAACTTTCACACCATGAGCATCCATAACATGAGTTTCCACACCATGAGTGTCCACAGCATGAGCATCCACACCATGAACATCCACAGCATGAGCATCCACACCAAAACACAAACCCATGTTGGAACTAAATATTACTGGACTTCATGCAATTATCTTGTTTTAAACAAGAGGAATTTAAATTGTACTTGACTAATAAAATAAATCTTAAAATTTGGTTTTCACGGGGGGCGGGGAGGGTTCTTTCTTGATTCAGAGTTCTAGTTTTAACCTGGAGAAGTTTAGAGTTCAACTGACTCTGATTAATCAGGGAATAAGAGAAAATAGTTTTGAGAAGATGACTATTCATCAACTGGATTTGAATTTCTTTTCATGGAAAAATACTGTTCTAAGATACATGGACATCTGGAATCTTCTGGTAAGAAAACTAAAGTGTATGTGCTTTTTTAGTGTGCACAAATTAACTATACAAACTTTATAATGTGCATGTTAATCTCAAATTTACCCTGGACTATTTTCCAGGATACTCTGAAATACTAAATACATAATTTCAAATGCCATTGCCTTTATTCTTTTTAGTCATACGAATAATGTAAACCATTAATACAGAGATGTATTTTTAAAACTAAGACACTATATGTATCTGATTAGTAAGAGTGTAGCTTAATTTTAAAATAATCTAGGTTATTTTCTATTTTGTAGTTATTTTTGAGTACAAATTTCTAAGGTATCAGTAACTGGTAGTAAGGTATAAAGTAACAATTGTTATTGTCAAATTTTATAACATTTTAAAACTTGTAGGAGACAGGAGAAAAGTATGCCTGGGTTATGATACCAAAAATACAGGTACCCTCGGGCTAGTCATTGATTTGTGCCTTTATATCCAACATGGGATCTTTGAAAAGGTTGCTGATGTTTCTATGTAGTCATAATTTCAGCCCTTTTATGCTCTGAAGAAAATGATAGAACTGAAGCTCTAATTGATGAGGTAGGAAAAGGAGAGATCTTGGGGAAAAATGCATGTGGATTCAGAGAGCAAAATGGCATATCCAAAGACATGTTAAGAAAGATCATAGGTTATATTACATACTAAGATGGAGCTGAATGCCTAGACTACTCACTAATACCAGAGGGGGGGAAATACATTCCATACGTACACAGGATGACATTTTGAGTAGGAATAGGCTTAGTTCTAAACTTTCTTGTTTTAAGATACCAGTGAATTAGCCTCCTCTGCCTGTTCACACATATTAGGAAGGAAATCAAGTGATAATGTCTATAATGGAAACTATTCTGTTGATATTCTCATCATATATTAATGATAATATAACAACTTAAGCAATTGAATGTAAGTACTCTACATGCTAACCCCCTGTCTTTTTAATATGATATGCCTGTAACTTATTAACTGAGAATGAATGATTTCTAAGGAACAGAGTTTTACTGACACTCTAGAAGCCAGGAAGTTCAAGGTCCAAAACCTGCATCTGATAAGGATCTTGTTGTATCATCCCATAACTAAGAGTCAAAGAGTGACAACCTTCAAGAAAAGTTGAGGGTAGGCAGGGCCACCTATTTAGTTAGATCCCTGTCCCATTCTGTGCAAGTTAGATCTGTCAACTTAACAATAACTAGAGATATCCAAGGAGAGGGAACTTCCGTTGAGAAATCACCTACGTCACGTTGCCATGTCTCTGTGGATATTTTCTTCTTCTTTTCGTTGTTTTAAATTTTTTTTTAATTTACATTTCAAATGTTATCCCCCTTTCTCATTTCTCCTCTGAAACCCCCTACCCCATCCCTCCTTTCCCTGCTTACCAACCCACCCACTCCAGCTTCCCTGTCCTGGCATTCCCCTATACTGCATCAAGCCTTCACAGGACCAAGGGCCTCTACTCCCATTGATGTTCTCAAAGACCATTCTCTACTACATATGTGGCTGGAGCCATTGGTCCCTTCACGTGTACTCTTTGGTTGGTGGTTTAGTTCCTGGTAGCTCTACTGGAAGGTTCATATCGTTGTTCCTCATATGGGGCTGCAAACTCCTTCAGCACCTTGGATCCTTTCCCTAGCTCCTTCATTAGGGACCCTGTACTCAGTCCAATGGTTGGCTGAGAGCATTCACCTCTGTATTTGTCAGGCACTGGCAGAGCCTCTCAGGAAACAGCTATATCAGGCTCCTGTCAGCAAACAATGGTTGGCATCCACAATAGTGTCTGGGTTTGGTGAGTGTATATGGCATGGATTCCTAGTGGGGGGCAGTCTCTGGCTGGCCTTTCCTTCAGTCTCTGTGAAAGGATCTAGCCATCTGGAGGTGGTCTAACCCTTGTGAAGGTGGCCCTATGTTAAATAAGAAAGTGAGCTGAGTGAAAGCAAGAAAGCAAACTAGGAAACCTTCTAAGTAACAAGTTTCTAAATTTTCAACATTAATCCACTGATGAGGTCTTGATCTTCAAAATTTACTTCTCCATCAATACTATTGCAGATTAGCTTCCCAAGTATGAGTTTAGAGACACATTCAAGCCATACCTTTATGTGTGCATTCTCAAGTTAACTTTATATTTATTAGTAACACACAAATTAATAATCTTATATAGGAGATCTGGGCTTTTAAGATGACTCTATGTATAAAGACAATTGTTGCCAAGTTTGGTGACCTGAGTTTAATCCCTGGTTGATCTGTGGTGGGAGAGGACTGACTCCTGCAAGTTGTCCTCTGATAGCCACATGCGGACAATGACACATACACATATACACACACAGACAGACACACACAGAGTCAACACACAAACATGCATATACACACACACAGAAACACACATATATCTACACATGCATACATGTATGTGCACACATAAACATTATTGTTTTAAATTTAGAAAGAAGTAATATCAAATGTTATTTCCACATACATTTGAATTTGACTTCCTGAAGTAGTCAAAGTCTTTTTGTTTATAGTAAGTAAAACCATCCACATTGGAGTTTTTCAAAGAATTGGAAACTTCTATATAACATTTAGTAATGTGACAATGTGCTCTTGTTACCTTAAATGGAGACATTTAGATTTTTTTTTATAAATATTACTTGTTATCCAATGAAAGAGCAAAACTATTCAAACCCTTATCTTTTGTGATCTAAATCATTTCTATGACAAAAACTTATTTAATAAGCTTTTATTTGTTTTAAATATTTTTGTGATGATATTTAAAGTGTATATAAATATTTTACTACTTCCTGTTTCTTCTTTCTGTCTCTCTGTCTCTCTGATTCTGTCTCTTTCTCTCTCTCTATATATACATATGTACATACATATGTATACACACAAATATGCACTATAACATATATGATACAAATATATAAAATATTGTATATTTTGTATGTTTGTATCATATATATAATAGTATATAATATAATATAATATAATATAATATAATATAATATACGTTTATAAATACACACACACACATATATATATACTTGGTATTCAGTGAATGAACCTCTGAACCTTGAACATTTATAATTCTGGGCTATATATAGAGTTCTAAGCTCTCAGTTACATAAAATTAACCATTTGTTGTCAATGGTTAATAAATGTTCATACTTTTCCCTTAATTATGCATACATCATTTGTGACATGCAAGAAGATATATAATTTGTATATTAAAAACTAGAATAAATTTTGTTTAGTTCTATTGAAATGATAGGAAAGATATAATGTTTTTCATTATTTTCTTTCCACATTGCAATGCACTGTTGATAGAAACAGTGGAATATATGCAGGCCACTTCAGATCTCATTTCATCCTCTAATTAAGTTGGAGAAAGAAAAAAAAAGAAAAACTAAGCAAGAACAGACTTTTACCTATTAATCACACTGGCATTATCAGAAGTTCTCAATTTATTAAATGACTTGGCTTTTAACTGTAAGGGCAGAATGTTTATTTGAAAAGATTAAATTTGAAAAGAAACTTAGCACTACCACCTTTCAATATTGTTACAATTATTTTGTTTTGAGCAATAATGAGGATTTTTCTCCTTAAAATACAGAATTAAGTTTTATCTTCTGCTCTAGTTAATTAGCATATGTTGCTCAGAGGATGCTTGGAAGAGAAGAGGAAGCAGGAGAGGCTGCCTGCAGAGCACAATAATCAGAAGTTCTTGCTTGGAGATTTTTGACATTATTATTTTTTTACAATGAGAAGAACATATTGTAGTGATTATTGATTGCCTTAGGGAAGTAAGTGCAAGTGAGAAACAGAGCAAGAGACTTGAGAGAACTCAAGAGCCTGAAAATCTGATTAAGAAGTACAATTAAAGGATCCAATAAGGGAAATGAATGTGTGCAGATGACCATGGAAGAGAGACGATTGTGTTGTCATGGGTCCTGAATTCACCCTCTCTCACAGAAGAAATAATTGACGCTTCAAAATTACAGACTCAAAATACAGTAATTAAACCATGGCATTGGAATACTATTTTTTTTTTAGTGTTTTATTTCTCACATGTTATCGGAATTTTCCCTCGGAGGATGACTTTCAGTACTTAAAAAAATAATCCAGCCAATAAATAAATTAAAAAAAAATTCTTTAAGCACTTCCTGGAGCAATTGTTCATCCTTTTTGAATTGATCTATATTTCACATTATACTATGTTCAGTGTCATTGAACCTTTTTGCTTTTTATAAAGTGAAATGAATAAAGTTAATGGGGAAATAATAATTTTGTTAATGCAAGAGAGAGAGGGCAAGAGAAAGATTACTAGGTACAAAAATATCTATGAAAGGACATGGGTGGAGTTTTCAGCTCTGTTTACAGCATGTGTCTCAAATGGTCACCTTGTTCTTCCTCAAGCCTGCACTCTATTCTACTCCTTTGCTGAGAGAGAGTTGCTGCCTTCCTCCATTGTTAGAAAAAAAATCTTGATATTTCTTTTCTTGGGGAATTTCAAAAGTGAGGCTTCATTATTTTGAATTCAGTAATAAAATTTCTCTGCACTTTGAGATTTTCCCTGTTACAGCAGAAGAATTAGAGAACATATCTTTGACATAATCACAAGCATAGATAGAACCAAATCACTTAGCAATATACTTGGGATATCCTGCTATCATGTATACAGTAGAAGTAAAATAAGCAAATACAGTCCTTTTATAGATAAAGACTCAGAACTACTCTACTAAATGCCCATTATAATAATCTATGACATTTGCCAAATACCCAGTATGAAAATATCATTAAAATTAGGGCAGGAACCATACACATTACTTAACACACATTAAGGCAAAAAGAATGAATAAAATTCTAATAACCACCGAAGCAGGATAGCCCTGGTAATATACTCAGCATCATACCCTTTATACATTTCTGGGAACATAATTGCCTTCTCAATCATGTTTGATTCATTTGCACACAATTTTAATAACACACACATGTGATATTTATCATCTTTAAATATATTTCTCCTTGGAGCTATAACTTAATTTACCTAATGTGATATTCCTCATTGTTAATACAAAATGTAGTAAAGTTGAAAAAACCTTTTTCTGAAATTGATTTAAAAATCTACACTTGTCCTCGTTCTTAATAGCTGAGTAGTATTCCATTGTGTAAATGAACCTCACTTTCTGAACCATTCTGCCGTGAGACAACTGGGTTGTTTTCAGCTTCTGTCAATCACAAATAAGAATGTTATAAACATAGTGGACCATGTGTCCTTGTTATATCTTGGAGCATCTTCTGGGTTTATTCCCAGGAGTGGTATTGTTTCGTCTTCAGGTAGATCTATTTCCAATTTTCTGAGGAACCTCCAGATTGATTTCCAGAGTGGTTGTACCAGTTTGCAATCCCACCATCAATGGACTAGTGTTCCTCTTTCATCATATCCTAACCAACATGGGTTGTCACCTGAGGTTTTGATCTTAGCCTTTCTGGTTGGTGTAAGGTCATTTTGATTTGCATTTCTCTGATCACTTAGGACTTTGAACATTTCTTTAGGTGCTTCTCAGCCATTTGAGATTCTTCTGCTGTGAATTCTTAGTTTAGTTCTATATTCCTTTTGTTGATTGAGATTTTTGGTTATTGGTGGTTAGCTTCTTGAGATCCTTATAAATTTTGTATATTATTCCTCTATCAGATGTGGGCTTAGTGAAGATTTTTTTTCTCAATCTGTAGGTTGCCAATTTGTCTTATTGACTATGTTCTTAGCCTTACAGAAGTTTTCCAGTTTCCTGAGGTCTTATTTATCAATTCTTGATCTTAGAGAATAAGCCATTGGAGTTCTCTTTAGGAAATTTCTCCCTGTGCCAATGAATTCAAGACTCTTTCCCCCTTTCTCTTCTATTATATTCAATGTATCTGGTTTTATGTTGAGGTCCTTGATCCACTTAAACATGAACTTTGTGCAAGGTGACAAATATGGTTCTATTTTCATTTCTCTACATACAGAGAGCCAGTTAGACCAGCATCATTTATTGAAGATGCTTTCTTTTTTCCATTGTATGTTTTTTGGCATCCTTATCAAAGATCAAGTGTCCATAAGTGTGTGGTTTTATTTCTAGTCCTTCAATTCTACTACATCGATCAATGTGTCTAGCTCTGTACCAATATCATGCAGTTTTTATCACTCTGTAGTAAAGCTTGAGGTAGGATGGTGATGCTCCCAGTCATGTTTTTGTTTGTTTGTTTGTTTTTGTTTTGGTTTTTGTTTTGGTTTTGGTTTTGGTTTTTCGAGACAAGGTTTCTCTGTATAGTTCTGGCTGTCCTGGAACTCACTTTGTAGACCAGGCTGGCCTCCAACTCAGAAATCCACCTGCCTCTGCCTCCCAAGTGCTGGGATTAAAGGAATGCACCACCATGCCTGGCTCTCTCCCAGCCATTCTTTTGTTGATAAGAATTGTTTGCACAAGTCTCTTATGAGACTATGCCGGGACCTAGCAAACACAGAAGTGGATGTTCATAGTCAGCTATTGGATGGATCACAGGGCCCCCAATGGAGGAGCTAGAGAAAGTACCCAAGGAGCTAAAGGGATCTGCAACCCTATAGGTGGAACAACATTATGAACTAACCAGTACCCCGGAGCTCTTGACTCTAGCTGCATATGTATCAAAAGCTGGCCTAGTCAGACATCACTGGAAAGAGACCCATTGAACTTGCAAACTTTATATGCCCCAGTACAAGGGAATGCCAGGGCCAAAAAGTGGGAGTGGGTGGGTAGGGGAGTGGGGGGGGGGTATGGGGGACTTTTGGGATAGCATTGGAAATGTAAATGAGGAAAATACCTAATTAAAATATTAAAAAAAAAAGAATTGTTTTCACTATTCTGGTTTTCCTTTTGCCTTTCCAGATGAGTTTGAGAATTACTCTTTCCATGCCTTTGAAGAATTGTGTTGGGATTTTTGATGGGAATTGCATTGGATCTGTAGATTGACTTTGGGGAAATAAAGTCTGGATTATAAAAAAAATTTTTTTAAAGTAATAATCAAATTCAGGAAAAAATAAATTAAAATCTACACTGGTAATAAAAGTTCTAATAAATCACACATATACACAAATTGTATACTTCTGCATTCTGTCCTAAATCTTTAATTCTTTTCCTAGGCTAATAAACCCTAAAGACTATCACATGATAGATACACCCAATCATCTTATACTCTTTCTTACTTTATGCTGAGAGGCTTTTATTTATTTATTTATTTGCTTGTTTAAACATTTATTAATTTTCCTTTTGAATATTTTTTAAGTGTTGATCCTCATTTTCTTTCTGAGTACCCTAGGAAGTTTTCATGACTGATGATTTTCTAGCTTTCATTTGAAGCTAGATTCTTAAATCCACAAAGTGGGGGTGAGGGACAAAATGCCATTGGCTCACTTTAGTCAAGAAGAATCTCTTATTTTAAGACACTGAAATTAAAGTGGCTTTCTCAAACATTGAAATATTCATGGCACAGTGTATCTATGGCAGGTTGTTCAACAGCACACTATTTTCAAGTCTCTGGGGACAGAGTATCAGTTTTATGTTAGTATGGTTTCTCAGCATTTGTTATTGGTTTTCAATGTCTTGTTGCTTGTGGTCTATGGACAAACTACTCTAAAATGGATCTTTCCAAAAACACCCTATCTTCTCTTCTCCTTCCCATTATACATCTGGACCAAGTGCTTACTGTCAACATTTTTTACCTTCATGTGTTCATTTAGATTGACTTCAGATTTATTCATGATCATCAAATATTGATTACCATTTAATTACATTTCACACTATAATATTTGGCTTTTTCTATCGAAAAATATATATCCCTAAAGTTTCATAAATCAATTCCTCCTTAAAGATGACTGGATATCAAAGTTGTTAGAAGAGGTCATTTAGAAAGTGTTTGCTTATCTCTTTCTTGGCATTTCTAACAAAATATATTCTACATATGTATGATTGTGAATAAGTCATCCTCTGGGTTTTGAGCCAGCTGGAAAATGTCTGTTCTCTGCAGTACTCTAGTCTAGTGTCATGGGAGCTTAGAAAATAGCAGGTGACAGACTCAGAGACAATAGTGTGAATATTTTTCAGTGCTGAAGATTTCTAATCAAACTAGCAGCCTTCCTTAGAAAAGCAGGGGCATGATGACTGCGGCAGTGGTCCTGTGCCCAGTACATAGAATATGTGACTGTATCCTTGCAGAGACAGTAGCATGAGAGATGCTGCAACATCTCTCCCATATATTTTCATCTTTTATATTAACCAGGCATAGAAATGCATATGAAAAATGACTGCAAGTAGAGTGGCTAAGGAGCGAATGTATTAAATATTCATCCCCAATACCTTCAGCTAATTATTCAGTCTCAGGTCATTCATTTGAAGTGGATGATCCTTCACAGTATATATTCAGGGCATAAACATAGTAGTTCTAATTTGTCAGGATAGAAACAGTAGCAATTAAGTTTCAATAACGATATCATTATATTTTATTTAAAAATAAATCCATCATAGTTATCCAACCAATGTAATGTGTTATTTGCTGATAAGTCCTTTAACCTACCTATCCATATAGCCACTTGTTAATTGGCCCATTTCTTTGGTTTAAATAATCATCAAGCTTTAATCTGAATATTAGGCATAGGGAGGTGAAGAAAACAGACTTCCTCTTTTCTCACAAAAGCACCTCAATTTTGTGACTTGACTATATTGTTTTTAAAAGCTCAACAATTATAATAGGTAAGTCACAGATGGGGCTTTGTAATAAGTATCCCTGCTCAGCCTAAGAGCACTTGACTGAGTCATGGAGATCTGGAGGAACTGAGGGAATAATGAGGGGAGTTCAGGGGAAGGTAGCTGGATAAGGATGGAGAGAGAAAAGAAAAAAGGGAAGTGATCTGATTCTATTTCACTCCAAACCATTTAAAAATAAGTAATGTAACATATGTGAGCAAAATGCAGTAGCGGTGCTCTGTGCATATTCAATGTCCTTCAAGCATACGAGAACGTGATATATTCTGGAGAGAAAGGCTAGAGGACTGTGCCCTAGTTGCTTCATCTGACAAAGCCTTCTTCTTCTTCCCTCTAATCTATTTTCTATCATCTACTAGTCAAGCACAGCAGTATGATAGATAGCTGCTCTCACCTGTGTGCATGAAATGTTTTAATAAATTCCAACAGATAATTATTAAAGGCACAATACAAACACAACCTTATGAAGGTCTAAAAAGACAAAACAGGAATATATCCATTTTCTTCTTTGAAGAAAACCTTATTTAATAAAACTATCCAGTATTCAAATGTGTTAATAGACAAGAAGAGAAAGTAATGTTTATAAGACAGAATGAAACAGTAGAAAAATAATGACAAAAGAAATTCAGCAGTAGCAAATAAGTAGAACTAAGAGAAGAGAAGACATTTCCTATCAAGGGATCTTGTTTAGACTCGTGGCTGGCAGTATACATTTACCCACCATCTTCAAATAATGCTCTTCTGGAAGAGCATAACTAAGTCCCTCAGAAGATTGTTTTATAGGTTTTATTTTATTTTATTATTTTTGTTTTTTAGGTGCTGTTCAGAGTCCTAGATTTATGGTGAAATGGCAAGCAAAATGCATGCCCTAAAAGATTTCACACTTGGTAAGATGACTTATTACAAACACGGGTTTATAGATAAAGTAATTTCTTGAAGTCTTACTTTCTGTAAAGAAAGCTATGCTGAGAACTGAGACAGATAGACTTGTAGTCCTGTGTTTGGGCAGATTCATCAGATAGATATCATAGAAGGACTCTAAGAAAACCAATAAACACCACATATCAGTACATAATGCCATCACTTTACATTTTGCATATTCACTATGTCAGTCTAGTTTCTAGCCTTATACAGAACCTATGACATTCTGGATTGTCACTTGCTCTGTAAGTACTGAACTGTTGTCACTGAACTGCTTCTTGAGTAGCTGATACTTGAATTAAAAACTGCTCCATGAGAGTAAATAAGTCAAATGAAAATCTACCCAAGATTATAGGCCAAGAGAAGATCTAGCATAGTGACTGTGAAGCAATAAGAAATTTTTGATCTTTGTATCATTTATGATATATATTAACAAAATTTTAATTAAGATTATATCACAAGGCAAAAACTAAAATTAAGCATTGAGACAAATGTATTGCGAAAATTTTCATTTTATGGTTTTTAAGATGTATATTATTGTTTATCTATATGCATGCTTTTGTGTCTCTGTGGAGATGTACATGAATGCATTAGGGTTTGATGAGCCCAGAAGAGTTTAAGTCCTCTAGAGCAGGACTTACACGTATTTGTGATCTCTCCTACATGGGTGCATAGGTGCTAGGAACTAAATACTTCTCCTTTGGGAGAACAACAAGTACTCTTAATCACTTAGCTGTCTTTCTAGTCCATTCTATTCTTTTTTTTTTCTTTCCATTTTTTATTAGGTATTTAGCTCATTTACATTTCCAATGCTATACCAAAAGTCCCCCATACCCACCCACCCCCACTCCCCTACCCACCCAATCCCCCTTTTTGGCCCTGGCGTTCCCCTGTACTGGAGCATATAAAGTTTGCGTGTCCAATGGGCCTCTCTTTCCAGTGATGGCCAACTAGGCCATCTTTTGATACATATGCAGCTAGAGTCAAGAGCTCCGGGGTACTGGTTAGTTCATAATGTTGTTCCACCTATAGGGTTGCAGATCCCTTTAGCTCCTTGGGTACTTTCTCTAGCTCCTCCATTGGGAGCCCTATGATCCATCCATTAGCTGACTGTGAGCATCCACTTCTGTGTTTGCTAGGCCCCGGCATAGTATCACAAGAGACAGCTACATCTGGGTCCTTTCAATAAAATCTTGCTAGTGTATGCAATGGTGTAAGGGTTTGGATGCTGATTATGGGGTGGATCCCTGGATATGGCAGTCTCTACATGGTCCATCCTTTCATCTCAGCTCCAAACTTTGTCTCTGTAACTCCTTCCATGGGTGTTTTGTTCCCAATTCTAAGGAGGGGCATAGTGTCCACACTTCAGTCTTCATTCTTCTTGAGTTTCATGTGTTTAGCAAATTGTATCTTATATCTTGGGTATCCTAGGTTTGGGACTAATATCCACTTATCAGTGAGTACATATTGTGTGAGTTCCTTTGTGAATGTGTTATCTCACTCAGGATGATGCCCTCCAGGTCCATCCATTTGGCTAGAAATTTCATAAATTCATTCTTTTTAATAGCTGAGTAGTACTCCATTGTGTAGATGTACCACATTTTCTGTATCCACTCCTCTGTTGAGGGGCATCTGGGTTCTTTCCAGCTTCTGGCTATTATAAATAAGGCTGCTATGAACATAGTGGAGCATGTGATAAACCTGATAAACAGCTTCGGTGAAGTAGCTGGATATAAAATTAACTCAAACAAGTCAATGGCCTTTCTCTATACAAAGAATAAACAGGCTGAGAAAGAAATTAGGGAAACAACACCCTTCTCAACAGTCACAAATAATATAAAATATCTTGGCGTGACTCTAACTAAGGAAGTGAAAGATCTGTATGATAAAAACTTCAAGTCTCTGAAGAAAGAAATTAAAGAAGATCTCAGAAGATGGAAAGATCTCCCATGCTCATGGATTGGCAGGATCAACATTGTAAAAATGGCTATCTTGCCAAAAGCAATCTACAGATTCAATGCAATCCCCATCAAAATTCCAACTCAATTCTTCAAGGAATTAGAAGGAGCAATTTGCAAATTCATCTGGAATATCAAAAAACCTAGGATAGCAAAAAGTCTTCTCAAGGATAAAAGAACCTCTGGTGGAATCACCATGCCTGACCTAAAGCTTTACTACAGAGCAATTGTGATAAAAACTGCATGGTACTGGTATAGAGACAGACAAGTAGACCAATGGAATAGAATTGAAGACCCAGAAATGAACCCACACACCTATGGTCACTTGATCTTCGACAAGGGAGCTAAAACCATCCAGTGGAAGAAAGACAGCATTTTCAACAATTGGTGCTGGCACAACTGGTTGTTATCATGTAGAAGAATGCGAATCGATCCATACTTATCTCCTTGTACTAAGGTCAAATCTAAGTGGATCAAGGAACTTCACATAAAACCAGAGACACTGAAACTTATAGAGGAGAAAGTGGGGAAAAGCCTTGAAGATATGGGCACAGGGGAAAAATTCCTGAACAGAAAAGCAATGGCTTGTACTGTAAGACCGAGAATTGACAAATGGGACCTAATGAAACTCCAAAGTTTCTGCAAGGCAAAAGACACCGTCAATAAGACAAAAAGACCACCAACAGATTGGGAAAGGATCTTTACCTATCCTAAATCAGATAAGGGACTAATATCCAACATATATAAAGAACTCAAGAAGGTGGACTTCAGAAAATCAAATAACCCCATTAAAAAATGGGGCTCAGAACTGAACAAAGAATTCTCACCTGAGGAATACCGAATGGCAGAGAAGCACCTGAAAAAATGTTCAACATCCTTAATCATCAGGGAAATGCAAATCAAAACAACCCTGAGATTCCACCTCATACCAGTCAGAATGGCTAAGATCAAAAATTCAGATGATAGCAGATGCTGGCTTGGATGTGGAGAAAGAGGAACACTCCTCCATTGTTGGTGGGATTGCAGGCTTGTACAACCACTCTGGAAATCAGTCTGGCGGTTCCTCAGAAAATTGGACATAGTACTACCGGAGGATCCAGCAATACCTCTCCTGGGCATATATCCAGAAGATGCCCCAACTGGTAAGAAGGACACATGCTCCACTATGTTCATAGTCCATTCTATTCTTAAAAGAGAATCTTGTTGAAATCAAATTCTCTCTCTCTCTCTCTCTCTCTCTCTCTCTCTCTCTCTCTCTCTCTCTCTCTCTCTCTCTCTCTCACACACACACACACACACACACACACACACACACACACACACAATTTCTCCTCCTCCCTCCCTCCCTCTTCCTGTGGATGTCTCTGTTTGTGTCTGTGTGCATGTTTCCTTTTCTTTGCTCTAACACAGAAAAGCGGCTATGCTCCAATATAAATAAATCATCACACTGTCAACTAAAACTCTCTGAAGACCATTTGAAGCACTAGAAGCAGATAGATGGGAATTAATGTTCTGTCATAAACAAATAAAAATCCTTTTAAAATAGTTTCAAGATACCAGTTTGTAGGTATCACATGAATAACAATACACTAAAAAAATTATAACAATGAACCCAATTCCACCCAGAAAGAATCTAGTTATTTGGAAAATACCAGAGGCAGGCGGAAAATGAGAATCTCCGCATAGTTGTAAGCAGTGTGACAAGAGTAGGGGTGACAAACCCAGTGACCAGAGCTGCCCAAAAAGCAGGGCTGAGAGCCACCCTACAATTACAGGAGTAATATAGGGCCTGGGTAGCTGTGACTGGCCTGATCCTCTTCAGATGATAGACTCCACCTTCACATCATCTTGGTTCCTACAATTAGATCAAGCTGATGGAAGGGCATTAGTTCCTCTAGCTATAAAACTAAGCTTAATTATATATCATTTGTGTTACTAAGTCTGCAATGATTGGTGGATGAAGGAAAAATATTTTATTTTTAAAACAGAAAACACTGCATAGTAGAGTCAGAGTCAGTCACATAAATATTCAGGTAAAGGGTGTTGCACAGTTATGAACACTTACAAATACTACCTTGAACCTTTTCTCAGACAACAGAGCTACACAATCCTTTGGTATGAATTCTGAGCATTTTCAATGAAATAAATAAAATTACAAGTTTGACAAAAGTATACTGTTTAACAAGATGGAAATCTGAGAACTAAAATGATATAGCAACTATATAGTAAGTGAAATCAAGAATCTAGCAGACAGGTTTTCAAACAGATAGCAAATACTTGAAGAAACCCTTAAGTGGGAAGTTAGGGCAGAATCCTATATAAAGACCAGAAAGTAAAAGAATGAAGAGACTCAAAACAGTGTGAGACACTAAAGGTTTACCATTCAGTCAGAATTTCAGAGAGAGAAGAAAGAGTAGGTAGAAGAAATTGGAGGGAAGACATTGCTACAATTTTTCAAATCATCCCTAAATGATGGAAACAATTGTTCAGGGACAACTCAGAGCCCCAAGTAAGGTAAATACAAGAAAACTGTATACACACATCACACTAATACTTCAACCAAGAATGAAGATAAAATTCTTCAAAGGCAAGCAATTAAAATGTTTAAAAGGAAAACCATCTCATAAGCTGACTTCCATATAGAAACAAATTTAAGAAATGGAACATTACCTACTGCTGGCTAACAAAATACATGTGGGTCTCAGAATATCTTGTAAGCTTCCTATGGTCCCTTGATGATTGGTCATTCTGATAGGTCCTTGAGTGTTCCTATGATATGGAAGTCATAATTGCTCTTTCTTGTTGTGACAGCCTCACACCATAACACCTGGCTTCTCTTAAATAAATGTTTAAGAGTGTGACTATGCCAACGTAGAAATCATCTCCATTTAATAATCTGATATACAAAATCATATGTCATCTCTAGCTTTCCTGTATGGTTTATGAGACTACCCAGGTTCAAGGGAGTTATACAGGACTGGAGTTCTAGTCTTTTTTTTTTTTTTCTTCCTAACAAAGCACTCTGAATTTAGTACTTTGAAATAGATGACCCAGGTGAGTAATACATTTCAGCAGACTCATTACTGCTGGACCACCCACACTTCTTTCATGGATTCTTCATTCATATAACTGGTGTGCCAGTGCACCTTCCCTGACTCTCTTCATATGATGTATCATCTTCCAGACAGTTCTACACACCCTGGTGTCTTAAAACACAGTGGTCTTAGGATGGTCGTTTTTGTTACATTGAATATGGCTTCTGAGAGAGAAACTGCCAACCCTCCAGAGCTACTTGTAGGACTAGGAGACTGTGGCTACCATTGTATTCACTTTGTAAAGGTCACTTGAGAGTCAAGCCAGATTCCAGCAATAAAGAAACACATATCACCCTCTAGATTAGACGTTGAAGATATAGGCTGTGCCATGCACTTGTGGCTCTGGTTATACTGTTGATACTAACTACCTCTAGGCCAGAACAATCTTTCAAAGTCAGATCTTTGTCCACAAATATCCACATTCCCACTACATGCAAATTGCACATATTCTCTCTTGAAAGCTTTATACCATTATGGAAGTGAGGAAATATTTTATTAGCGTGATGCTAGATTGAATCCATTCCCTGTAATCATTCCTTAAAGAGAAACTTGGGCTATTAGAAACTCTTCCTCTTGAGCACTTTGGCTTGTTAACAGTTTTGAGTTCTGTGAAACAAGCAGAAGGGCCCAAGTGAGGACACCTCAATACCACTTGAGAGGGAGAAGAAAGCAATCACAAGAGCGGGTAGGGAGGGAGCGACCTGGGTAAAAAAAAAGGGGGGCCAGAGAGGAGAAGAGGGGAACATGATCAGGTATTTGGTGAGGGAAAAGGACTAAAACCATGATGGCCAGCACAAAGAATGGAAACAGGCAACTTCGGGAGGTAGGAGTTAGAAGGACTCTCCAGAATACACCAGAGACCTGGGATGTGAGAGACTCTCAGGACTCAAAGGGAGGGACCTTAGTTAAATGCCCCATAGTAGGGTAGGGAACTTAGCCTACCTCCAACAGGAATACAGGACATCAAGTGAGAGATAGGGTTGCCATCCCTCAGTCACATCTCTGACCCCCTGTCTGAAAGAACTGAAGGGACAAAAATGGAGAAGAGCCTGAGGACAAGGAGGTCCAGCAAAAGGCACAAATTAGGAACCAGCTCAAGGGGAGGACCCAAGGCCTGACACTATTACTGATGCTATGGAATGCTTAAAAACAAGGCCCTATCATGACTGCCCTGTGAAAGGCCTAACAAGCAGCTGAATTCCTTCGTTGTGTTGTCTGCATCCAGTGAAACCATTCTGAGAAACTCAAGCAGACATGTCAAGATTCATAGGACTTGGGAAGTACAAAGTTCAAGAGCCTTAGAATATTTGGAGGATAGAATTAACAACTAGCTACCATGAAGTCCTTTTTATGTACCTATGTGCTCACTATCTTATACAGTGCATGTGTTTGTACTTTATGACTTTTGAGAGGATTACACATGAAAACTGTGCTTATAGCTTTTCCTCTCCATTTACCCCTTCTAAACTCATCCTGTCTCCCTCTTAGGTTAACCAGTTCCAAACATTAGCCATGACATAAACTGGGATTGTGTATGTGTTTGTTATATCATAGATGTATATATGCATAACAATACTAATAAGAAATATGCATTTTAGTCACTACTAAAATTCTATTTCCTGAACCTCAATTTTTATCTGAGCTAGTAGGTAAATAAAGTTTATTGCAATGAATTTGCAGATGTAACTAAATTATGATGAGTTTCATATGGCATAATATTACCAAATAACATCATTTCCTCAGACCAATAAATTAGTGTTTCAGAATCATAGAAGCAATTTCATGTTTGCTCATTTAAAATTTCCATATGTCTCAACTTGTGCATTTTTACAGAATTTTCCCAGGACATATGATTTATTATTTGGATAATTAGTTATTCCTTTTAATCATACAATTTTCTTCATCCACAAAAATGAGTGCAAAGCACTATATTGCATTGGTGAATATTCCATATGTTTGCTGTTGCTGTTATTTACATACAAAATTATAGATCAGTGTGTATGCATTTACTTAATCAGCAAGTACAAAGCATCTCTTTCACATTGAGTTATGTATTTTATCTTTTTATGAAAGTGTGCATCCTCTAAACAGCTGCTCAGCTGAAGAACAATTGAAGAAGGTATCCATTGGCAACACTACCAGTATCTGTCATTTATGAACTTTATATGCACACACACATATATTTAATATTTACTGTTACAGTCCCATGTAATTGTTATTAATGCCAAATGGTCAGCCTTCAAAGAATCATATAACTACAAGTAACATGATGTGAATTGTACAGATTATATTTACATATTTAGGAATGTGTGTGTGTGTGTGTGTGTGTGTGTGTGTGTGTGTGTTTGTGTGTGTTTGTGTGTGTGTGAAAAGGAATAAATGGATGAAAGGAAAAACAGGAAGCAATATAATTATATTCCATTTTTTAAACTGCTGAGAAAAATAATTTTTAGCACAAAACACTTATTCAATACTTGCTTCAGAAAGCACAAGTAAAAGTAAAACCACCTTGATACCCTAAAGCTAGTTTTGAAGTTAGGAAATTTTAATCTATTTACATTTTTTTCTGACATTCTCCACTTTTTAACTGACTTATGTTTTAGTTAATAGATGAACTCACTATTAGTTTTGAATATTATCTTTGGACCAACAATAAGGGCATTGTCCTTTCCCTTGGCAAACTATTAACATGAAGTGAAGGATGTGACCATATGAACTCATCAGATGTAGTTTACAGAAGCCAGAAAAAAATAAAAACATTTGATTTATCATCCACTACTCAGCCCAATTGCTATAAATTTAAGTTGAACATGTTCTAGTAGAAAGGTTCATTTTTAATGAAATCAGCTGCTGTCTTTATATTTCACAACAAATGAGTATGGTACAATATTAGAAAGGGAAATGTTTGGAATCATTGCCAAAAGACTAAATTCAAGCTCTGTTATTTTTCCAGCAGCCTGACCTTGCAGGATCACTACTCTTCAGGGATCATTATACTCATCTGATGTTACAGAGAAGATAAAACAGTGCATGAGAAATGACAGTGAAAACCAAGATATATTTCACACCTTCAGGAAATTACCAGCATTATCAATCTCATAATAAAATATTTACATCAACCAGGGAACTGGTCTGTGAACACAAAATTAGGGTAGATTTCAGAAGAAAAGAAATGCAAGCCAGGGTCACTTCCCAGCAGACCCTCACCTTCAACAGTAGGCTGAATACACGTCAGCATTGTGGGAAATGAATTCTCATTTTCATCTGCATGTGGATGATTCAAACTGTAAAAAACATTTGAATATCTGACCTTTACTGTAGGCTTGTTCCTATCTGCTATGTCTGAAGTCCATGCTCACATGTACAGTTTATATTGCATAGCAATATCCCTTTAGTCACTGAAGGACTCTTGTTCAGAAATATTTGGGATTCAGATTTTGAATTTAATTTGGATTCATGCATATCTATATACATATAACATATGCATCTTAAGGATGGCACCTAATTTTAAGCAAGAAAACTACATTTCACCTGAATCTCATGCAAGTAGACTAAAGGACATTCATTAGAGTAAGTATGTATTGCCTGCTAATTTCATGTCACATTATAATAAGAGAAGGATATTACACTTGTGATATCATGCTAGCATTCCAAGTGTAAGGAGATTTGAGGCATTTTGGTGGCAGAGTGTTGATATTATGAGTGCTCATCTGTACTACGGGATGAGTTATCTCAATACTTCTTTCTGAGTCAAGCTTGGATAAAGGTCATCTCAGGGCAGCAGAGCTCGGGTCATGTTTTAGTGGCCCACAATCTACATTAATTACTTCTACAGAGGTTGAGCCTTGGCTCATGAACAGTGATTGGAGCTGTGCTGCCACTGTTAGTCTGTATTCACAATAATTTTGCTTATACAGAAGAGAAAGAAGAATAATGAGGCTGGCAATGATAAGGTACAGAACACAAAAGGAAGGAAAATGCCTTTGTAATTATACAGAGTGCTGAATTAATAATGAAGAGGAGGGGAAGCTCAGCTAATTCAAACAATGCTTATTATTCTGAATGCATTATATGGGTAATTTGTGAAAATTAGATAAATTGCTTATTAATTATACAAATTGTGAGGTCAGTTTGAATTTTCAAAAGTTATATATATATTTATTTCTAATTAAGCCCCCCCCCCACAATTATTTATAGTCTGGAGCAATAACTTGAAAATAAAGCTTAACTTCAGCATTTAACTCTTTTTGAGATATATAGATATAGATATGAGTTAAATGAATTTATAAATGTGAAATGCATTGCTTGATATTTTCAGATGATTATTTGAATTTTATGTGAAAAATGAGATATTTTACTTCTGAAAAATGATAAAATAATTCAGAGAGATCATTTTAATATATATATGTATATAATATAGTATATGTATATTTTATAGCAAGCATTTGTATATAAGTTGGTATGAAGGATATAAGTCATCCGTTGATATCTTATGTCTCTTTCTATCATTTTCTTGGTATTTGAGATAAGCTATTTCACTGAACCAGGAACTCACTGTTTTTACTTACTGTGAAAAGGGATCTGCCTGTCTCTGTATCCCTGCACCAGGATTACATAGTTGTGGGGCACTGGGCTATGCACAGACAGCCTGGTTTCCAATTGAGGCTAGCTGTTGAACCCTGGGACCAGTGGTGATAATTCACCTACATGGGACAGAAGGAGTTCTCTTATGTCTCCTGGAACTCTGACTCCTGTTGAAGTTACCACCCCCTCAGCCCCCACAGGAGAAACATGGCTAGCACTCATGTAGGCAATGTCCCAAGCTTCTGGCCTTCAGGCTAAACTCTTCCCCAGAAACCTAGCAACAGTAAAGACCATAAGAGGTACTGCTTGGCCCCACCTAGCTCTCTTACTCCTCACTCTCTCACTCCTCTCTTTGTCTTCTCCTCTCCTCTCTCCTTCTCTGCCTCTTTCTCCCTCTTATTCTCTAGCCTTTCTTCTCCCTTTCTCCTTCCCCCCTTCTTTCCTCTTGGCCATGGATGGTCTCTCTCTCTCTCTCTCTTTTACCTTCTCTCTTTGCCCCTGCCTTTCTATAATAAAGCTCTAAAACCGTAGATTGTCTCTGTGCTCTAATCAAGGCCCACTGTGCAGACTTTTGCTTGTATAGGAACCTCTCTTCCTCAGCCCTCTCTCCCATAACCCCGGATGACAGGGTGTTTCCCTGGGACCCCCGGTCGGGGGCTGCCCCTTGTCCATCCCCACCCCCACCCCCCATTGAGTGGGATCAGTGGCTTAGATGCCCACCTGGGACCTAGTAGAAAGCATCCAGCAGCCCTCCCATGTCTGCCTGCCCAAAGCATATGTGGAACTCTGGCCAGAAGTGGGCTATCGTCCCTCCCCCCTTCTTCCCCTGGCCCCCTTTTTAGTTCCCACACATAGTCATGTTGATATGCCCTCTTTTTTCATGGTACTGAGGATCTGAACTAAGATCCTCATGCTTACACAGCAATCATTTTATCCAATGTGTTTTCTATCCATCTTTCTTTATAACTTACCGATTCAGAATTATCTCTCTCTGAGTGGTGTTGTTTTTGTTTTTGTTCGTTTTTTGTTTGTTTGTTTTCTTGGTGTGAAGTTGAAGAGATTGTGTTGAGGCATGTTGGATACTCTGAAGAAAAAGAGACATACTTTATTTTGGGTTTTCTCTTAAGAAAGCTGTATCTGTACTTGCAAGGTTTGCCTATGATATAACACATCTGGACATTGATTCTCCAGGAAGCAGGGAACAGGAGAGGCATTAAAAATTCCTTGCTGGGTTTTCTGTTTATGGTATCACATGGATATTTTGAAACAATGCATACCTTCATAGTGATACTGTGAATTTGGGAGGTATATAATTGACCATGGATCCAGTCCCCATATACGTCTGCAAATCCAATTCCCACAAAAGCACTGGTATCTGTCCTCCTTTTAGTTTGCAATAGATAACCACAGCACTCCTCATACTTTTTCTTCGGCATCTGCCTGAGCATTATGTGGATTTTCAGTAGAAAGTTCCCCAATATAGCAATGGCTTCAGAATAAACCAAATGGATTTCTGTGTCTTAGAGATTAATATGAACTATGAAGAGGCCAGACAAGTTACTGAAACAATAACCCTCCTTGGAACTTTTTAGCATGAGAGACTAACATTAGTAGAAAAATACAGATATAGTTCTTTGGACCCTGGAATTCAGATACATGCTGGAACTCCCACCTAGTTTGCTGCAAACTGAGTTCTCGTCCTGTGCAAGAACATTAAGCTTTCCTAACTGTTGAAACATCTCTCCAGTCCTATTTCTTTATTTTGGTTTCAAGTCTCATTTATTTGTTCATTTGTTTCTTGTTGTGACAGGGTACACCTACAAAATACAAGCTGGTATTGAACTGATGGCCATTCTTTTGCCTCAGAACCCAAGTGCTGGGATTGCAAGTATACATCATCACAACAGATTCACTTTAGTTCTCATAAAATATATCAAAATCATTTTATGGAAACATAAGTTGACAAAACAATGCTCCTGGTGACTGGCAATTGGTTGCAGTAAGCACTGTCAAGAAAAGAAAAAGGAAAAACAGAAGAAAACAAAACAACAAAGCAAAACAATCAAACAAAAACAGCCCACCATCTCTTTGTTCCTGTCATGGGGCAAAGATGAGTTCACATGCTCACCATTTTTTACCTTACAACTTTCATGATTATGAGGCCCTCTATCTACACATGCATAGGTAAGTACACAACACAGCCAACACAACACACAACACAACACAATGTAACATAACACCACGCAAAAGAATTCATGATAGGATGATTTTTCTTAAACTCTAAGGGAAAAAATGGCTATTGTGGAATACTATTTCTGATGGAATGTGCTACCCATTTCCTTCTAATCACTTTTTCATTGGACTTGAACTTTATGGCTATTTTAAATGATTGCCTGTGGAAATGGAACCTGGGCTGTTGAAAGTCAACGGTCTGCAGCTCTCACCATCTCTCACCCATATTTTCCTCCTGCTTCATCAATTCCAGCAAATCAGTGTTGTGAAGCCAGGTGCTTGCTGTGCTCTCTTTATTTCTCTGCATTAACAACAAAACAAAATGCCTGGCAACTATTCAAAGCCTCCTTAATATTTTCAAATGAATCAATTCAATTACTTAGTAGCTCCATAAACTTGAACAAGTTGATTAACCTCTTTGCTCAGTTTTCTCATGTGTAGAACAGGAATAATAAAAATTCTTCCCTTAAGTGATTACTTTGGAAATATCATATGCAATTTGTTCAGCTTCATGCCAAATACAATAAATGCCTAAAAGCATAGCTTTGGGGACATTGAGGTGGATCAGCAGGTAAAAATGCCTGCTAGTCAAGTCTAGTGAACTGCTCAATACCTAACTAAGCTCAATACATAAAACCTCCAAGGTGGCAGGCAAATGGTGACCCCAGCAAGTTGTCCTCTGATCTCACATGGGAATCACTGTGAGAGGCCACATGTACACACAAAACACATACTAAATAAGATATGAGGTTAGTGAGTTTGTGTAGTCTAGAGATAAAATTATTTTTGAAGTGTCTTAATAATTTCAATAATGTAAACATGGAAGCATGAGGGAACTATCTATGGGATGATGGTTTATTAAGAAATTCTCTTCATAGTTCAGACAAAAGCTAAGGCCAAGTAAAATATATGCACATCTGTGTGTCTACCAGAATAGAGGTGGGGAGATAGCCCTTTGATTGACTGAGTCATACATTATAACAAGAAACGAGTAAGTGAGAGGAGTTAAGATAACTAAATATAGCTAAGGTCCACTTTGGGGAAAGAATTGCAGGCAAAGATGGATGATAGCAAGACTTTTTTTTTTTGGCTATAAGTATCATCATCATCAACATCATCATCATCTTTCCTATTCATTTTACATCATGCACACTACCCCTCTCCTGGACCCCACGCTTTCCCCCATCCTCTTTCCTCTTCTCCTCTTAGTGGGTGGGAGGCCTAGGGTATCCCCCAACCCTGCACATCAAGTCTCTATGAGACTAGGCACATTCTTTCCCACTGAGGCCAAACAAGGCAGTCCAGCTAGAAGAATATATGCCAGGGACAGGCAGCAGCTTTTTGGGTAAGACCCCACTGCAGTTGTTCAGGATCCACATGAAGACCAAGCTGCACATTTGTAACATATGTGTGGGGAGGCCTAGGTCTAGCCCATGTATGTTCTTTGGTTGATGGTTCAGTCACAGAGAGCCCCAAGGGTCCATGTTAGTTTATTGTGTTTGTTTTCCTTTGGAGTTCCTATCCTTCCTTCTTTTCTTTCATAAGAGTTCCCAAGCTCCATCCACTTTTTGGTTGTGGTTATCTGAATCTGTCTGAGTCAGATGCTGAGTGGAGCCTCTCAGAGGACAGCCATGCCAGACTACTGTCTCAGTCAGGACGACAGTCTCAAGATCCATCCTTTTGCCTGCAAAACTCGCAATGTCTTTGTTTTTGATAGCTGAATAATATTCTATGATGTAGATGTACAACATTTATCCATTCTTCAATTGGGGAACTTCTAGTTTGTTTCCAATTTCTGGTTATTGTGAATAAAGCTGCTATGAATATTATTGAGCAAGTGTGTTTGTGGGATGGTGGAGAATCTTTTGGGTATATGCCCAAAAGTGATATACCTGGGTCTTGAGGTAGAACTAGTCCCAGTTTTCTGAGAAACTGACAAGTTGATTTCCAATGTGGTTGTACCAGCTTGTAATTCCTCCAGCAATGGAAGAGTGTTCCCCTTTGTCTCACATCCTCACCAGCATGTGGTATCATGTGAGGTTTTGATCTTAGCCATTCTGACTGATATAAGATAGAATCTCAGAGGTTTTGTCTTAATTTGCATTACCCTAATTACTAGGGACTTAGAACATTTCTTTAAGTGCTTCTTGGCCATTTGAGCTTACTCAGTTGAGAACTCTCTGTTTAGCTCTGTATCCCATTTTTGATTGTGTTATATGGATTGTTAGTGTTTAACTTCTTGAGTTCTTTATAAATTTTGGATATTAGCCCTCTGTTAGATGATTGGATGTCTACATGTAGAAGAATGAAAATAGATCTATAGCTATCACCCTGCAACAAAACTCAAGTCCAAGTGGATCAAAGACCTTAACATAAAAACAGATGCACTAAATCTCATAGAGGAGAAAGTGGGAAATAGCCTCAAATGCATTGGTACAAGAGACAATTTCCTGAATAGAACACCAATGGCTATGGCGATAAGAGCAACAATTGATAAATGAGACCTCATGAAACTGAAAACTTTTCGCAGGAGGAAAGATACTGTCACTATGACAGAATGGCAGCCTGCAGATTGGAAGAGGATAGCAACACCTTTTCAGCTTTGCCAAGCTCAGGAGGAAAAGAAGCTTTCTGCATAATTCTGGAGTGCTGAGGTGGGACCTGAAGTCATTCATGTAAGGCTATGCCAAGCAAGGCTTTTGATGTCGGCGTGGCTAGGCAGAATGGTCAGAGTGAAAAGTCAATAGATGCTCTCCAAAGGGCTTCACACGGTGATGCCAGTCTGTTGTCAAGGCTACCTACATCACTTCTAGTTTCAAAAGATTCAGTTTCAAGAATTATTCACCTCCTGAGGAAGCCAAGGCAAGCTTCAGAGCCTCTACTTGGTTTTACTGGTGTCATCTTACTTTGAGTAAAAGTTGATATATGAGATCAAAGGATTCTTCTCAATCAGTTTACTTTCTAATCTCTACAAGATGTGTAGTCTCTTCTCTAGTGGAAACATGGTATTATGAACTCATTTAATGATAAAATTCTGAACACCATCAATTACCTGTTGAGTTCATAATTTTTTTTGCCATTTTGACTCATCTACTCATTATTTTGACAATGTATCAGCCCTGGGCTTATTGCTTTAGAACTGGTTTTCTTTCTCCTGCCAAAACTAAAGGACAATACTTTGGAAGTTCATGAAAGTTCACGTAAGGGTAAGGATTTAAACAAAATCCCTCTAACTGAAATCCCCTGAAATCACCAGCTTCTATCCTCATGAAAATATACACATATTATGGGAATCAAATGCCTTATCTATAGATAGCTTAGAGGTAGTAAAACATTAATATCTTAATTATGTGGAATGAGAGTAAGTGGCTAAGTTTCCCCACTTTTCTAAGAGATGAAAGGGCATTGTAAGTTCATGGCAGAAAGAGTGGCTTCAGTAACTCCAACATAATTCCCAAAGCCCAAAGGCTGAAAGATGCTTATGCAAGATATGTGCAGGCCTCCAGATTATAAGAGCTAAATAATTTAATAGATGTCCTTCTCCCCCAAAGCACTCTTTGAAAAATACTATCCACATCTCCACAAGGACTATGTTAGGAATAATTCGTATATACATTGTAGCAGGCACAATGTTAGGAAGATTACGTATAATATCTAATAAGGATCCTCCAGGAGCAATGGCTGTTTTTGCATGCCTGCCTTCTGCATTGCACAAGGACCCTGGGTCACCCAGGGAAAGGAGGCTTTGCAAAAAGGATCCTAGTTTCACCCACAGTGTTGTGTCTGCGCCTTTCACTCAAAGTCCCCCTTTCTTACTGAATTAACATGTAATTTTAAATGTATATATTTTAATGATATACTTATATGAGTTTTGAGAAACACATACATTTCTGTAAGCATCAGAAAATAAAGATAAGCACACTGAGGTAAACACGGCTTTGTATACTTTTGTACATGTGGCTGTCTATAGAAGTTGTCTGTTAAGAGAACACATCGGGTCACACCTTCCTGGGACAGAGTCAATAGCAAATCTGCTATGACTTGATGGCTCTCAATTCATGTTACCTGGCTCTTTATCATTTAAGCTATGCTGAACTAAATCCCATGACTTCTAACTCCAAACCAGCTTCCCACTCTCAGCAAAATAAAAATGTAGAAATGCCTGATAATCTCTTTGATTTGGGACCTGTTCAGCCAAGTGTTTGCAAGCTGATGGAGGATGCCTGGACTTTCATCCCTATCTCCTACCTCTCTCAATGTAGCTGGCTCTCTTTTCCTGGTAATAACTCTCTCATTCTCACTGTTAACTGCTGTCCAGGTTTTAAAGGGAGTCATCTCCTTCTTTCTAATATTCTGTCACATTTAGCTCTCTCTATATTCTATTATTTCTGTCTATGCTTTTCCTAGAATCTCCATACCCGTCTTTAATCAACTTTATCTTCTGAAGGGAATTGTGTGTTAGCTTCCTTTCCTATTAAAACAAAGCAAATCTGTTTTACTATTACTTCTTTTAGTATGTTTAGCATTAGTCCTTTCTAAGTTGTTTTTAATAATGATCACATGCTCTCTTATAAATTAAACCACAATAAAAGCTTAAATAGAAAGCTTTCAGCACACTTTCCAGGACAAAGTTTGTGAGATCGGTTTCTTTTTAAATGTATTCCTTCGTGAGATGGAGATCTGAATAGGGTTCTAACTACTTTTTTTTTCAGATTCCATGTTAAATGAGAAGCAGGAGGGATAATAGCTAAGTCATGGCTTATACACCTTCTGCTTGTGCTAGTAACAGTAACATTTCTCAAAGAGAGAAAAAGAATAAAGCATAATATGGAATAATCCTTAAAAATCTCCCAGCGCAATGTCTGGCATAGACAGGCAATCAATAGGGATTAGTGTCTTTTCATGCATCCAAATCTCAAAGTCAAGGAATCTTCCCCAGGCTGAAGGGTAGAACTCATGATTCACTGATCAAATGCTTTTTAAAAAGAAATGTAAGTTAGATATTCTCAAAAAAAAAAATGATTGATAGAAAAATTTATGTGACAGTTTTTAAGTTCAACAAAGGTAGTTATGTAGTAATGAGTGAAGGAACCCCACAGTGTAGAGTAAACAGTCTTATTATAAATGAGTGAGCAGAATGCCTCACCAGTTCTCCAGAAGAATCATTTTATTCAAGCTTCGTGTGCACCGTCTTTTCAGCTGTGGTTCTCATTTGGCACGGACCCTGTTTTGTGGCTCTGTATCTCTTATTTATGAAGCTGGTGTATTTTGACCTGCATGAAGCAGAGCCTAATAAATACCTACAGGAGAAATGAAAAGAAAATTGTACAACATGGGAAGCTTAGCGGATGCAGAGAGCTCTCTGCACATGAGGGCCAGACCAGAACTCAGAAGGAAGTGTGCTGGAAACGCCGCATTGATACATAAGTGCAAAGACGCGCGTGCTGCTTCAGAAAACCATTGCCTTACTGTGTAACTAGCTCACAGCAAAACAGGACTGCGTGTTGATGACAATCTACCTCCCCTCTGCAACGCTTCTATCCTTCTCTGTATCTTTGCTCTTAGCCTCAGTCCAGAGCCTTACTCACAGTATGAACTGATCAGTGTCTCTTGGGACGCCTTCCTCTCTAGTATCCATCTTCATAGCCAAATAAACGTCAATGTGTCTTACCACTTTTAACTACAGTGAATTGAACTTTAAAGCCTATGAAAAGTTTGAATTTAATTTGAGAATTTCAAATAATGTACCGCTAAATGTAAAATTTTAAAGTTGGTGAAAATATTTTTGAGTAAAGATACAAATACTTTTGTAATCATCTGGGGGGGGGGTTGTGATATTTTTGCCACTGCTTATGGATATACCCTCATCATTTCTACTTAAACTTTAGATCAGAGTGTTCATTTGAACTATTTGATAGCACTCCACACCCATGTAATTTATACAATAGACGAATGGATGAAGGCTTACGTACCAGTTAGTGAACTCAGTTGACTAGGCAGATAGGAATACTCTGTGATGGAGATAAGTTGGCAATGCCTATAATGCCCTTTCTCAACATATGAAGAATACTGATTAGATTACTTTTAATTACTGGTGGAGAACATATAGCAATTTCAACTTATCTATAGGAATCATATAAATAATTTAAATCAATGCCTATATATATTTATACTATACCAAGTGTTCTTATATTCCCCCATGTGGCTTTACATGTTGCTAAGCTTACATTTTATACAATACAAGACATATTTGCTGCTCTAATTATGATTGTGAAAGCTCAGTGATCCTGGTCATGTCTGACTATGCACATTCCATCACTACCATTCTCAGTCACCACTGGTTAAAAACAAAACCAGTTAGAATTCAAACTGTGGTAAAAGGAGAGGAAATACATGAAAGATGTCATGCAGCAGAAAGTCTCTGGAGCTGTTCAGGCAGGATTGCCCTATGACGTCACCCAGGTTCTTGTTTTTCCAGCTCCATTCACTTTGTCCCATGCCATCAAAGAAAGGTCATTGCAAGTTCCACTTAAACATTTCTTCACTTCATGACCAGCAAAGCAAATGTCTCCTGAAGTCCCTTATAATTTTCTGTACTGGAATCGAGCTGGATTTTCACCCTCTCCCTGAACCATCATTATGCTTCTAGACTGATATGTGAGGCAGTGAATAGAAAAGGAGAGAAAGAAGGTGAAGAGACTTCACTGCTGGTACTACAGCTTATTCATATTTTCAGTTATTTTTTTCTAGATTTTGACAGTAGGTTAATTTTTGTGTCTTATAAATTTATGGTTTTTTTTCATATCATAGTTGATTTTTTGGAAATTATGTTAGTTCACTAAGAGCAATTTTGAACCACACAGACATTCTCTTATTTTATTACTTGATTTTTTTAAATGGTGCTATGAGAGCATATTTTGTGAATATTATCTAAAAGATATAGGTAAAATAGAGGAAACTCATTCATCTATAAAAAGACTTTTTTTAATAATAGAAAAAACTACAACTTAGGAACCAGTATTGATCTGTTTATTAAAAAATGTTAGCATTTCTCTTATTTTTTCACCAAAACTAAAGGATAAGACCATCGTGTAGAAAACACCAAACACTTTGGTCACAGGACTTAAAGAAATCAATTAATTAGTACTGACTAGGGAGCTTCCTCCCTCTTGGCAACCTTTCAAAGTACAGGAAGGTGCAATGGAGCCTGCTGTGGAGCAAAAGTCACCAACAATCTTACTGAGCTATAAATCCTATGAAATGCAGCAATGTCTAGCACAGCAAGACATGCCCATGGGTATAACAGTGCAACAAAAATTGTGATGGCAAACAACTATTCTCTGATTTGATTTAAACCCCTCTCTGACAAAAAAAAAAAAAAAAAAATACAAGACTGGCACTGTAAATCTTATCACTACCTATGGAACTTGTATGCCACAAGGGTGAACCTGTTATGGCAATTTTGCTAAATGGACATAGTACCAAACTGTCCTCTATATTAGTCTCTCTCTAGCTATAGATTAGGTGTCTCGTCCTAGAGATTAGGTATCTCTACCTATAGATTAGGTATCTAGAGATAGTATCAAACTGTCTTGTACATTAATATCTCTCTATCTCCAGATTAGGGAAGCTACCAGTCCTCATTAGAAATGTTTCTTGTGCACTGAGCAGAAATTAATGAATAAAAGCACAAAGGTTGAAATGCAAAGAAAATGTATCAGTAAACTATTAAACCATGGATAGTGCATACATATCACTTCCTGCAAGACTCAGGGACCACTTCAGAAAAATCAGAAAGATTGTATGACCAAAAGGTTGAGGGGTGGGATCCAAACAGTGTCTTCTGATTATGACAGACAACTGAACTTCACAAGTTCATGGCAGCTGTTTTCTGAGTATGACTTTTTTTTCCATTTAACACTTTAGCACCCAGGAATGAGAGGCTCACATTTCCTCTGCCTAACTGAGGAGGGATTGACAGTTGATGGCTTCTTTGAGAGATGTTTTCCTTACTGGTATGGCCACTAGAAAGTGATTGCACTCCAATGTATGATCCTATACCAATTTGTATATAAGTACCACAAACATGGCCGGGTGGGTTATAATTTGGAATAATACAAATCCTGTGAAATTTTAAGTGCTCAATAAACTCTTTTTCTTTTACCTTGCCTTGGTTATGGTCTATCATCACAGTGATATAAAACTAACTAAAACACTTCTCTACAAAAAATCTACCTGTTCTGCGGAAATATTTGAAAAATATGAGAACTATCTAAAGAGACGCTGGAACAGTAAATTTAAGAGAAAAATCATGAACCCAATCAAAGATGGAGGAGGTACTACACAAGACCCAAAGAAACAGCTCTATGAAATTAAGAAAAAAAGAACTTAAGAACAAACACCTTGGCGATGTTCAAGAAGAAAAGAAAAACAACAACAACAAAAAGACACACACAAAAATTAAACTAAACCAAAGTGAACAAAACAACAACACAACCACACACAGAGACATTTGACCAATGGAAATAAAAAAGAAAATCCGGGATGGGAGAATGGAATTCAAAGAGAACACTGAAGAGGACTCAAGCTAAAATTGAGATGGAACTGAAAAACCCCATAGCTCAATTAGAAAACTCACAAGAAAGCCTTCTAAGTAGAATGAATTAGGATGAAGGGCAGATTTTTTGGACTTGAAGATAAAGTAGAGAATCTAGACTAAAATAAGCAAGAAATAGAAACATACAGGGAAAGTTGGATAATATAAAGAAAACAAAGTTTTGCAAAATATGATGCATAATAATTAATAATTACAAGTGAATGGCATAGACAGGATCTTCAAAGAATTCACAGGAAAAACTTCTACAGACTGCATAAAGACATACGAATACAAATACAAAATGCACATAGAACAGTGACTAAATAAGACCAGAAGAGTAAAACTCATGATATATCTTAATTAAAGAGGTACGTATATATAGCAAAGAAAGTATATTGAAAAGTGATTTATCAGTGGAAACTTTGAAATCCAGACAAGTCTGGAGCAATGTATTCCAAGTCCTAAAAAAAAAAAAAAAAGTTGGCCTCCCTAGACTAATATACCAAACAAAATATCTACTATAACTAAAGGAGAAAAAATAATTTCCCATGATATAAACAGCCTCAAAATTATTTCTATATAACAAATGAAAGCTAAATAAAATACAGAAAGCTATATTTATGGCTAAAGGCAGGAATGGGCAAAGCATTGTTGAAAGAAATATGAAGCCCTGGATACTGAAACACAAAGTTCCACTAAGAACACAAAACCACCGAGAATCTATGCAACAACCAAAATAAACACATTTCAATAATAACTTTATATATCAACTGGCTCAAATCTTTTATCAAAAGACATAGACTGAATGGATCAAGAAAAAAAATCCATATATCAGTTGTTTACAGGAAATACATTTTAGCTTTAAAGATAGGCACTACGTTAAAATATGTGGATGGACAAAAATAGGACTCCAATCATTGGAATGGGGAAGCAAGCAGACATTGCTATCCTAATATATGACAAAATAAGCTTTGAAATAAAATAATCAGCCGATACAAAAAGAGACACTTCACTAAAATCAAGGGAACAGTTAACTTAAAAAGCCATTATTATAATTTTAATTTTATTTTTTCAACTTATCTACTTTACATACACCTCACTCCCCTCCTCCTGGTTACCCCTTCCACATTCATTCCCCTATCCACCTCCCCCTTCCCCTCTGGGCAGGTGGGAGCCCCTGCCCCTCTCCCCACCCTGGCACTTCAAGTCTCTGCAAGGCTAGGCACCTCCTCTCCCATTGAGATCAGACAAGGCAGCTTAGCTAAAAGAACATATCCCACATATAGTCCACAGCTTTTGGGTAACCCTCATTCCAATTGCTCAGGATCTATATAAAGACCAAGATGCACATGTACTACATATAAGCAGAGAGGCCTAGGTCTAGCCCTTGAATGTTTGGTTGGTCATTCAGACTGAGAGCCCAAAGAGTCCAGGTTAGTTGACTCTGTTGGTCCTTCTGTGGAGTTCCTATCCTCTTCTGGACCTCAGTCCTTCTTCCTATTCTTCCTTAAGTGTCCCCAAGCTCCATCCACTGTTTGTCTGTAGGTATCTGTATCTGAGTCAGCTGCTGCGTGGAGACTGTCAGAGAACAACATATTCCTGTCTGCAAGTATAACAGAGTATCATTAATAGTGTTATGGGTTGGTGCTTGCTCATTCGATGAGTATCAAGTTGGGGAGGTTTTAGTTGGCCTCAGACTTTGTTCCATCCTCCTTGACTGCATTTATTGTAGACAAGATAAATTTTGGATTGTAAGTTTTGTGTGTGGGTTGGTGTCTCTATTGCTCCACTGGGGTTCCTGTCTGGCTACGAGAGATGGCCTCTTCAGGTTCTGTACCCTAATGTTGTGAGTCACAGCTAAGGTCACTGCCCCATTGATTCTTGGGCACCTCCATTATCCCTGGTCTCTGTCTCATCCTTGAGATGTTCCCCACCTCACCCCTATCGGTTGCAAATTTCTATTTATTTTCATAGCCATCTAGCCATGTCTCCTGTCTTTCCCCACACCGGATCCCCTCCCTGTTCCCCCTCCCTCTCAGTTTCCTCCCTCTGTCTGCCTCTTATGATTATTTTATTGTCAAGAAAGTGGGAATAGTTCTATCTCAAGACCAAACTTTCCCACTCATGGGCAGATACCCTAAAGATGTTTCAATATCACACAAAGACACTTGCTCAACTATGTTCATAGCACCTTTATTTGTACTAGTCAGAAACTGGAAACAACCTGCATGCACCTCAACTAAAGAATGGATAAATAAAATGTGGTGAATCTACACAATAGAATATTACTCAGATATTAAAAATCAAGACATCATGAAATTTTCAGGTAAATGAGTGGAATTTGAGAATATCATTCTGATTGAGAGAACACAGTCACAAAAGGACATGCATAGTATATACTCACTTATAAGTAGATATTAGCCATAAAATACAGGTACCATGCTATATCCCACATACCCAAAGAAGCTAAACAAGAAGGAAGCTCCAAATGAGGAAAGGAGCCACCATTATCTTAAACATAATACATCAAGCCCCGGGGTACTAAATTTTACACACACACACACACACCAAAATCATAAAACAGAAAAACAAGTGCCTGATTGGACAGAGCATGGGGTCCCCAATGAAGAAGCTAGAAAAAGGACCCAAGGAATTAAAGGGTTTGCAGCTCCATAGGAGGAACATCAATATGAACTAACCAGTACCCCTAGAGCTCCCTGGGACTAAACCAACAACCAAAGAAAACACATGGTGGGACTCAAGGCTCTAGCTGCATATGTAGCAGAGAATGGCCTAGTCAGTTATCAGAGGAGAGGCCTTTGGTCCTGTGAAGGTTCTATGCCCCAGTAGAGGGGAATGCCAGGGCCAGGGAGCAGGAGAGGGTGGGTTGGTGAGCATGGGGAGGGTGGAGAGGATAGGGGTTTTTTGGAGGGGAAACCAGGAACGGGGATAACATTTGCAATGTAAATAAAGAAAATATCTAATAAAAATAAATAAAAAACAAATAAAAAAACAGAAAAACAAAAGCAAAACAAAAAATCTCTATGTGTGAAAGACAAAAAATAACACCAGTATATTAATAGTAGATTATTTTAATACCTCATTGACTCTAATATACAGTTCATCTGGATAAAAAGTTATCAGAGAAACATCAGAATTAAGTGACATTAACTTCATACTGACTTAACAGATATCTGCAGAATATTCCACCCAAACACAAATGAATATACATTTTACACAGCAGCATACAGATGGTTTTCTAACATAAATCACATTTGGTACAAAAACCAAATTTTTAAAAATTCAAAAATATTGAAATAACTCCTCATATTATCCTGAAAAAGTGCAATAAAATGCAAAATTTGTCAGAAAGCAAATATATAGCAAACATAAAGTTCGTGTAGATTAAACAACTCATTACTGAATTAATAATGAGTCAAAAAGTAAATCAAGAGAGAAATAAAGAAAACTTTTCTAGAACTAAGTAAAAAAGAAAACACAACCCAACACATCTTCTGGGGCAGTAGGAAAGTGATCCTGTGAAGGGAATTGATATCTCTATATGCCTACATCAAAATATCAGAAAAGACACAAATCAATGAGGTAATAGTTAAAACTAGAAAAAAGCAAAAATAGAAGTTGTTGGTAATAAATAATAAAAACCAGTGAACAAATCAATAAAATAGAAACAAAACAATTCAAAGAACCAATGAAGTGAAGAGCTTGTCCTTTGAGAAGACTAACAAGATCAACTGACTCTGATCTAACCAAAAGGAATAAGTAGCCCAAATGAAGAGAATCAGAATTGAACCAGGAACAGAACACACATCAAAGAAATTCAGAATATTATAATAGAATGCATTAAAAACCTGTTCTCCATTAAGTTGGAAAAACTAATGAAATGGATGAGTTTCTGTATTAACTAAAACCCTCCAATTAAAAGATGAAGAAATCAACTATTTGAACAGACCCATAACACATAAGACTGAAATAATAGTACAACATCTTCTAGCTAAATAAAAGTTCATGGCCAGATAAATTCAAATGCGGATTCTATCAGACTTTCAAAGAAGATCTACATCTTATCCTTAAACTATTCCAAAATAGAGTTATGGCAGAGTCTCTGCAACCTTTTCAAAGCCTAACATTCACACTGTGTAAAGAAAGACACAACTAAAGAGAAAAAGTCACAATCCAATATGAATATAGACCCAAAATGCTCAATTAAATACTCGCAAACGGAACACACTCATTCATAAGAGATTATTCATCATGACCAAGTTGGATTCATCCCTGATATTTAGGAAAGGTTCCACAAACGCAAGAATAAATGCAATAAACCACAAGAAGGACTTAATGACCAAAGTCATGTGATCATTTTAATAAACGGAGAAAAGCCTTATATAAAATCCCACATGCCTTCATGGTGACAGTTTTTGAGAATGTGGGACTAGAGAAACTGTACATCAACAGGAAAAAGGTTATATATAAAAAACCCACAGACAATATCATAAATGAAGAAAAGCTTGAAGCAATTTTATAATGCTTGTATAATGTTTATAAGTCATCTAGAATAATTTTTATTGTTGGCATGGTGAAAGTAAAAAATAAATAAGTAAATAGCAATAAAGACAAGTCTAGTTCTAACACTTCACAGATTAAAAATAATAAGAAAAAAGACAAGAATCCATGCTGTCTGCAGTAAATATGATGGAGAAACATGAGGTTTTCAAAACAAAGGGGGTTTCGACCTTTAAAGATAATCTGGGCTGAACTAATATTCCAAAATTGCAGATTTGTCATGAAAGTATATAAAATTGATTGTAAGAAGATAACTGAATCTTTTAGTTTTCCCAAATATGTTTATAGACTTCCAATATTCCTTGATTATTTTTTTCTTTCTTCAGTCTAAATTTAATCTTCACTACATTTAGTAATTAACTATACAAAACTCTTCTTGTGCTCTAAGGTTGCCTAATTCCAAGAAAATGAAAGAGCAAATTGTTGATGGCTAGATTCATCAATAAACTGTGCCTTAAGGTGACAGATGTTGTCTTGATTTTACTTTATAAAATTAAGTTAGAGCATAAAATATATTTATATAACTTTAGTCTATTAATTTATTCATTTGCTCTTTTTATTGTTATGCACCACACCCAAGGTTGTAAGCACACTGAGAAAGCTCTATCACTGAATGATATAACCAGCTCCTGTTTTTATGCATATGCTGTCAGTAGGTAGATCAGGTTGGCCTCCAACTCAGTAACTGTGTTCCCAATTTGGCCTTGAACTTAGGATTCTCCTTATTTTGCCTGTTAATTGCTAAATTACAGGCAATACTGTCACATTTTAGAGGAACACATAATAGCAGTTGTGAAAATTCAAATTTTAAATAATATTTGTGTACCTTGTCTTGCAACTTGAAATAGAGAGTAAAGTAACATAATGCTCAAATTTAAAACAATAAATGTTCAAAATATGAATACCAATTACTGTTTACAAATGAAAAAAATGTGCTTTGAAATGCCACATATTGAAAGTATGTTTAAGATGCTTGTATTAACGATCTACATGAACTATATGCTAAGCAGACATTTAAATGTAAATATCTGAAAAAATTTCAAATTTCTCTATTTTTTAAAAGAAAGGTGTATAGGTTCTCAACCATACATAGAACAAAATTCTTATGCAATTTTCATTTTTTTCTGAAAATTTTTCATACAATTGTAGGAAAATAGTAAATCTTGGTATACCATACTATTAGTATAATTTAAATTGTCCCCATGTTTTAATGCTTAATATGGGAAACAGCAAACAGTGGAACATAAAACATATCATCTCTGTCACTTTCCTTGCAAATAAAGTTTTATTGGACCAAACTATGCCTCTTGATTGATGCTAATCTCGTGATTGATGCAACTTTCCCAATAAAATAGCTGATTCTCACAGCAGTCTTTAGGCATTTGGATGACATGACTGAATTTATATCCCGAATTAGCACTCTCATATCTCTGTTTTGTGATAGAACTTTGTAGTCTTTATCCACAGTGGGTTCGATCATGTTTTATGTCTTTCACATCAAAAACAAACAAACACAGTCAATCCTGAGTCCTAGGCTTACATTTCAGAGCCCAGCTTATCTGAGAGACTTTGCTCTCCTGAGGAAGAATGAAATCGAATCCCATCCTCTCCCCAAAAAGACTCAAGGAACATCCTGACATAGGAAGTAGAAAGAATGTAAGAGCTTAAGGAGGGGGAGTAGTGCCATGAAATGGACATGACATGGCTGCTGCTCACATTATCACCCAGGAGCTGTGGTGTCCTACACAGACCAGTTAAGAATCCCAGCATGGAGGGAGGTGGAGCTTCTGAGGTGCCACCCTGACCTGAGGCGATGTTGGCAGTTGAATGTTGCAAAGGGAAATGGCACTTCTCTTTAGGAGTGTGGGTGGCCATGGGTAACTTTCTGATCTTCCCATGCTATGCCTTTGTGTGTATGGCAGTCCTAATCCAACTCAGTTGACCAAAGGAGCCAAGTAAATTAGTAAATAAGTAAATAAATAAATAATAAATGGATGACATGGGGTTAGGGGTAATATATGATGGGGTTTCTGGAGGCATTAGAGGGGAAAATGAGGGATGGACATGTCCAAGGTATTTATACATGGATAAAAATTTTCAAGGCATAAATAAAATTAAAATAAAATAAATAAAAAGAGAAGGACCAAAACATAGTATACTATCACTATTACTGCTAGTACTTCTATCAATACCAGCAGTACTACTACTATTAATGATAATAATAATGAAAGCACAACTAGACTGAGGAGAATCCAAAATTACCAAGCAGGAATGAAGAATGAGCTTTTTATAAGGCATTTGATTTAGGATGAAATGAAGTGACTGGGTGGGAGAACGTCTCCCTCTCCCCATTTCTTCCTGGTAAAGTATCTTTGGAGGAGATTCAGCAGGGCAGGGACTAGCCAAGTCACAGCATTGGCTTAACGAGAGGCTGACTGCTAAAGCAATATGTTCATTGTTGCTAGAGTAATAAAACTCCCGAAATGGACCATAAAGCTCAGTAGCCAAAGGGGGGAAAGGAGATGAGCCACATGGAGATGAAGCAGATGTCCAGGAAAGGAGCTGAACCTAAATAAATCAGTGGACACTGGCTGCTGAAAGACTTATGCTGAGAGAAACCTTCTAGACAGAAATGCCCAGCCAATTCCACAGACATTGCAAGAACAAGGGCATCTATGCTCTTATACTCACTATGAAATAATAAACAGAATAAGACAAACACTGTACAGCTCCTTGCTGCTTTCTTTAGGGTTGCCAGATTATGTTTTCATTTTCATGTGGAATGAGTTTTATTGTCTGTGTGTTAGGAGGCAGAGCATGTGCTATTGAAGACTAAGAATCCACGCATAGAAATGGAAGTAGGTGGAGGGTGGGCAGAAGAAAAAATGCTTCCCAAACCACTGCAGCAATGTCCTCAGCCATAAACAAAGCTAAAGTGACTTTGTGATCTGCCTCCCAAATAGAATCAAGCAATTACTGTTGTGTAACATAGCTAATTACTCTGTACAGATTTAATAGTTTATAACCTATATTTCCTTCCATATGGAAGGACACCCTAGGAAAACACTACTTTTTATATGGAGAACAAGAATATAAAACAGAATAGGAAACACTTCAAGTGCCTATCTCTTTGCCTTAAAATTGAATGAAAGTGGATGCTCGTGAAATACAATAGCAGTCATCAATGAAAATAAAGTTTACTCAACTTCAATGAAAATTTACCCAATTACATGAAGGTTACTGATTATATAATTAAATAGATGAATAAATATATGTTTTATCAAATGTGTCATTAAGGATGTATGAAAATGCTATTTACAAAAACTAATCACTTTGTACCAATCAGTTTTTAAAGGCTGCTAAACACAGCACTATTGCTTAGGAACACGCAAATAGATATCTAAACTGCCAAGAACAAACAAAAACACTGACTATGGTGGTAGAAGCCTGTGATCCTAGTCTTAGGGAGGTTAGGGGAGGAAGATTATAAATTCAATGTGAGACCCTGTTTCAGAAAAGACATTCAAACCCAGTTGAAATAAACAGAGCCACAGAGATTGTTCTGTCCCAAAACTCCAAGGTTGAGGGCTGTAGTTGAGATCCCCAGCATCCATGGAAAAAACCTAGGCAAATCTTCCACAAATAACCCTCAGGCTAAAGAGATGATGGAGATAGGCAGATACTGGCCATCAAATCTAGTCAAAATGGTGAGATCTAAGTTGAGTGAAACTATGTCAAAATGATAAAACAAATTAAGTTGGATAGGACTGAAGAGACAGCTTAGCAGTTAAAAACACTTTTTGCTGTTTAAAATCCGAGGTTTTATTTCTAGTACTCATTACTCATTAGTACTCACAACTATCTATAATTTCTGCTCCAGGAAATCTAAGGCCCTTTTGTAGCCTCCTTGGATATGAGGCACAAACACAGTACATATACATATACATAGGCATACACACATATAAGATGTTTTAAAAATTTAAAAAAATATTAAATAAGATATAACAAAATAAGATCTCATACATCAGCTCATGGTACTACATGTGCATACACCATACACAGAGAGAGAGAGAGAGACAGAGAGAGAGAGACAGAGACAGAGACAGAGACAGAGAGACAGACAGAGACAGACAAAGAGATACAAAGGATGTGTAGAAATGCTGGTATATTCAGAGCCTTGAGTACAGTCATATCAAGTGCTTTATGTTGATTTAGATTCCTTGACAAATCCAATATAACTCATCTTGGCCTTCAATGTTGTTTCTTTTTGAGTTGTGATTCCTTTATGGCTAGTTCAGTTTCTGGAGGAACACAGTGTCTCTGATAAAAGTGCAGTGGATAGGTCAAGGAATGAAACACAGTGGTCAGTATTCTGAGTGCCCCAAGCATTCTGTACTGCCTTACAAAGCTCTAGCTTTGATGCTGAAATCAGAAGGTAGAACGAAAAAAAAAAAAAGAATAAGGCACTTTGGAGGGCAGCAGGGTAGTTTATGATGTTTCTCTTTTGATGGATTACCTGTTCTGTGGTACAGCAACTGAGAGAGGCGGCAAGGTTACAGGGGTATAAACTGAAGGAGAGCATTGGCGTTTCCTGAATTCTACGTAGGTCCTGCAGCTTTGATACATTACTGCTCTATAGGAGGCCATCAATTCTCTGTGCCGTGTGGCGCCACACTGAGTGGAATATGCAATTTGTATGATTATGGTTATCATTATTACATCAAGCTGAGCAGCATTTTCAGCTCTGAGAACTGGAGGGAGGACAGGCAGAAGAAAGATTTGGATTCAGACTTACAAGAAGAAGAAGGGCCGACAGAACTGAATATAACCCCTTCCCTTACTGGGTGGTCTCTAAATTCTGATGTTAGACTGTGTGTCAATTGAGAGATTCTGATTGGGTAGAAGTCGGGCCAGGAATTTTTGCATCTTGTAAGCAGTATTAGGGGATCTTAGGAAATTTCAAGATGACTGACTACCAGAGTATATAGTTGGTAATTTATGAGATTAGATCCATGAATAAAAATGTTTATATAATGGAAAGCCTGATGCACTATTGGCTGGGCTACTGGATTTCTGTTCAACAAGGAGACATAAGCTCCTTGAAATAGCATGACTTTGAACAGCTTTCTGGATCCTAAAATGGAGCTTAACAAGGAACCAGCATCAATTATGCATACATTTCATACCTAAGGCAACTCTACATTAGAATGTCCTCTTCTCTTGAGTATCAGTTTTCCTGCTGCTCCATGTGGCATCTGTCTGAGGAATGAGAAACAACATAATCCTGTAAATGTCCTGATACCTTTATAAAGAATACTCAAGCCTCAACCTATAGGTTCTACTTTCTTTTTCTGATGGACTTAGAACATAATTGTACATGGCTCCAGCTGCATTTGTAGCAGAGGACGGCCTTATCTGGCATCAATTGGAGGGGATGCCCTTGGTCCTGTGAAGGCTTGATGCCCCAGTGTTGGGGTATACTAGGGCAGAGTGGGTAGGGAAGCACCCTCATAGAAACAGGGGGTAGGGAGGGTGGGTAGGAGGTTTGCAGGGGGGAAACCAGGAAAGGGGATAACATTTGAAATGGAAATAAATAAAATAACCAATAAAAATTTAAAAAAAAAGAATGTAATACTGAATCTCTTCAAGATGTTTCTCCTATCAGTACCCTAAAGACCCAAGTGAGCGCTGCTTCACCTTCCCCATCAACATGGGAGAAGTTTTCACTTCAGCTATGAGCTTTAGATGGGCTATCTGGGGGCCAATATTCAATACATTTTTTTCATCTTTCCCCAAAGAAGGTGAAGTATTAGTAAAATGAAGTCTGTAATTTGACTCTAGCAAACAGACCTAAGATTAAATTGACAAAAGCCAAAAAAAAAAAAAAAGAAAATTTTATCTACATTTCAACTTAGGTATGTGGAATGTTTTTGAGACACACTAAAGTTGTATCGTCTGGAGTCCTGGCCTTTCAATATTTTCTCAATAACTTTATGGAGTTCTACTGAGGACTCTATAAGAGGTTTATAAATATAGCTAAATATTTGAAATAATACTTAACTATACATCCATCCATGAACAAATATATCTAACTATAAGGGATGGTTTTAACACTATTGTTTGTTAAAAACATCTCATGAAATTCCATGAATATTTTGCATTTGAGTAATTTGATAAATTCATACAATATGAGTTTATTTTGCTGTACAAATTAATAAAGATGAACCCATTTCAAAGGGATTTCTAATTTAGGTAGATTAATTCAATGATAAAATTAACTAGACTAGTGACATTATTTAAATGCTAGCTGTGTATAGTATGGGCTTGAGGAAACAACCTACTGATCATATCATAAGCAATTATACTTAGATTGACAGCTGTGATCACAGTGCCCCAAAATGGCATGCTCTAAATTCTATTTCATTTTATTTCTTGGAAATACCTCAAATATCACGTGATTCAGCAAGAACAGTATTTTAAAGGAAGAAAAGAGCTCATAAATGTTTATAGTGAGGGACACTTTAAAACAGAGACAATTAGGCAGAACACTATTCTTTTATCTAAGTTACAACGGCATTTAATCAAATGCTAGAATAATGGAAGTTCAAGTTTTGCTTGGTTAGTTTCCATCTTGACTGATATAGTGTTTACTTGCTGGCAACTGGTTTCTAAAAAAAGCATTGGTAAGGAGGACAACTTGGGTATGCATGCTTCCAGCTAGTGATGAGGACACAGCTTGTCATCACTGAGGAGGTGGTGACTATATAGTGTAATTTGCTTTGTTTCTCAGCAGAACATGAAGTTGTCCAAGTATGTAAAGTAAAATGTTGAATTAATTTATTTTCTAGAAAGTGAAAATAGCTTCTTCTTTATGTACTTTCTACATGAAAGGTAACATTATTAGTGCCTCTACATGAATTGATTTATAGATACAAATTATTTTATTCTTTGTATATTTAGAGATACCCAGTATGCATTTATTTCATAGAAATTAATATTTATTTCCTTTGTAAAAGAAAATGGAAATTATGTTTAATGTAACCCAGTGGGATATATCTAAATATACAAAATTAAACTGCAAAAATTTTTTTCATTGAAAATGTGTTGATGAGATGTATTATGTAAACTTGACAATATCTTTTGTAATAAAAACTAATGTGAAATTTCCCTAAAACACACCAAGCAGCACTAAACTGCACCATGTCCCCTGCACTCAATGTTATGACCAGTAACATTGCCTGCTTTTCAGGAGGCTTGCTGGTGCTAGGGAAAACTAGGTAAGATGCCACCTTCATCACTAAATCAACTTAAAACACATCTAATAGCATTAAACTGCACCATACTCCCTAGACTCACTTTTTCTGTCCACAACTTCACATGCTTTCCAATCAACAAAGATAATCTCATAAATTAGCATAAAAACCTATAATAACTGTAACACCCAGATAGTTAAAGGCCACAATAAGAACACAATCAACAAAAGCCAGAACAATATTGCACCATCAGAGCTTAGAAATTCTACTACAGCAAGCCTTGGATATCTTAACATTGCAGAAGCACACACACACACACACACACATTACCTTATATTCAATCTTGTAAAGATGATAGAAATCTCTAAAGAGGATATGCTTAGACCCCTATAACAAATACAGTAAAATAAAATCAAGCAGGTGAGGGAAATGAATAAAACAATACAAGACAGGAAAATGGAAATAGAAGCAATAAACAAAACACAAAGTGATGGAATCCTGGAGATTAAAAAAAAAAAAAAAGCTAGTTAAGACAATAGAAACTACAAATGAAAAGGTCACCAAAAGAATACAAGAGTTGTAAAAAGAAATCCCAGGAAAAGAAGATACAATAGAAGAAATCTATACACTGGTCAAAGAAAATGTTACAGCTAAAACGTTTCTGACACCAAACATCCAGAAAATTTGAGACACTATGAAAACAATTAAACCTAAAAATAATAGGATTAGAAGATTCTTAGCTCAAAGCACCAGAAAATATTTTCAACTAAAACATAGAAGAAAATGTCTCTGACCTAAAGTCAGAGATGCCCATAGATGTACAAGACAGTTAAAAACCATCAAACAGATTGGACCAGAAAAAAAATCCTCCCGCCAAACAATAATCAAAAAAACTAAATGCACAGAACAATGAAAGATATTAAATGCTGCAAGGGGGAAAACCAAGTAACATGTAAAGGCAGGGTGATTAGAATTGTGTGGCATATCAGCAGAGACTCTAAAAGTCAGAAGCACCTGGGATTCCCTTGCAGTCTTGCAGAGTATTTCAGTCTCTAAGAGACCAAATGCCATACCAGACTTCTATACCCAGCAAAACTTTCAATCACCATAGAAGAAGAAATCAAAATATTCCATGACAACACTAAATTTATCAAAATCTATCTACCAATCCGGGCCTACAGAAGACACTAGAAGAATATCTTCAACTCAAGATTAAAAACATCCATTCAAACCAAGGAAGCAATTTTATACCAGCAAAGTCAAAAGAAGGGAAACATACACCCACCACCACCACCACCACCACCACCACCATCAAAATAACAGGAATGAACAATCATTGGTCTATAATATCTCTCAACATCAATGTACTCAATTTCCCAATAAAAAGGCAGAGTGTAAGAATGAATATGATAATTGTATTATCATTCTACTGCATACAAGAAGCATACCTCAACATTAAAGATATTATCTCAGAATAAAGTGTGGGAGAAAGTTTCTCCAACAAAATGGACCCAAGAATCAAGTCAAAGTATGCATTAATAAAATAGTTTTTTCTACCAAAAATAATCAAGAGTGACAGGGAAGGCCACTTCATACTCATGAAAGGAAAAATCCACCAAGATAACATCTCAATTATGAATATCTATGCCCCAAATGCAAGTAAATGCACATTTGTAAAACTGACTAACAAAGAAGCATATTAAAGTTTTATTCACACATCAGACTTTATACATTAATAGTGGGAGACTTCAACACTCCACTGTCATCAATGGACAGATAGATCATCCAAACAGAACCTCAATAGAGAAATAATGGTGCTGACAGACAGACATTATTACTAAATGGCCAAAACAGATCTCCACAAAACAATTCACTCAAACACAGAAGAATATACCTTCTTCTCAGCATCTCATGGAACCTTTCCCAAAACTAACCATATACTTGGTTATAAAGCAAATCTCAGGAGATACAAGAAAAATTGATATAACTCCCTATAACTTATTCAATCACCATAGATCTATGCTGGACTTCAACCAAAACAACATATAGCCTAAAAACTCATGGAAACTGAACACCTCCCTACTTTTGATCACTGGATCAAGAAAGAAATAAGAAAGAAATTCAAGACATTCTAGAATTCAATGAAAATGAATTCTACACACACTCAACATACTCAAACGTAAGGGACACATGAAAGCAGTGTTAAGAAAAAGATTCATAGAACGGAGCACCTTCAGAAAGAAATTAGTGAGATCTTATACTAGTAACTTGATTCAACACTTGAAACTCTAAAACATAGAGAAGCAAACACACCCAAGAGGAGTAGAGGGCAGGAAATAATCAAACTCAAGGCTGAAATCAATGAAATACTAACAAAGGGAACCATATGAAGAATCAGTAAAATGAATAGTTGGTTCTTTGGGAAAATCAAGAAGATAGAGAAACCTTTAACAAAACTATCTAAAAGGCAGAAAGAGAAGATCCTAATTAAAAATGTCAGAAATTAAAGGGTGTCATAAGAACAACACTGAGGAAATCCAAAGCATCATTAGGACTTAGTCGAGAAACCAATATTTGAGAAAATTGAAAAAAACCAAATGAAATGGGAAATTTCTTTGATAAACACCACCTACCACAGTTAAATCAAGAGCAGGTAAACAATATAAATAAACCCATAACCCCTAAGGAAATAGAAGCAGTCATTAAAGTTCTCTCTATTAAAACCAAACCAAACAAACAAACAAACCAGGGCCAGATGGTTTTAGTGGAAAATTATACCAGACCTTCTAAGAAGAGCTAATATTTCTCAAATTATTCTACAAAATAGAAGTAGAAGAAAAACTGACAAATTTATTTTATGAAGTCACAATTACTTGATTCCAAAGCCAAAGGTTCAACCAAGAAAGACAATTTCAGACCAATCTCCCTTACAAATATTGATGCAAAAAATGCTCAATAAAATACTTGTGAACTGAATCCAAAAACAGTATGTATAGTGATCAAGTAGGCTTAATCTCAGAGATGTAGGTATGGCTCAATATATTAAAATTCATCAATTGAATTCACCATATTAACAAAATGAAAGAAGAAAAACCCACATGATCATCTCATTAGATGCTGAAAAATTCTTTGACAGAATCAAATACTCTTTCATGATAAAAGTCTCAGAGAGATCAGGGATACAAGGTATATACTAAAACACTACAAAGAATATACAGCAAGTTGATAGCCAATATCAAATTAAATAAAAAGAAATGTAAACAATTACACTAAAATCAGGGATGAGAAAAGGCTGCCCACTCTATACATATCTCTTGAATATAGTATTTAAAGTTTTAGCTTGAGACAACTAAAGGTGATACATTGAAAAGGAAGAAGTCAAACTATCATTATTTGCAGATGATATGATACTATACATAAGTTACCCCAAAATTCCTACCAAGGAACTCTTAAACCCTTTCAGCAAAGTACCTGCATACAATCTTAACTCAAGACAAAAATTTGTAGACCTTTTATATACAAACAATAAATGGGCTGAGAAAGAAATTAGGAAAGCCACACCCTTAACAATAGTCACAAATAATATAAAATACCTTGGTGTACATTCAACCAAGCAAAATAAAAGGCTTTAATTATGAGAGTTTCAAATCTTTGCAGAATTGAAGAAGATATCAGAAGATGGTAAGATCTTGCATGCTCATGGATCAATAGGATTAACATAGTAAATATAGCTATCTTACCAAAAGCAATCTATAGATTTGATGTGATTCACATCAAAATTCAAACTCAATTTTTAACAAATCTTGAAAGAACAATATTCAGTTTTATATGGAAAAACAGAAGACATGGCATAGCTAAAACAATCTTGTACAGAAAAGAACTTCCAGAGGAATCACCATCCCTGATTTCAAGCTCTGCTACAAATCAATAGTAATAGAAATTTAGCATAAAATCAGACAGGTTGATCAATGAAATCAAATCAAAGACCCAGAAGTGAATCCACATACCTGTGGACACTTGATTTCTGATAAAAAATCCAACACTATACAATAGAAAAAAAGAAAGCATATACAACAAATGGTGCTGTTCTAACTGAATGTCTGCAAGAAGAATCCAAGTAGATCCATATGTATAACCCTCATAAAACTCAAGTCCAAGTGGACCAAAGACCTCAACATAAAACCAGAAACACTAAATCTGATAAAAGAGAAAGTGGGGAATAGCCTTAAACACACTGCCACAGGAGACATGTTCTTAAACAGAACACCAACAGCTCAGGCACTGAGATTACCAATTAAATGGCACCTCATGTGAAACTGAAAGGCTTCTTCAAGGCAAAGGATGCTGTCAAAAGGACAAAATGGCTGCCCACAGAATAGGCAAAGATTGTTACCATCTACACATGGCTTATATTCAAAATATATAAAAACTCAAGAACCTAGATATCCACCCAAATAAAATGGGGTACAGATTCAAATAGAGAGTTCTTTACAGAGGAATCTCTAATGGCACAGAAGCACTTAGAAAATGTTCAGCCTCCTCAGTCACCAGGGAAATGTTAATCAAAACAACCTTGAGATTCCATCTTATACCTGTCAGAAAGGCTAAGACCGAGATCTCAACTGACATGCTGGCAATGATGTGGAGCAAGAGGAAATCCTTTTCTACTGCTGGTGGAAGTGCAAACATGTATAACCACTTTAGAAATCAATTTGACAGTTTCTTTGAAAACTGGAAATACTTGCACCTGAAGACTCAAATATATCACTTCTGGACATTTACACAAAAGAAGTTCCACCATACCACTAGGACACTTGCCCAGTTATGTTCGTAGCAGTTTTATACATAATACCCAGAAACTGGGAAAAAAGCTAGATGTTCCTCAACCAAAGAATGGATAAGGAGAAGGTAGTATACTTACAGAATTCAATATTACTCAGCCATTAAAAAAAATAACATCCTAAAATTTGCAGGCAAATGGATGCAACTAGAAAAGATCATCCTGAATAAGGTAACCCAGACTCAGAAAGACAAAACATCGTATGTACTCAGTTATAACTGGTTATTAGTCATAAAGTACATGATAACCATGCAACAATACACAGACTCAAAGAAGCTAAGTAACAAGGATGGGCCAAGGGAGAAGATTGGTCTCACTAAGAAGGTGAATAGGTTACACACTGGGGATGAATGGAGGGAGGTGATTGGGGTGGTGGTGATGAGAACAGGAGGAATGCGATGTGGGGTGGGGGGGCGGATAGAGGAAGAGAATACTGCGAAAGACAACTGGGTTGAGGGTGCATCTCTGTGACAAGTTAGAGACCTTATACAATAGTATCTTCCAGGAACCTATGAGGGTGACCCTAGATAAGATTCCTAGGAAGTGGAGGTTATGGATCCTGAACTGGCCATCACCTATAACCAGGAAAGTCTTCCAATGGAGGAATGGCAACACCAATACAGGCACAAAAACTTAGACTGACAATTTGTGCTGCATACAAAATGTGCAGGGGTAAAAGATAGAGCAGAATCTGAGGGAAGAGCCAACCAATGAACTGGCTCAGCTGTCCCAGCTTGAGACCCATGCTAGTCAAGGGACCCCACCCGGGCACTGTCAATGATATTCTGCTTTACTCGCCTAGCATAACTATCCTCATAGTGGCTTCACCTAGCAAGTGGTACAAACTGATGCAGAGGCCCACAGCCAAACATTAAGGAGAGTTTGGGGAATCCTGTGGAAGGGGGCCAAAGATTGAAGAAAAGAGAGAGGTCAAAGAAATCCCACCTACAAAATCAAATAAGCTGGGCACATAAGTGCTCATAAAGACTAAACTGCCAACCAGAGAACACGCATTTGATGGACATAAGCAACAGCTATGCAACCGGACCTTCACGTAGAAGCAGAGGCTGTCTCTGTTTACATTGCCAGCCTTTGGATACCTTTCCCCAAACTGGGCAGCCTTGTCTATCCTCAGAAGAAGATACAGGCCCAGAGGTTTCTGCCTCAGGACCCGGCGGGAGCCTCCTTGGCTCCTGGACTCCGCAAAGGGCAGGCTGCACGGGTGAGGGTGTGGAATACAGAGGCCAGCCGTTTCTGGGACAGGCAAGAGCCAGAGAGCTTCTGAGGCGGCGCCATCTTCAGCTCCAGACAACCGGCCACCTTCCTGGCCAAAGCAACACAGCTTCTGGGAAAGATCCTGTTTTGGGCCTTCATCTTCAGCCAGGAGGAGGTCCAAACACCAGATAACTGTGCACATTCCCTGAAAGAGGAGAGCTTGCCTGCAGAGACTGCTCTGACCACTGAAACTCAGAGGAGAGAGCTAGTCTCCCACGTCTGCTGATAGAGGGTAACAAAATCAACAGAGGAACAATCTCTAAACAAAGACAACTATAACAACTAACTCCAGAGATTGCCAGATGGTGAAAGGTAAACGTAAGAATCCTACTAACAGAAACCAGGACCACTCACCATCATCAGAACCCAGAACGCCCACTTCGCCCAGTCCAGGGCATCCTAACACACCTGAAAAGGTAGACCTGGATTTAAAAGCATATCTCATGATGATGGTAGAGGACATCAAGAAGGAATTTAATAACTCACTTAAAGAAATATAGGAGAACACTGCTAAAGACTTACAAGTCCTTAAAGAAAAACAGGAAAACACAACCAAACAGGTAGAAGTCCTTATAGAAAAACAGGAAAACAAATCCAAACAGATGATGGAAATGAACAAAACCATACTAGACCTAAAAAGGGGAAGTAGACACAATGAAGAAAACCCAAAGTGAGGCAATGCTGGAGATAGAAACCCTAGGAAAGAAATCTGGAACCATAGATGCCAGCATCAGCAACAGAATACAAGAGATGGAAGAGAGAATCTCAGGTGCAGAAGATTCCATAGAGAACATCGGAACAACAATCAAAGAAAATGGAAAATGCAAAAAGATCCTAACTCAAAACATCCAGGAAATCCAGAACACAATGAGAAGACCAAACCTGCGGATAATAGGAGTGGATGAGAATGAAGATTTTCAACTCAAAGGATCAGCAAACATCTTCAACAAAATTATTGAAGAAAACTTCCCAAATCTAAAGAAAGAGATGCCCATGAACATACAAGAAGCCTACAGAACTCCAAATAGACTGGACCAGAAAAGAAATTCCTCCCGACACATAATAATCAGAACATCAAATGCACTAAATAAAGATAGAATACTAAAAGCAGTAAGGGAAAAAGGACAAGTAACAGATAAAGGCAAGCCTATCAGAATTACACCAGATTTTTCACCAGAGACTATGAAAGCCAGAAGAGCCTGGACAGATGTTATACAGACACTCAGAGAACACAAATTCCAGCCCAGGCTACTATACCCAGCCAAAATCTCAATTACCATAGATGGAGAAACCAAAGTATTCCACAACAAAACTAAATTCACCCATTATTTTTCAACGAATCCAGCCCTTCAAAGGATAATAACAGAAAAAAACCAATACAAGGACGGGAACCACGCCCTAGAAAAAACAAGAGGATAATCCCTCAACAAAACTAAAAGAAGACAGCCACAAGAACAGAATGCCAACTTTAACAACAAAAATAACAGGAAGCAACAATTACTTTTCCTTAATATCTCTTAATATCAATGGTCTCAACTCCCCAATAAAAAGACATAGACTAACAAACTGGCTACACAAACAAGACCCACCATTTTGCTGCTTACAGGAAACTCATCTCAGAGAAAAAGATAGACACTACCTCAGAATGAAAGGCTGGAAAACAATTTTCCAAGCAAATGGTCTGAAGAAACAAGCTGGAGTAGCCATCCTAATATCTGATAAGATTGACTTCCAACCCAAAGTCATCAAAAATGACAAGGAGGGGCACTTCATACTCATCAAAGGTAAAATCCTCCAAGAGGAACTCTCAATTCTGAATATCTATTCTCCAAATACAAGGGCAGGCACATTCATTAAAGAAACTTTAGTAAAGCTCAAAGCACACATTGCACCTCAAACAATAATAGTGGGAGACTTCAACACACCACTTTCACCAATGGACAGATCATGGAAACAGAAACTAAACAGGGACACAGTGAAACTAACAGAAGTGATAAAACAAATGGACTTAACAGATATCTACAGAACATTTTATCCTAAAACAAAAGGATATACCTTCTTCTCAGCACCTCATGATACCTTCTCTAAAATTGACCACATAATTGGTCACAAAACAAGCCTCAACATATACAAAAATATTGAAATTGTCCCATGCATCCTATCAGATCACCATGGACTAAGGCTGATCTTCAATAACAAAATAAATAATAGAAAGCCAACATTCATGTGGAAACTGAACAACACTCTTCTCAATGAAACCTTGGTCAAGGAAGGAATAAAGAAAGAAATTAAGGACTTTTTGGAGTTTAATGAAAATGAAGCCACAACATACCCAAACTTATGGGACAATGAAAGCATTCCTAAGAGGAAAACTCATAGCTCTGAGTGCCTCCAAAAAGAAACTAGAGAGAGCACACATTAGCAGCTTGACAACACACCTAAAAGTTCTAGAAGAAAAGGAAGCAAATTCACCCAAGAGGAGTAGAAGGCAGGAAATAATCAAACTCAGGGGTGAAATCAACCAAGTGGAAACAAGAAGAACTGTTCAAAGAATCAACCAATCAAGGAGCTGGTTCTTTGAGAAAATCAACAAGATAGATAAACCCTTAGCCAGACTCACTAGAGGGCACAGGGAAAGCATCCTAATTCACAAAATCAGAACTGAAAAGGGAGACATAACAACAGATCCTGAAGAAATCCAAAACACCATCAGATCCTTCTACAAAAGGCTATACCAACAAAACTGGAAAACTTGGATGAAATGGACAAGTTTCTAGATAGATACCAGGTACCAAAGCTAAATTAAGATCAGGTTAATGATCTCAACAGTCCTATATCCCCTAAAGAAATAGAAGCAGTCATTAATAGTCTCCCAGCCAAAAAAAAGCTCAGGACCAGACGGGTTTAGTGTAGAGTTCTATCAGACCTTCAAAGAAGACCTAATTCCAGTTCTTCACAAACTATTCCACAAAATAGAAACGGAAGGTACTCTACCCAACTCAGTCTATGAAGCCACAATTACTCTGATACCTAAACCACAAAAAGACCCAACAAAGATAGAGAACTTCAGACCAATTTCCCTTATGAATATCGATGCAAAAATCCTCAATAAAGTTCTTGCTAACCGAATCCATGAACACATCAAAACAATCATCCATCCTGACCAAGTAGATTTCATCCCAGGGATGCAGGGATGGTTCAATATATGGAAATTCATCAATGTAATCCAGTATATAAACAAACTCAAAGACGAAAACCACATGATCATCTCGTTAGATGCTGAGAAAGCATTTGACAAAATCCAACATCCATTCATGATAAAAATCTTGGAAAGATCAGGAATTCAAGGCCCATACCTAAACATGATAAAGGCAATCTACAGCAAACCAATAGCCAACATCAAAGTAAATGGTGAGAAGCTGGAGGCAATCCAACTAAAATCAGGGACTAGACAAGGCTGTCCACTCTCGCCCTACCTATTCAACATTGTACTTGAAGTCCTAGCCAGAGCAATTAGACAACAAAAGGAGATCAAGGGAATACAAATTGGAAAGGAAGAAGTCAAAATATCACTTTTTGCAGATGATATGATAGTATATATAAGTGACCCTAAAAATTCCACCAGAGAACTCCTAAGCCTGATAAACAGCTTCAATAAAGTAGCTGGATATAAAATTAACTCAAACAAGTCAATGGCCTTTCTGTACACAAAGGATAAACAGGCTGAGAAAGAAATTAGGGAAACAAAACCCTTCTCAATAGTCACAAATAATATAAAATACCTTGGCGTGACTCTAACTAAGGAAGTGAAAGATCTGTATGATAAGAGCTTCAAGTCTCTAAAGAAAGAAATTAAAGAAGATCTCAGAAGATGGAAAGATCTCCCATGCTCATGGATTGCCAGGATCAACATTGTAAAAATGGCCATCTTGCCAAAAGCAATCTACAGATTCAATGCAATCCCCATCAAAATTCCAACTCAATTCTTCAACGAATTAGAAAGGGCAATCGGCAGATTCATCTGGAATAACAAAAAACCGAGGATAGCAAAAACTCTTCTCAAGGATAAAAGAACCTCTGGTGGAATCACCATGCCGGACCTAAAACTGTACTATAGAGCAATTGTGATCAAAACTGCATGGTACTGGTATAGTGACAGACAAGTAGACCAATGGAACAGAATTGAACACCCAGAGATGAATCCACACACCTATGGTCACTTGATCTTTGACAAGGGAGCTATAACCATCCAGTGGAAAAAAGACAGCATTTTCAACAACTGGTGCTGGCACAACTGGCAGTTATCATGTAGAAGAATGCGAATTGATCCATTTCTATCTCCTTGTACTAAGGTCAAATCTAAGTGGATTAAGGAACTCCACATAAAACCAGAGACACTGAAACTTATAGAGGAGAAATTAGGGAAAATCTTGAAGATATGGGTATAGGGGAAAAATTCCTGAATAGCACAGCAATGGCATGTGCTGTAAGATCAAGAATTGATAAATGGGACCTCATAAAATTGCAAAGCTTCTGCAAAGCAAAACACACCGTCAATAAGACAAAAAGGCCACCAACAGATTGGGAAAGGATCTTTACCTATCCCAAATCAGATAGGGGACTAATATCCAATATATATAAAGAACTCAAGAAGGTGGACTCCAGAAAATCAAATAACCCCATTAAAAAATGGGGCTCAGAGCTGAACAAAGAATTCTCACCTGAGGAATACCGAATGGCAGAGAAGCACCTGAAAAAATGTTCAACATCCTTAATCATCTGGGAGATGCAAATCAAAACAACACTGAGATTCCACTTCACTCCATTTAGAATGGCTAAGATCAGGAACTCAGGTGACAGCAGATGATGGCAAGGATGTGGAGAAAGAGGAACAATCCTCCATTGTTGGTGAGACTGCAAGCTTCTACAACCACTCTGGAAATCAGTCTGGCGGTTCCTCAGAAAATTGGACATAGTACTACCGGAGGATCCAGCAATACCTCTCCTGGGCATATATCCAGAAGATGTCCCAACCGGTAAGAAGAACACATGCTCCACTATGTTCATAGCAGCCTTATTTATAATAGCCAGAAGCTGGAAAGAACCCAGATGCCCCTCAACAGAGGAATGGATACAGAAAATGTGGTACATTTACACAATGGAATACTACTCAGCTATTAAAAAAAATGAATTTATGAAATTCCTAGGCAAATGGATGGACCTGGAGGGTATCATCCTGAGTGAAGTAACCCAATCACAAAGGAACTCGCACAATATGTACTCACTGATAAGTGGATAATAGCCCAGAAACTTAGGATACCCAAGATATAAGATACAACTTGCCAAACGCATGAAATTCAAGAAGAACGAAGACCAAAGTGTGGACACTTTACCCTTTCTTAGAAATGGGAACAAAACACCAATAGAAGGAGTTACAGAGACAAAATTTGGAGCTGTGACGAAAGGATGGACCATCTAGTGATTGCCATATGCAGGGATACATCTCATAATCAGCTTCCAAATGCTGACACCATTGCACACACTAGCAAGATTTTGCTGAAAGGACCCAGATATAGCTCTCTCTTGTGAGACTATGCCGGGGCCTAGCAAACACAGAAGTGGATGATCACAGTCAGCTATTGGATGGGTCACACGGCCCCTAATGGAGGAGCTAGAGAAATTACCCAAGGAGCTAAAGGGAACTGCAACCCTATAGGTGGAACAACAATATGAACTAACCAGTACCCGGGAGCTCTTGTCTTTAGCTGCATATGTATCAAAAGATGGCCTAGTCGGCCATCACTGCAAAGAGAGGCCCATTGGACTTGCAAACTTTATATGCCCCAGTACAGGTGAACGCCAGGGTCAAAAAGGGGCAGTGGGTGGGTAGGGGATTGGGGGGGTGGGTATGTGGGACCTTTGGCATAGCATTAAAAATGTAAACGAGGAAAATACCTAATTTAAAAAAAAAAAGAAGAAGAAGAAGATACAGGTAATCTTACTGCAACTTGATTTGCCAAGGATGATCCATATTCATGGGAGGCCTCCTCTTTTCTGAGAAAAGGATGGGGAGGAGTGGATTGTGGGGAAGGGAAGTGAGATGGAGGGAGTGGGAAGACAGAAAGGAAGAAGAAGCTACAATCAGTATGTGAAGAAAAACATAAATAATAAAATTCGGCAAATATTTTGCAGAAATGAGCAAATAATCATCTTATAGAAACAATTTCAAGACAAAAACATTAAAATCGGACCAAAGATTTGACATATTGTTAAATGATGTGCATGTGTTTCTTAAACAATAATAAGATTCAACACTAAAAATGTTAATTCATGTTAATATATAGTTATTTTACCCCTACCAAGTTTCAGGCACTGTACTTGGATATAGCTGCAAAGAAGGATGCTCTGGATATCAGCCATGTAGTTGTAGTTGGAAATATTAGGCAATGTGCAATTGTGTGACATCTACACTGATGCTAAGCACCGTGGCTGGGGATCTGAGAAATATGGTAAGATGAGAGAGAGTAACACAAGAGTACTGTTTCACAGAATATTCACAGAATGACAGTCAGATTAAAAGACCAACAGAAAAGAGATTACAATGACTGTCCCAACTGATGTCTCTCAGGAGAACTTTACTAGCTTGGCATGTATTGGTAACCAAATGCCAAATGCAAGTATACACGGCCTTTTTAACATCATGGGCCCCAGAAGAGCTGGGAGGGAGAAGGAAAGAATGCAGAAGCTAGAGTCACCAGGCTAACAAGTGTCAAATTATGTAGAGTCCTCAATAGCATGAAGAGTTATTCAAGATTGTGTGTGTGTGTGTGTGTGTGTGTGTGTGTGTACACAAGTGCTCATATATAAATGTGTATTTTTAGGCATGTAGACATCACCCATATCATTCCTGAGGCACCAACTGCCTTGCTTTTTGTGACAGGGTTTCTCGTTGACCTGCCATCTGATTAGAGTAGGCTGACTGGCCACTGTCTCTCAGATATCCACATATCTGTATGTGGATATTTGCCTGTAAGGTACTAGGATTGCAATCATGCCACTGTCCATGGCTAGTTTTATTTTTTTTACTGCCTCCCTGGGATTTATCTCAGGTCTTTGAGAGGCAGCTCTTTATCGAGTACCTCCCTTCCTCTCTGTTGTTGAAGATTTTTAAAAATAATGTTCTTTTTGTGAAAAGAACTGATAAGAGATGGTGGGTCATGCTTACTAGATTTCCAGCTATTTCTTGGGGTTTAGACTTCTTCTGTTATCTTGGGTGTTTTATATCTAAAAAAAGCTCTCTATGACATAAATGAAAGTTTCCTTTGGTTTCTACCAAACACAGTCATGAACAAACCTACCATCTCTAGCTTGAAAATATCTCCAACATATTGTCTTTGATGAATAACAGAATTACTAATGACAAAACTTAATTTTTCAATTTTACTTCCATTATAACTATATAATTTGCCACTCTTGAGGAGACATTTGGAGAGTAAAATATATTAGCATATCAATGATTCATACTAAATTCTATTATACCTATTTAGGTTCAAAATTGAATTTTATTCCTATTACCTGGGGGAGAAAAAACCTCAAAAGATCTTAGATGAGTTATTTGGAATTTTTGAGTCATTTCTCTGCAAGAGGCTGTGTTCCTTGTAGCTGAAGGTCAATCGTATACAGAGAAATGCAGGAAGAAGGCCTTAATTCCAAAGGAAAAATATATCTAATTTTGAATACCTCGTGGCATCACTATAAAAAATAGAAATGAAAACAAAGAATGCAGAGGATGAGATTAAATAGCAGAGAATATTGTTTACTTGTCTTTGTCTTCTGGATTTTTTATCTTTTATCTGTACAGCCCTATGCATTTATTGGCACCCATTTCGTTTATCTTTCTGTGGGTTTAAAATTGAGGTGACGAGATGGAATATTACCTGTGTGCTTCAGAAAGTCCATGAGTGACATGTGATAGTTGCCTGGGAAACTAGAGATGAGATTCTACAGGACTTTGAAAGACTTTATATTGGAGAATAAAGCTGAGCTGAAGTTTAAAGAGAACTCTGACAGTGGGTGTTGATCCCACATGTTACTTGTTGAAATAGCCTAGATTTAGATAACAGAATTCCCCAAGTGAAAATGGCCTAACCAATAAAGAAATGTGTCTAATCTAACTGCTAGGTCAGAGGAAGGTGACATCTGCTGCAGTGAGAAGCATGGAGTAAGCAAGGATTCAGGCCCCTTTCCTTCTGTTCCTCCTCTGGACTCACTATTAGGGTACCTTCTAAAGACAGATGCACTGTGGTTTCAGGATGGCTAGTGATGGCCTTGAGAGTGACACTCATTCTTATTTACTACTAAAATGAAAAGGGGAAAGAGAGTCATCTCTTAGAAACTAGTATGTCTTCTTTAAGAGGACTGGCAACTATGTTGCAATAATGAGCATTCTAGCTATGACGGAAACTACACCCATGAGAACTCAATGTATTTGCCTAAAGAAAGAAGATAGAGGAAATCTATCATAGATGAAGGGCTACAGGCAATTAAGTAGAAAGAGAGTTAGAGAGATGGAGTGAGACAGAGAGAGACACACAAGAAGAGAAAGCGAGAACCAGAGAGGCAGAGAGAGGCATAGAGGCAGAGAGATGGGGAAAGAGAGATAGAGACTGAGAGGCATGAAGAATAAAAGAGACAGAGAGCTACAGAGGGACAGAGGAAGACTGAGACATTCAGGAGTGCAGTGAGCGACATCTGAGAGAGAGGGAAAGGGAGAGAGACAGGGGGAGAGAGGGAGGGAGAGAGGGAAAGAGAGAGAGAGAGAGAGAGAGAGAGAGAGAGAGAGAGAGAGAAAGAATTTCACAAGATGTGAGCCTCCTAATCTATAACCTAATACTGAGTGGTCGTCCCTAGAGAAAAATACTTGCAGGAAACACTGAATGCATTCAGCAGGTTGTATTTATCTGTTGATTTGGTTGTGTCTGTGTTCAAGGGCAATGATTAAAGAGTAGACGGCAATGACGTCAGGAAAAAGAAGTCAAACCTGGGGATAGTGGGAGGAGAAAAATATAGAGGAGAATATGTGTAATTATAATTTAAAAATTGTTTTTAAAAGATAAGGAAAAGAAATCTTAATTCAGACATCTACATCTAGACTGGAGAATACTATTAACTGATGGGCTTAAACAAGTCAAAACCACTCTTAAGAACTAGAGACATTGTGAATCTTTGGACTTAAACAGTTTATGTTAGGATGAAGACGTGGTGACAGACTCATAGGTGTCATCCATAACATGCACAGGAGAGGTGTTACGCTTTTTAATATAGAATGTTCTCTGTAGGCTCACATATTTGAACACTTACTCCCACTTAGTGTTACTGGCTTGGGAAATTTTGAAACTTTTGGGGACATTCAGCCTAGTATGCAAAGTAAGCTGCAGGGGACAGACCCTGAAAGCTATATTCCCTCTTATTGGCTGAAGAGTCTCACTCTCTGGTTAGCCACTGGAGTATGACCATGTACCTCATAGTCCTGCAGACACCATGAGAGCAGCTCCACCTCCATGCATTCCCTGCACTGATCGTCTGAAATGTGCTTAAACTGTGTCTCAAAAAATCATTTCTCTCTGGTATTCCTTCTGTTAGCACTTTTATAGAAATTGTCAAGTAACTAGACCAAGAAACTAGTCAGTAGCAGACTCCATACTGAAATAAACTCTCAAAGAAGGAAGTCTTTTTCTCAAGATTTATTCTTCTCTCTGTTTCAAACTAATACTAGAAGTACATCTTCCCATAAAGATAGAGAAAAACAAAAGAGCTTTTTCTGATGATTTTAACATTTCTCCTTTTAAAAAAAAACTATTTTGAACCTCTCCACATAAATAATTTAAAATCAGGAATTTTAAAATGTACATGAGTCTAGTGCTATGTCAAACACTCAATTAGGTCAATGAATCCTTGTACTATTACCATAGTAATATTCTCATTACAGGTTTCTGCATGCTAAATCTCATGTGTAAGAGACTTGCACTAAATCATTTGCAGCAGGTATAATAACTGTGACTGTAAATGTCAATACCAGCAAGTAAAAAAAAAAAAAACAAGCATTTAAGATATATTTCTTTCTGTATTATAAAACAATTTTTAAAATGAAAGCCTTCCTGGCCAATCATATATACATTAGTCTGCCTACAAATAATATACCAGTTCTTAACAATTCATCATGAATTACCACGAAATTTGCATAGTAAAGAAAGAGAAATGACTATCCTGGTGTTTTTCTATGGATCAGGACCTTGAGGATGCTCTAGTTAGTGCTTTACTGTTTAGGATTTCCCAGGGTGCATCATGGATGCAAACAGACACCATCTGAATGTCATCTTACATGAAAATAAGGATGGGCCCTCCAGTTCAGCAAGGATGTTAAGAGAATGCAATTCTTTAGAATTGCAAGACAGTTTGTTGCATTTCCTTTCTAAATTTGGCTAGAGACCATATTTGGCTCCTTGTCACTTGTCTCTCTTCCAGGGTATCAGCAACCTATGTCTTTTACTATGATCCTCTGTCTTTTCATTGCCAACAATTAAGCAAAACTCTAAGAGCATACATAATTAACTAAGGCTCACAAGTTTATCAAATTCAAGGTTAATTAATTGATTAAAAACCATAATTTGGAATGCAAAAATCCCTTCATAATAGAACATAGACTCAAGTAACTTGGAAGATGTATGTACATCTTACAGATGTGGACTGAGCTGAAAAATAGTATCTCATTTGTTTCAAACAGAAGACATGAATTGTATTATTTCAGTTCTTGTGTATTTGAAGCTAAATATACAAAAATGATTTATGCAAATCCTCTTTCTGTATTATTTCTGTCCCTTACTCTTCTCTCTTTCTCTCTCTCTCTCTTCACATACTTAATTGCTTTGCTCTTTGGAATAAGAAAAACTAATAATAAATATTTCCTTTGATTTATAAGAAAAAGGAAACTAATGAAGAAATAATTGTATGTCTGAATAAACAGAGGAAGAACACCATTTCAGAGAAGATGTAGCAGTAAAAACCAACAGAGCAAATGAATACTTATGAGAGAAGAAAGTTTTAGATAAACCGAAGCAGGAGGAAGTATTATAGAACAGGAACAGGATGAAAAGGCAAGGAAACATGGCAGAGATCTAAGTCTCTGTAAGCGTGCATCTGTGGTCATGATCTGTAACTGCTCTGAACATAACACATTGCTGCTGCTTCCTCATAAATAAATTCCCGAGGTGAAGAAAGACTGGTAGCAGCACATACTTGCATATATATCTCGATCTTGTTAACAGTTTTTCTCAGCATTCGCTCCGTTACGATCTGGTTTCTGCTTTGAGGAGCCAGATGAAACAGATAATATTATACTTTGCAAAAACATGTGAAAACCAGAAACAAAATTGCAGCCAATTCGTTTTTAATTGCCCAAGATCTTCTAAGACTGACCTTGAAAATTTATAAATTGGCCCATAAAGTGTGCCTGCAGACTGGTACGGTTTTTGTCTCTTTTCTTTATGAATGGATTGTGGTAAGGAACATAATTCAAAAGCAAGGTCAGCAATCACTTTCTCTAGAAGACTTCAACTAAACAAATGTTGTAGGTGGGAACCAACTGGTTCTTGGTTATGAAATACATAACGAATAAATAAAATTAATGACAGGAAGTTGGCTATACTAAGTTCAGTAAAGTGTGTATTTGTGTGTGTGTGTGTATGTGTGTGTGTGTATACACTATATATGTGTGCCCCTGCACATATATATAATGAAGATCATAACTATTCCCTTTAGCCATCCTTTAAGCAGACTATCTGCATCTCACTGCTAACATGAATTTTCAACTAGGGACAGTACATACAACATCCCTCCTATTCTGTTCTCTGATACAGCTCAGCCTCAGGTTGTTGGCTCCATAAAGGAAAAACAGAGGCAGAGACAGAATGTTCCTATGACAGCAGCTGCCAGCAGTGGGCACAATGTGAATATATGCCTAGTTATTCCTAATGCCGTCCATATAGATAAGCACCTCAGTGAGACACCATTGACCATGAGGCTCTGCTGAAGGTGCAGTTTCTTGTCAGTGTGAGGATTTTTATGAGTGCTGGAAGAAACACACAAACAAAATTATATACGATGAAAAATCTCTTTCTCTACCAAGAAGCTTTAGGGTTTAACCACAAGATGGTTCCAAATACAGGTCCCTCTTGCCTCTGATGCCCGTTCTAATTAGATGGCTATGAAGGCAGGTGCTCTAAATTTTGGCAGAAATTGGCAGAAGTGTTGATAGTAAAAAAGGTAACAAAAGAGATAAAGTATCCATGGTATTTGTCTCTTTCCTGATGAGTATGACTTTCACCGAAAGGCATTTCCTAGCATTGACAGCCTCGATTGTAGCCACTGCATTTACCCTGAGCTGCCTTTTTGATTCCTTGCATATAAATTTACATTGTGGGTTACCAGGCACCATTTTTGTTCCCATAAGGTAGGAAAGGAGGGAGGGAGAAGGAAAGGACGAGGAATGGAAGGAAAAAAAAAACAACCCTATACCATTCCTCAAGACATTTAAATATTCCTTATTAAACTTACCAAATGGCAGTGACATTTTCAAATGTTGGGACCCAATAAATTTCAAAATGAACTTTAAAAGTCCTCAGTTTTTCAAATATATTATGATATTTTACTTTCTGCTAAAGCATTGGAGTAGGCTTATAGCCCAGGAGTGTATGCTGTTTCATATTAAAGTAATGATCTTAAGTATAAAAAGTAATCAGTCTTCCAGGTGATTAGATTCTTGTTAGTTGAGCTTAATCTTGCTTGGTTCTTGAGTTGAGCAAAACTATAAGTGTCCTTGTCCTAGTTCGTCTCTAACATACATATGCTTTTGAATTTTTCTTGCTTGAGATTCATAATTAGTGTACAACTTTGTGGACAGGTTTTCTTTATATATATATATGTATGTATATATATGATATTTTATAATTACATATACATATATACTTCTAAATATACATATTACATATATTATATATTCTATGTACTATATATCAGGGTATTTTAAGCCATTTATTTAATGATGTAGTACACTAATAAATATTGACCAACAAAATAGTCATTTTATGTTGTTATCTCGTCATAATAATAATTAACCCAGACGCAAACTAAGTCTTTTGCTATCCCTCGTAATCTTTATTCTAGAATTTGTGAATGCAAGTTATCTGATTATGTTTAGAGAAATTTCTTTCCAGAGAAAGAATATAAAAGTAATGTTCTTATTTCATTTTATCTTCATTTGATAATCAGGGCTTGTAAAGCCTCATTATTGGAACAAACTGATTCTTTCTTTGTATCTAGAATGCAAAATAAGTAAAGAATTAATTATATTAATTGGAGTTTTATTCAAATAGTTCCGGGATGATTATCCTGATGCCTAAGTAATCAATCTCAATCTAAATAAATTAATTCAATAAAATATTAACCTAAATTGTATTTTAATAGAATAATTTCATTAATGCTATTATGAATAAGTAGAACAACTTCCAGGCATCTTAAGAGCTCTAGAGGTTTAATGCAACCAACATAGCCTGTCTGACAGTGAAACTCAGCAGGTGACGAAAACATCTTACTGGTTAAAAAGGGGGTGAGGATAATGCTCTCTGATCTTCTGAGAGACTTTGAGTGAAAATACTCATTTTCTATCATTTTCACTTTCATTTCTCTATTTACATTTCAGGCAGAAATGTTCTTTTAGCCAAGACTAACTCATTGCTTATGTTCTAAGTATTATGGCATTCACTATTCCATCCCTCTAATGCTTTGCACTTGTCAAGCATATCCTTTTATATCACAAGTACTTGGATTTCTTTACTCTTCTCATTTCTAACTTCTGCCTAAGCACATGTGTAGAGATGAGCCAGCACCAACCTTGATTCCTGAGCCAGTAATTCACTCAGGATCTTGCTGTGTTATCACTATTGTTTTATTTTCTTTCAGAAATCTTAAGGGATATTTGTATCCTGGGGGTCTGAGCTCCCAGAGAAATGCTTATCTTCTACACCCAGAATTCTGTCTCTCAGATAAATTTCTCTCAAAAAATAACTTCTCCTTGGTAAATGTGTTTCTTCTTCAATTATGGCTGTGACCAAATTTCTCTCAAGATATTTATTCCCCTGGTAGTGTTCAGAATTTGCTTCCTATCTTTATTTCTGAATTTAGTATTTTCTTTCTCTTTCATTTTCCTTAACTTTCAATGCTCTGTAAATTCTGGATTATAGAAAGCCTTGGTTATTTTTCATCATTGTTTCCTGTGTTCATTTTCTTTGTGACCATGGGAACTCATTAATCATCAATTAGTTGCCTACTCAATTAGACCTATAGATGATTTCCCAAGGTTTAATTTATTCTTAGGTTTTTAACTTCCAACTTTTATGTGATTCACCTGCTCATATCAAATTTTAAAACACCTAAACTTAAAATGATTGAAAATATACACATTTGAGGCTTTACATTCATTAAATATTCTTAAGTCTGAAACAAAATTACTTCTTCTAACTCAAATCCTATGAATGTACCCAGACTTATTTCCCTACAGTAATTCTTTCCCTGAGTGTATCCAAGATTTGATTTTGAGATTTTGTTACTCTATTGATTTACTGTCTTTCTAAATATGATAATAATCTAACATCATTCCTTCACTTTTTAACCACGTACGCAATCTGGGACATACTAACGATTTCTATTTACCAGCGCTTACCCTCCATTTATGAGCAAAGATGACTTTTCATCCTGCCAAGAAGACTAGCAGCATTCTGAGACCTCTAACACAATGAAATAGGTCTTATTTTTAAGCTGTATTTACCATAAACATCGAAGTCATCAACCTTGTAATAAAAGACGTCAATACTTTTTTTTGCCCTTATTGTGCGTGTATATTCATTTAATTATCGACAATTTTATGAAATAAGCATGTGTGTTACTTCTAATAAATAATGGAGTTACTTGTTCCAGATAACCCGGTGGCTATGAAAAAAAATTAACACTCCTGTTGGAGATGGTAACTGATGATGGGCCATTTGTTTACCATCACATGTGTACTGAGGTTACATGGTACAGTTGTCCCAAACCATTGGTAAAATTCTTCAGAGGTACTAATAGAAGCTCTTTCCTGGAGTCACAAGACTGCTCTGTGAGCAGTTTGACTCAAGTTCTACCTGTCAACCTGTTGACACTCTTTTGAGACATGGTGGAATCTAAACTTTCTGTTCCTTCCATTATTTTCACCATCACAGGAATAGACTTCCTCCATGATAGACAACTTCACAACTTTCTCCACTTCCCTCAGAGACATTATTTTTCTTCTGATTCCATCCTGGTGTGTGCCTCTTGAAACACTCAGTAGAATACAGTCACACTCTTACTTGGATATTGAGATAAACGCTGTATTCAGCTATATTCAAAAGCACCACCATGTTTAACAGCCAATATTTGGAAGACATGAGCACTCCTAGGCCATCATATCATATCCTTTTCAGTGCCACAAGCCATTGTTGTTCTAGTGCCTTTCATTCTGAAAGATTTCCATCCAGTTCCTCCTCATTATTCTCATTCCTTGAGTTCTTGCACATATGCTGCCTCCACTTTGAAACTATATATTTTTGGTACAACTCTAAATTTTATTTCATTGCTTTCTACATTTTTTTGTAGTTTCTGTTATATAATGCCAAAACATGTAATTAATTCCTTTTTCTACTATTGACTTCTTGTGTCATGTGTGACCATAAAATATGGGACATTTTTATAGTTCATTGGGTTTAATCTCACACAGGAGGCACAACTAAATGGAAACAATTTCTAACCTGGAAAAAATAATTTTTGAAGTTCTAAGACTTTATGAAATTTGGAAATATATAAATATCTATGAAACTTCAGCTCAGATTAGCATGGTTGTGAACCAGGAAACCCATTCCTATAAAAATACCAGGACCATATTTGTATTTTATCCTAATTGTTTTCTGTGTATTTCTGCCTTAAGACAGACCATTTTTGTTATGGTATCATTGTATGTACTGATGTACAATGTTCACTTATCATTGAATCTTGACCTTCACACAGTTTTGATATGAAATTGTTCCTGAATGAATATTTGCTATACAAACAAATAAATCAATAAATTCATGAGGATTTTACCTTATGTTTTCTCCACTGTGTTTAAAATTAGCATTTTTCTGAGGAATTTGGGGATGCTAATAGCTAACTAAATGCAATGGCATGTCAGTTTGCATTAGTGGTTATTAGTTTGGCGTCAGAGGGTAACTCTTCAGATTACATTGCTACACTCAAGGGTTGTGTCATATGTGACACACAGTATCATAAGACATATAGGAAGGCATGTCACCTTCTATTTCAGCTCAGGGATTATTCTTTATTTCATATTTGTTTCATCATCTGTTATTGTTTTCTTTAAAAGGCAGCAGAGATCATGTTTTCTTTTTTTTTTTTTTTTTTTTCTTTTTTGTCTTCTTTTTTTTTTTTTCCATTTTTTATTAGGTATTTAACTCATTTACATTTCCAATGCTATACCAAAAGTCCCCCATATCCACCCACCCCCACTCCCCTGCCCACCCACTCCCCTTTTTTGGCCCTGGTATTCCCCTGTACTGGGGCATATAAAGTTTGCAAGTCCAATGGGCCTCTCTTTCCAGTGATGGCCGACTAGGCCATCTTTTGATATATATGCAGCTAGAGTCAAGAGCTCCGGGGTACTGGTTAGCTCATAATGTTGTTCCACCTATAGGGTTGCAGATCCCTTTAGCTCCTTGGCTACTTTCTCTAGCTCCTCCATTGGGAGCCCTATGATCCATCCATTAGCTGACTGTGAGCATCCACTTCTGTGTTTGCTGGGCCCCGGCATAGTCTCACAAGAGACAGCTACATCTGCGTCCTTTCAATAAAATCTTGCTAGTGTATGCAATGGTGTCAGCGTTTGGATGCTGATTATGGGGTGGATCCCTGGCTATGGCAGTCTCTACATGGTCCATCCTTTCATCTCAGCTCCAAACTCCGTCTCTGTAACTCCTTCCATGGGTGTTTTGTTCCCAAATCTAAGGAGGGGCATAGTGTCCACACTTCAGTCTTCATTCTCCTTGAGTTTCATGTGTTTAGCAAATTATATCTTATATCTTGGGTATCCTAGGTTTGGGGCTAATATCCACTTATCAGTGAATACATATTGTGTGAGTTTCTTTGTGAATGTGTTACCTCACTCAGGATGATGCCCTCCAGGTCCATCCATTTGGCTAGGAATTTCATAAATTCATTCTTTTTAATAGCTGAGTAGTACTCCATTGTGTAGATGTACCACATTTTCTGTATCCATTCCTCTGTTGAGGGGCATCTAGGTTCTTTCCAGCTTCTGGCTATTATAAATAAGGCTGCTATGAACATAGTGGAGCATGTGTCCTTCTTACCTGTTGGGGCATCTTCTGGATATATGCCCAGGAGAGGTATTGCTGGATCCTCCGGTAGTACTATGTCCAGTTTTCTGAGGAACCGCCAGACTGATTTCCAGAGTGGTTGTACAAGCCTGCACTCCCACCAACAATGGAGGAGTGTTCCTCTTTCTCCACATCCTCGCCAGCATCTGCTGTCACCTAAATTTTTGATCTTAGCCATTCTGACTGGTGTGAGGTGGAATCTCAGGGTTGTTTTGATTTGCATTTCCCTGATGATTAAGGATGTTGAACATTTTTTCAAGTGCTTCTCTGCCATTCGGTATTCCTCAGGTGAGAATTCTTTGTTCAGTTCTGAGCCCCATTTTTTAATGGGGTTATTTGATTTTCTGAAGTCCACCTTCTTGAGTTCTTTATATATGTTGGATATTAGTCCCCTATCTGATTTAGGATAGGTAAAGATCCTTTCCCAATCTGTTGGTGGTCTTTTTGTCTTATTGACGGTGTCTTTTGCCTTGCAGAAACTTTGGAGTTTCATTAGGTCCCATTTGTCGATTCTCGATCTTACAGCACAAGCCATTGCTGTTCTGTTCAGGAATTTTTCCCCTGTGCCCATATCTTCAAGGCTTTTCCCCACTTTCTCCTCTATAAGTTTCAGTGTCTCTGGTTTTATGTGAAGTTCCTTGATCCACTTAGATTTGACCTTAGTACAAGGAGATAAGTATGGATCGATTCGCATTCTTCTACACGATAACAACCAGTTGTGCCAGCACCAATTGTTGAAAATGCTGTCTTTCTTCCACTGGATGGTTTTAGCTCCCTTGTCGAAGATCAAGTGACCATAGGTGTGTGGGTTCATTTCTGGATCTTCAATTCTATTCCATTGGTCTACTTGTCTGTCTCTATACCAGTACCATGCAGTTTTTATCACAATTGCTCTGTAGTAAAGCTTTAGGTCTGGCATGGTGATTCCGCCAGAAGTTCTTTTATCCTTGAGAAGAGTTTTTGCTATCCTAGGTTTTTTGTTATTCCAGACAAATTTGCAAATTGCTCCTTCCAATTCGTTGAAGAATTGAGTTGGGATTTTGATGGGGATTGCATTGAATCTGTAGATTGCTTTTGGCAAGATAGCCATTTTTACAATGTTGATCCTGCCAATCCATGAGCATGGGAGATCTTTCCATCTTCTGAGATCTTCTTTAATTTCTTTCTTCAGAGATTTGAAGTTTTTATCATACAGATCTTTCACCTCCTTAGTTAGAGTCACGCCAAGATATTTTATATTATTTGTGACTATTGAGAAGGGTGTTGTTTCCCTAATTTCTTTCTCAGCCTGTTTATTCTTTGTATAGAGAAAGGCCATTGACTTGTTTGAGTTTATTTTATATCCAGCTACTTCACCGAAGCTGTTTATCAGGTTTAGGAGTTCTCTGGTAGAATTTTTAGGGTCACTTATATATACTATCATATCATCTGCAAAAAGTGATATTTTGACTTCCTCTTTTCCAATTTGTATCCCCTTGATCTCCTTTTGTTGTCGAATTGCTCTGGCTAATACTTCAAGTACTATGTTGAAAAGGTAGGGAGAAAGTGGGCAGCCTTGTCTAGTCCCTGATTTTAGTGGGATTGCTTCCAGCTTCTCTCCATTTACTTTGATGTTGGCTACTGGTTTGCTGTAGATTGCTTTTATCATGTTTAGGTATGGGCCTTGAATTCCTGATCTTTCCAAAACTTTTATCATGAATGGGTGTTGGATCTTGTCAAATGCTTTTTCTGCATCTAACGAGATGATCATGTGGTTTTTGTCTTTGAGTTTGTTTATATAATGGATTACATTGATGGATTTTCGTATATTAAACCATCCCTGCATCCCTGGAATAAAACCTACTTGGTCAGGATGGATGATTGCTTTAATGTGTTCTTGGATTCGGTTAGCGAGAATTTTATTGAGGATTTTTGCATCGATATTCATAAGAGAAATTGGTCTGAAGTTCTCTATCTTTGTTGGATCTTTCTGTGGTTTAGGTATCAGAGTAATAGTGGCTTCATAAAATGAGTTGGGTAGAGTACCTTCTACTTCTATTTTGTGAAATAGTTTGTGCAGAATTGGAATTAGATCTTCTTTGAAGGTCTGATAGAACTCTGCACTAAACCCATCTGGTCCTGGGCTTTTTTTGGTTGGGAGACTATTAATAACTGCTTCTATTTCTTTAGGTGATATGGGACTGTTTAGATGGTCAACTTGATCCTGATTCAACTTTGGTACGTGGTATCTGTCCAGAAATTTGTCCATTTCGTCCAGGTTTTCCAGTTTTGTTGAGTATAGCCTTTTGTAGAAGGATCTGATGGTGTTTTGGATTTCTTCAGGATCTGTTGTTATGTCTCCCTTTTCATTTCTGATTTTGTTAATTAGGATTTTGTCCCTGTGCCCTTTAGTGAGTCTAGCTAAGTGTTTATCTATCTTGTTGATTTTCTCAAAGAACCAACTCCTCGTTTGGTTAATTCTTTGAATAGTTCTTCTTGTTTCCACTTGGTTGATTTCACCCCTGAGTTTGATTATTTCCTGCCGTCTACTCCTCTTGGGTGAATTTGCTTCCTTTTTTTCTAGGGCTTTTAGATGTGTTGTCAAGCTGCTAGTATGTGCTGTCTCCCGTTTCTTCTTGGAGGCACTCAGCGCTATGAGTTTCCCTCTTAGAAATGCTTTCATTGTGTCCCATAGGTTTGGGTACGTTGTGGCTTCATTTTCATTAAACTCTAAAAAGTCTTTAATTTCTTTCTTTATTCCTTCCTTGACCAAGGTATCATTGAGAAGAGTGTTATTCAGTTTCCACGTGAATGTTGGCTTTCCATTATTTATGTTGTTATTGAAGATCAGTCTTAGGCCATGGTGGTCTGATAGGATACATGGGACAATTTCAATATTTTTGTATCTATTGAGGCCTGTTTTGTGACCAATTATATGGTCAATTTTGGAGAAGGTCCCGTGAGGTGCTGAGAAGAAGGTATATCCTTTTGTTTTAGGATAAAATGTTCTGTAGATATCTGTCAGGTCCATTTGTTTCATAACTTCTGTTAGTTTCACTGTGTCCCTGTTTAGTTTCTGTTTCCATGATCTGTCCTTTGAAGAAAGTGGTGTGTTGAAGTCTCCCACTATTATTGTGTGAGGTGCAATGTATGCTTTGAGCTTTACTAAAGTGTCTCTAATGAATGTGGCTGCCCTTGCATTTGGTGCGTAGATATTCAGAATTGAGAGTTCCTCTTGGAGGATTTTACCTTTGATGAGTATGAAGTGTCCCTCCTTGTCTTTTTTGATAACTTTGGGTTGGAAGTCGATTTTATCCGATATTAAAATGGCTACTCCAGCTTGTTTCTTCAGTCCATTTGCTTGGAAAATTGTTTTCCAGCCTTTCACTCTGAGGTAGTGTCTGTCTTTTTCCCTGAGATGGGTTTCCTGTAAGCAGCAGAATGTTGGGTCCTGTTTGTGTAGCCAGTCTGTTAGTCTATGTCTTTTTATTGGGGAATTGAGTCCATTGATATTAAGAGATATTAAGGAAAAGTAATTGTTGCTCCCTTTTATTTTTGTTGTTAGAGTTGGCATTCTGTTCTTGTGGCTGTCTTCTTTTTGGTTTGTTGAATGATTACTTTCTTGGTTGTTCTAGGGCGTGATTTCCGTCCTTGTATTGCTTCTTTTCTGTTATTATCCTTTGAAGGGCTGGATTCGTGGAAAGATATTGTGTGAACTTTGTTTTGTCGTGGAATACTTTGGTTTCTCCATCTATGGTAATTGAGAGTTTGGCCGGGTATAGTAGCCTGGGCTGGCATTTGTGTTCTCTTAGTGTCTGTATAACATCTGTCCAGGCTCTTCTGGCTTTCATAGTCTCTGGTGAAAAGTCTGGTGTAATTCTGATAGGCCTTCCTTTATATGTTACTTGACCTTTCTCCCTTACTGCTTTTAATATTCTATCTTTATTTAGTGCATTTGTTGTTCTGATTATTATGTGTCGGGAGGAATTTCTTTTCTGGTCCAGTCTATTTGGAGTTCTGTATGCTTCTTGTATGATCATGGGCATCTCTTTTTTTATGTTTGGGAAGTTTTCTTCTATTATTTTGTTGAAGATATTAGCTGGCCCTTTAAGTTGAAAATCTTCATTCTCATCAATTCCTATTATCCGTAGGTTTGGTCTTCTCATTGTGTCCTGGATTACCTGGATGTTTTGAGTTAGGATCCTTTTGCATTTTGTATTTTCTTTGACTGTTGTGTCGATGTTCTCTATGGAATCTTCTGCACCTGAGATTCTCTCTTCCATTTCTTGTATTCTGTTGCTGATGCTCGCATCTATGGTTCCAGATCTCTTTCCTAGGGTTTCTATCTCCAGCGTTGCCTCGCTTTGGGTTTTCTTTATTGTGTCTACTTCCCCTTTTAGTTCTAGTATGGTTTTGTTCATTTCCATCACCTGTTTGGCTGTGTTTTCCTGCTTTTCTTTAAGAGCCTGTAACTCTTTAGCAGTGCTCTCCTGTAAATCTTTAAGTGACTTATGAAAGTCCTTCTTGATGTCCTCTATCATCATCATGAGAAATGTTTTTAAATCTGGGTCTAGATTTTCGGTTGTGTTGGGGTGCCCAGGACTAGGTGGGGTGGGAGTGCTGCATTCTGATGATGGTGAGTGGTCTTGATTTCTGTTAGTAGGATTCTTACGTTTGCCTTTCGCCATCTGGTAATCTCTGAAGCTAGCTGTTTTAGTTGTCACTGTTAAGAGCTTGTTCTTCAGGTGACTCTGTTAGCCTCTATGAGCAGACCTGGAGGGTAGCACTCTCCTTAGTTTCAGTGGGCAGAGTATTCTCTGCAGGCAAGCTCTCTTCTTGCAAGGCAGGTACCCAGATATCTGGTGTTCGAACCAGACTCCTGGCAGAAGTTGTGTTCCACTCACTAGAGGTCTTAGGATCACGTGTGGAATCCTGTGTGGGCCCTTGCGGGTGTCAGGCGACTCAGCTGGCAAGGTAGCCGGGGCTCGAGTGGAGTGGAAGGGGTTTGTGCCCCAGATCAAGCCCGGGTAGCCTGCTTCCCTATGTACCGCAGTCTCAAGTTCCACGCGATTGGATTGGGGTAGGCGCTGTGATCCACTCACCAGAGGTCTTAGGGTCCCGTGGGGAGTCCTGTGTGGACCCTTGCGGGTGTTGGGCAAGACTCTGCTGGCAAGGTAGCCCGGGGCTCGAGTCACGAGTCGAGCGGAAGGGACTTGTGCCCCGAGATCATGTTTTCTAAATGAAGTCTTCTTTGGCATCACCTACCTAGGTAAGATAATTCCTCTTTATGTTACAAAGCATTCCCAATGACTCCTGTATTCCACACCACCGACCACTGTCGCCACCATCACCTTCACTACCACTATCACCACCACCACCACCACCACCACCACCACCATCACCACCACCACCATCATCATCACCACCACCATCACCACTATACTATAGGTACTAAAGCCAAGCCTGACAATATGTACTGATACCAGTCTTAAACAGGATCCAAATAATATTTGAGACACACAGAAATCAATGTGGAATAACTGGAAATTCAATCATTCTAGACTGACCACTTCACCTACTTTACCCTACCTGGCTGCCATCTGTACTTTTACCCAATACTTATATTTAAGGTTTTTCACATTTTAAAGAATCAAATTTCTCAGGTTGACTTAGCTTTAAAAATCATCTATGTTAAATTTGGATTTAAAGTACTGTATATTTCAAAAAAAAGTAAGATCACATAATTACTTAAATAACTGAGTTTATGTTGGTATCTCAAGTCAAGAAAAATTTATTTACTATGTAAAAAATGCTCTTCTGAAATCAGCTTGACTAGAGTTTCACTGTTAAATATAAAATTCTCTGGTGGCATGTCCTTGGAATCATTGTTTAAATTATGTTAGTTTCAATTACTTATCAGTAAAAGAAAAGAGTCAATAATATTACTCATGTTTTAATGTTTTAAAAATTAAATATTATATAGATAAAGAATCACCATATAATCATGCCAAGATAGTGGATACTTATAGGAGGTTGGTGCTTAGAACATAATTACAGTAATGTCTCAAATGCTACCTATCTTTATTTTCAAGGAATTTCATATGCATTACTTTCTTTTGCATATTTAATTTCTTCTTGAGACCTTCCAGCAGAAGATCATGCTATCACAATTTTAAGCTGCATTTTTACTGAAACAAAAAATGGATTAATTTGAGGAATTTTAATATTTAAGTAATGGATAATTTTAATTATAAATTTGAAGCCTTGTACAATTACTTGGGAAATAGGGTCTCAAAGAGGCTAATGTCTAGATCGGTCGGTCCGTGGCATGTCATGAATTCCTTGATTGCATTAACTGAACACAGATATTCAGTCTAAAAGAGGGAAACACTGTTCCTTGAGTTTGATGCCAGATAGTAATAAGTGGAAAGGTGATATAAGAATAGGCAAGCATGCATTATTCTCCCTTTGCTTTTGACTCTGGAGCTGGTGTGACTATTTACTTCATATTCCTTCACTCTCCATATTGACTGTAACTGGAATTGTGAGCTGTAATAAACCCCTTCTCCCATAAGTTGTATATTGTCGGGTATTTTATCATAAAATTGGAAATGGACCTACAATGATCTCATAATTAAAGTGATTTTTGCTTTGTGTATGGGTGCCTGCATGCGTTATTAAGATTTAAGAAATGTGGATAAAACATGTAACATCAAGAGAAAGAAAGTGTGAAGCAGATTCAAGAAGTTATGCAAGAGATAAATCAATTCACCACAATGGTTTCAAAGGTCTCATTTTGCAATGTTGAATCTTCAGCTCTGTTAAGTGCTTGAGTGTATATCTGTTATCCTCAGTCTTACAGAAGTATTCCAGAGAATGGGCAAATGGTAGCTACTACTGTAAAAGCCCAAACTCTCTCACAGCATCTTAGCACCCATTAGTAGTTCCAAATTTGAAACCTCATTTTTGCTGTATTTGATCTGTTCAGCTCCATCTTACCTAATAGCACTCTTAGTAGCTCTCTTGTCTCTACCATATATTTTTTTTCTTAGCATTTTTGTTGGGAAATTGGGGGGGGGGGTGTTTCTTTTAATCTCTGTATAAAATAAGTGGATATTAGCCCAGAAACTTAGGATACCCAAGATATAAGATACAACTTGCCAATCGCATGAAATTCAAGAAGAACGAAGACCAAAATGTGGACACTTTACCCTTTCTTAGAAATGGGAACAAAACACCCATGGGAGGAGTTACAGAGACAAAATTTGGAGCTGTGACAAAAGGATGGACCATCTAGTGATTGCCATATGCAGGGATACATCCCATAATCAGCTTCCAAATGCTGACACCATTACATACACTAGCAAGATTTTGCTGAAAGGACCCAGATATAGCTCTCTCTTGTGAGACTATGCCGGGGCCTAGCAAACACAGAAGTGGATGCTCACAGTCAGCTATTGGATGGGTCACACGGCCCCCAATGGAGGGGCTAGAGAAATTACCCAAGGAGCTAAAGGAAACTGTAACCTTATAGGTGGAACAACAATATGAACTAACCAGTACCCGGGAGCTCTTGTCTTTAGCTGCATATGTATCAAAAGATGGCCTAGTCGGCCATCACTGCAAAGAGAGGCCCATTGGACTTGCAAACTTTATATGCCCCAGTACAGGGGAACGCCAGGGCCAAAAAGGGGGAGTGGGTGGGTAGGGGGTTGGGGGGGGTGGGTATGGGGGACCTTTGGGATAGCATTGAAAATGTAAACGAGGAAAATACCTAATTAAAATAAAAGAGCTCAAAAAAAAAGAAAATACCATCAGAAATTCTTTGGAAGTTTATTATTATTTTTATTCTTTTTCACCTTCATTTAAATAAGGTTATACTATTAAAAATATTGGCTGGTCAAAAAAAAAAAATGTCTGTCATTTACCTGATTATCCTGCAGAGGGTCCTTTCCCACGCAATGCAAGTAAACGTGAGGATGCTGCATTCAGTCATCTCTCATTACATAAAATAAAACATGCATTGGCCTTTTACAGTAATGTGAGGGATAATTTCTCATATTTTATTTTATTCGCTGACAAGAGGTAATGAATTAAGTGCAGACAAGTTATAGTTAGAAGTTATTTCTCTTCAATATTTGTCCTTTCTTATCTTCTCTAATATCTTATAGAATGTTTTTGATTTATATATATGATTCTCTCGTTGGTTTTTTTTTAATGTGAATCAACATGAATCCTTCACTACTGCAGAAAAGAAATTTCTATAATCTTATCAAAATTTAGCAAAGATTTCATGACATTTATGGGGAAAAATATGTAACAGGAAGTGAGCAGAACAAGTCTCAACAAAAATAAAACATTGAGGTTCTTTGGTAACTTTCATTCACTTAACAAATATTGACTGAACAGCTCCTATACATGCTAATCTAAGCCTTTCATATCAGGGAATAAAAGTAAAAAAAAATAGCTTATTACAAAACAACTAACTACAAAAATAATAAACAAACAACTTCTCAAAAACCTTTACAAATGAGAACAAGGAGTCGAAGTAGAAGTTGGGATATATTTCACCATGAGGAATAATAGCAATAACTTCCTAGCATATTTTTTTCTCGGGTAAACCATAGTTAGTGAAAAATGATTATGCAAAACAGTCTCGCAGAGTGTGGTTAAAGAATTGAGTTCATGGTATCAGAGAAAAAGCATGATTTTATGCATTGTGTGCATGCTCACCTAAAGCCCACAGCAAGCTAGGAAACTCCTCTGTCTCAGGTGTGGATCAAATGAAGAAAGAATGTGAGCAACAAAGAAAACAGAAAGAGGAAATTTCTAGAAGATCTGGAAGCTTTTTTAGGGACTCTGGGAAAAAAAAATCTACTTTCAAGGATAGTTCTGTAGTCTCCCCTCTCCCAGCCTGAAACCTGCTTGCTCAGGGGTGGAGCTTCCTGCTCATTCGTTCTGCCACGCCCACTGCTGGAACCTGCTGAGCCACACACATGCACCTTTCTACTGGACCAGAGATTATTCGGCGGGAATCAGGTCCCCTCCCCCTTCCTTCATAACTGAGTGTCGCAACAGTAAAATTTGAGCTTTGATCAGAGTAACTGTCTTGGCTACATTTCTTTCTCTCGCCACCTAGCCCCTCTTCTCTTCCAGGTTTCCAAAATGCCTTTCCAGGCTAGAACCCAGGTTGTGGTCTGCTGGCCAGACACAACATAGTTCTGTTCATGTTTCAGGGCTGTCCAAATCTCTAGATCAGGGGAAATTGGGAGAATCAGTAAAATTGAGCACCAGATGTAGAAGTAATGGTGGCTCTGTGCTTAAAGTCTAATTCTTTATTTTTTTTCCATTTTTTATTAGGTATTTAGGTCATTTACATTTCCAATGCTATACCAAAAGTACCCCATACCCACCCACCCCCACTCCCCTACCCACCCACTCCCCCTTTTTGGCCCTGGCGTTCCCCTGTACTGGGGCATATAAAGTTTGCGTGTCCAATGGGCCTCTCTTTCCAGTGATGGCCGACTAGGCCATCTTTTGATACATATGCAGCTAGAGTCAAGAGCTCCGGGGTACTGATTAGTTCATAATGTTGTTCCACCTATAGGGTTGCAGATCCCTTTAGCTCCTTGGGTGCTTTCTCTAGCTCCTCCATTGGGAGCCCTGTGATCCATCCATTAGCTGACTGTGAGCATCCACTTCTGTGTTTGCTAGGCCCCGGCATAGTCTCACAAGAGACAGCTACATCTGGGTCCGTTCGATAAAATCTTGCTAGTGTATGCAGTGGTGTCAGCGTTTGGATGCTGATTATGGGGTGGATCCCTGGATATGGCAGTCTCTACATGGTCCATCCTTTCATCTCAGCTCCAAACTTTGTCTCTGTAACTCCTTCCATGGGTGTTTTGTTCCCAATTCTAAGGAGGGGCATAGTGTCCACACTTCAGTCTTCATTCTTCTTGAGTTTCATGTGTTTAATTCTTAAAACAGTTGTGAAAGCAACGTTGTAATGTGTCTGCTCCAAAATATTCCGGAATGACGTAGGGTGAGATCTTGCTGTGACAATGGTGCCAACTTCCCAGAATGGTGGCCAAGCACAGTTTTGTTAGCTTCATCAAGTTATGGATAATCTTAATTCCTATGGGAAATTAAATTTATTACTGCTCATTTCCCCACACCTTGAATCATTCATAGGACAATGTTTATGTAATTTATCTCCTTGGTGAGTCTAAATATAGAAGGGAAACTCAAAAGAAGCTAAGACAAGAAGGCAATTGATGACAATTTGTAAAGAAAATAGTTTATAGCATTATTGCGTGAACAGAACTTGACAGTTGGATAGCATCAGTAGCTAGCAGTGTTTTTAAAGACTTCTCAAAGGAGAACATACAGATGGCCTTATTGCCCCAATTTTTATCATGGAATCTTCCCCAAAATCTTTGAAAGCTGAAATAATATTAATATCATTTATAATATATGATATTAATTATAAATATATACTATATTTGGAACAAACAGCCCAACTCTTGCTGTAATAATTACTGAATCAGCATTTGATACTGACTCTTTATATTAATAATGTACAGAGTACAGTGAGCAATGAAGTTAAACATCTAACTTATGGCTACCAGGAACATAAAAGCTGTGCTCTAGATCTTAAAAAATGAACAACGTAGAGTTGGGAGCTAACAAAGCATTGAGACAAGAGAGAACAAAGTCCCAGTGACAGGGAGAGGACAAGAATAAACCTTTTAGTGTGAAAGTATACGTGATCAGCCAACACTAAATTTTTCACATCAATATTCACAAAGTGAGGTATATATGTGTATATATACACATACACACACACAAACATACACACACACACACACACACACATATATATATATATATATATATATATATATATAATGAGTTTAGTATTATAAGAAAGTTTATATAGAATTTTAAAAATGAAAGGTGACACCAGGGAAGCCTAATGTAATACATGTTTAAATAAAGTTTATGAAAGTAACATTTTTGAAGTATATTATTTCAAATAAGAACATTTTATTTGAAAGAAAATTTATTCCTCAAAATAATGTTATCATTAAATATTAGCCTACTTTTCTCCTTTCTAATTATACTTAAAGATACATTTAGTATTCAGGGATAAAATTTTGTAACCAAATTACCAGGAAGCAATGAGATGATATGTAGCAAATTGCAAGTCAACTCAGATAATTGTAGATGCACTTATATGAATATTATTATAGGATTTTTTGGCACACATATCCAGGCATTCCATTTATTGGTCAAAACACATTATCACAACTTGGAGAGAGAGAGGGAGGGGGGAGATGGGGGAGGTAAAGAATAACATTATATAACATTGTGTCACATCTCAAAGAGTCCAGAATCATGTCCTGCCATAGAAATAGCAGGAAAGGCTATGATACTTCAATAGCTCTCTGGGCCTCAACATTCTCTGATGAGCTAATAGGGTATTTTAGCAGATGAACAGCATCATGCTCTGAATTAACTACAAGACTATATACTGTATTATAAATATGAAATGTTATTTGACTTCTGATATCATTATTTATAAGTATTTTAAAATAGAATCTATTGCAATTGTTCAAAAATGGGTTAAGAAAAATTCAATCAAGAATGCTTCGTAGTGGTGCTCAGAAAACAGAGATTTAACATTTAATTGAAAAGTTAACAAAAATGCAGGGAGAATTTATAAGTTCTAGCTAATGAAAAAGAACGTCTGACCTCAAAGAAATGAAAAAACATAAGATGATGATTTTCCTAAAATCTACCAATCCTGAAACCAGATATAACGACACCTTAATGGTGATAATAATTAAGACGAGCTAGAGATAGTCAACATTAAAGTCTCCATGGGCTACAGTGATCTTCATTTATTGTACAAGACCAAATAGAGATATGTTCAGATGGCAAGTTTTGAACAACCCTCCCCATATAGAACTCACTTAGATGGAGGGATGGGGAGACAGGGTAGGAGTGAGAGTGAGAGAGAAAGAAACAAGGAGATTCTAAAAATGAGATAAAAACCAACAATATGCAATGGAGAAAACTCAATATCAAAATTAAAGTCACCTGAGTGAAAGATTTACCACCATCATTGTCACCACTCAGAGTTCAGGAAGAAGGAGAATTGAAGGGTCACGGTTGTCTTTGCCAAAGAGTTGGGGCTCTTAGAGTTATCTTGTGTACTTCTCTGGGAAAACAACCATGCAGCATAAAAGGTGAAACTGCGTTCATTTGCAGTGAGCAAGTGCATGTGGTTTCAGTATATCCCCTTATCCACTCTCACCCCATACTGAGGTAGGGCCTAGTTAGTGTGGGAGGCAGAATCATTCTTTTTTGAGCATGTGGCTATGGATAGGGTTCCCATACTTTAGCAGATATCCCCATGCACATGTGCAATTGAACAATATTAAGTGAACTGCGTGGGTTATCAAAACAAAAAAAAAAGGCATGAAATTGGAAGGAGGAAGAAGTTGGATGGGAAGTTGGGAGGGGTAAGTATACTCATAATTTACTATATACATGTACTATAGTCCCCAAAGCAATAAAAATTTGAATAAAAAAATAGGTCAGGAGACAATGAAAAGTTCTTAGTGAACCCTTTCAGTTCAAAACATGACACTCCAGGGAGGAGACCAAAATACCACCTGAAAACAGCTACTCAGAGCCAGTTAGCATTCAAATATGTTTAGAACTGGCTTTACTTCCTCTCCCAAAAACCAATGTGTTGGTGGCACACCTTATGACCCATTATGCCTGATGTTTCTTGAGAAAGTTAATTGCTTCTTAAAGTTGGCTTTAATGCAGAAGGAAATATGCCTTTGCAGTCTAAGGCGCAATCCATAACAGAAACACAATAGCAATTAAATGAAAGGTTAGCCTTCTGCTAACCCTATGCGCTGTCTCAGCCTGACAGGGTAAATTTGACTAGGGAGCTGCCTGTTCCTTTCTGACCTCCTGGCAAGCCAGCCATCTGGCCAGTTGCACCTGTTTTCGACAACCCAACTAGTCTCATGAGCCCTATATTGCTTTAAATGGAGTGGGAGCTAATGGGACTTGAATTGAATGTGGAATAGGATGGAAATGTGTGAAGAGGAGGCCCAGGCAAAGCCAATTAGCTAGCACAGAATTTCTAAACTAAACAGAGTAATCAGAAAGAATGGCAGAACAAGGTTAAACAAAATAGCAACCAAGATGATGAATGGAGAGAGGGAGAGAGAGAGAGAGAGAGAGAGAGAGAGAGAGAGAGAGAGAGAGAGTGTGTCTAGGGGGAAGAAACAAAACTCCATCTGCCTTTTCAAAGAGGCTTCAGTTTCTCATTCATATTAAAGATAATTCTGGACAAATTGCTTAAGGGAACAGTCTTCCAATCTCCCCATCCTTTTGATAGCTTGGGGTACACAATGAGGGCTCTTCTGCTGTCAGATCCATGCTGAGAACAGATTAACATGATAAAGAAGAAGAGCTCCCCAAATAGCAGAAACAATGATTGTCTTTTAAAGTAAAAATCGCCAAAATAATGTAGATGTGAATTCTGCCTCATTTCATCCATCATTTCTTATCACTGAATCTCAGTGGTGCTCACTGTCTTTGTTCCTTGATCTCATCGTTTCTATTTGAGCAAGTTTCACTAGCAAAATCTGTACTGCAGGATTAATGTTTCTCCTAGACTGGACCACTGAACACCTGAACAATACATGACACTGTCAAGTAATTTCCTATTCTTGTACTAGTTGTGTTGTAAAGAAGTTGACCCAGATGTTCAAAATACTAAAACAAATATTTAGAATCATTTCTCCAGAAGTAAGAGAATAGCATTTAGATATCACTTTGCATGTGACTGTAAATTCATAGTTCATCTCAAATTAACCAACAGTTTAGAAACATTTCCGTGAGAGTGGGTCGCAAATATATCTCTTCTTAAACATAGATTATTTTTATTAAGTAGAAACTGTCTAAACTAACCATTTATGAGAAAATAGGAAATGATTGCTTTCTATGATCAAAGGCTCTGTATCTCTCTGCATTTACTAAGGATTGCTGCATTGTGCAAGATCAGAAAGATAGTCAATACGTTCCTCTAGAAGAGCTTGGTGCTAATAAAAACTAAAAACATTCTGAAATTTACGTAGGGTCAAACAAATTTTTGTCTCCAAATCCTTCAAATTTGCCAAGATCCCATAAGAATTTGGGCAGTTATCAAAATGAATCATCGTGCTACAAAAGTTTTAAAATCTGCAAAAAGATTTCACTAGAGGTATGTGTATAGGTATCTCTGTGTGTGTGAATGTATGCATATTTACATTCATTTGTGTGTATGTGCTTTTGTGTGTGTTTTTCTATGTGTGTATATATGTGTATGTGTGTGTGTTTAAACATAGTTACTACAGACACTGTTAATGAAGGTGTCAGTTATATGGGTGAATTCTCATGTTTCCATATTTAAAGTGCAAACTAAAACAAAACAAAAAAATTTCCTCTCTTATTCCACCAGTAAAAACACTACACTAGCAAGATTTTGCTGAGAGGACCCTGATATAGCTGTCTCTTGTGAGGCTATGCCGGGGCCTAGCAAACACAGAAGTGGATGCTCACAGTCAGCTATTGGATGGATCACAGGGCCCCCAATGGAGGAGCTAGAGAAAGTACTCAAGGAGTTAAAGGGGTCTGCAACCCTATGGGTGGAACAACAATATGAACTAACCAGTACCCCCAGAGCTTGTGTCTCTAGCTGCATATGTAGCAGAAGATGGCCTAGTCAGCCATCAGTGGAAAGAGAGGCCCATTGGTCTTGCAAACTTTATATGCCTAAATACAGGGGAACGTCAGGGCCAAGAAGTGGGAAGGGGAGTGGGGGGGAAGGGCATGGGGGACTTTTGGGATAGCATTGGAAATATAAATGAAGAAAATACCTAATTTTAAAAAAAGGAAAAAAAAACACAAACAGACAAGCAAGCAAGAAAAAAAAACATATTTTCTTCTGTTATTCTACTGTAACTGCATGCCACATAGCTCTCTCAGAAAGGAAGACAAAGTCACTGTGTTTGTTCAGGGTACTTTGGGATATAAATGTGTGTTTTAGTATAGACATTAATATGAATCCATGACATATGCTTAATCTGTTGGGAAGAGATAAAGAACTTTGAAATATATCAGGTATGTGCTTGGCAGAAGGAGAATATATGCAGACAAAGTACCCTTAGGAATAAAATTAATTCAATTGAAAAAGAAAGAAAATAAATAAGGGTTGTAAAATGGACAAGAGAATTGGTAGATTCTGGACTTCAGCATAGGCTCTGTTGATTTTCATCATCTCCATATGTAAAGAATATCTTCCTGATTCTGTTGAGATGTCAAAAGTCATAGCAAATCAGACCCCAAAAAATGGACACATAAGATTGGTTGATTTTTACATAAATTGTTGAATTGATTTACAGGCAGCTGTATATCTTCTGTAGTCTGTGTTACCCCTGTTTGTGATTGACTTGAGGACAGAGTACTGAGTCCTAGTACTGACACTCTTGCATCCATCCTCCTTTTGCCTGTGAAGAAGCAAGTCAAGTGATAAGGATGGTCATTTTCATGGCTATGATATCTCCTGATAATTAGATTTCTTTTCTCTTTTCATCCTTCTAGTGGATTCTAAAAACAAAACAACAAAAAAACTTTGTTCCTCTGTGATTTCACTAGCAAATGATAATAGCATTAGTCATGACATTAAAAGGATAAGGCTATCAAATGACACAAACATCACATGATCAGAAAGAGCTATCTCTAATCATGGAAATAATACCATGTATCTATTCAGGAGCTGGCCCTTTCATACCCTGGTTATTTAGCATCTTTTGTTCAGATGCAAGGACCAACCCTCAAGGTGCAAGTCTGGGTAGAAACTCTTCATCTCATTCCACCTGAGTATTTCTACATTCCCTTCAACAAAAATATTGTACCTCTACAAAAGCCTTAAAATCCTCTTCTTCTCCTGTCTGCTTCTACCTATGTGTTATGAAGTAAAATGGAAACAATTACTCTAACACCAGGTTTTCAACCTAGTTCAATGCAAAGAAAGCACAGCCAACCCTTTCCAGTTTGGGTTTCAAAGCTATTGTTCTGTCTCTCTTGGGTATTTGAAGCCACTAGGAGACTCCATAAACTGAAAATTCAAAACAAAGCCAGAATTGGTATGCATCAGGATATTTTAGAAACCAATAAACTGGATGGCATCGCTTCTCATCTTTGACATATTTAGACATATTTGGCAACGATAAAATTGTCAGGCCCAGGTGTATCATTCTTCACCACAAATTGCCATTGAATAATTCCTTGATGGGGTCCCTTAGCCAGTGATTTCACTGCTGTACCAGGATGAAGGGTATGAATACCAATAAACCCGTAATTGATAAAACCATCAATCCCCATTCTTCTAGCCTCTGGGGGTGATTTCTTCATTGAATCCCAAACCTCCTTGTGAACTCGCTCTTCTTCATGGCAATCAACCAGTAAATAAGGCCTCGGATTGTTAGAAAACTGTACTTGTCATGGAACCTATATTTGTCAGATCACCCTCCCCCAGGGAGTCCCATTGATCAGGCTTTGTCTGCTTGCATTACTCAGCCTCATTAATGTCACCTCACAAGCCACAGCACTCCAGCCTGTTTAGGGTTGCCCAATAACCTGAGTCTTCCTTCTTACTCACTCCTAAGGAGCCCTTTGAGATTTGCCTCACTGAGGGTTTTGGTGGAAGAAATGGTATTTTAATGAAAGACATGCGCCAGAACATAATTATCTACTACCTAGCCTACTGCCGCTGTGGGTGGTAATATAATCCATTTGTCACCTATGAAGAAGATGACTTTTTCTTAATGGAAAATGCAAGATGGGAAAGGAAACTATTTAAGTTAAATTTGAAGAGGGGGCATTTCAAAGGGCGGTGTGAATAGAAACAATTTCTATTGCTCTTTACTTCAACAAGATTCAATCCTTGATCCATCAGGTTAGTGAGATTAAGGCAAACAGCCTCAGGAGGACAGATAGCAAAGTCAAAACAAAGGCCATGGATTGTCAAGAAAAAACATTTAGCAACAGAGGTAAATGTTTATTTGAATTGTGACAAATGTTGTTAGTAGAAGATCAAGATGTGGCAAATTTAAACTCTCTCATGGCTGGAGTCCCTGAGCTGAGAGCTGTGTGCGGGATCACTTAACTCGTGACAATGCATCCCAGAATTAAAGGTGACAGGGAAGAAAAGCAGAGATGGATGGTAAATATGCTCATTGACAAAGCTCTCCTCTGTTCTTTTTGTATTTTCCCAATGACAGCTTCCTTGAAAGAATTAAAATAAGCTTGAAATTTGCTTATTTATACCCAGTTTGTAATGCTAGGAGCGCGAGTGCACGCGCAGGCGCGCGCGCGCGCACACACACACACACACACACACACCTTACTTGCCTTTCTGCCTTATTCCAGTATGCAGCAGCTGTTCTGATTTAATTGCCTTTGCAAAGCCACAAAAGAAGTAAATGACTTTGTTTTACTTGAGCTGCAAATCAGATTCCCCTCAGCTATGGTTGGCATCTGGGTATGTGACTCCCTGTGGAAAGGCAGTATCCAATTACCACCAAACATCACTGTTTTCCCCAAGGAAACAATCAGGCACGCTGAAGCAGTACAGGGCCAAACAGTTGGAAGGGTTGGTTACCTTTGACATCTAAATATTTATTTAGTGGTAATAAGGGTAGAATAGGATCCTGGCCAGATGGAATACACCATTCAAATGGGCAGTCTCAACACCCAGGGCTGGAGCTGGTTAAAAGTGGTTTGCAGCTATATTTTAAAGAAAATCTATAATTACCTGCATAGCTCTGTTGTCAAGATTCTCTATATTATTTAGGAGAAGACATTAAGTTTGTTTTTTTTTCCAGTTTTTGAAAATATCATCTTTTTATTCATCCCCAAACAATAGCCCACTGAATCATTATGACAGTCTACACCTCGTATTCAAAATTTTAAAATCCATGAGATCCAAAAGACTAGAGTTGATTTTCATGCATTTTCTGGTGTAATTCAACCTTAGTTGAACTCAACTCACAGTTAAAACTCACCTTACCTCACATAAAGCTATGAATATTCTTCATTTATGCACAGAGTGTTTGTACTTTACAATCCAGTGTCTTTGATTACAGAACTCTGCTCTGGGTTTAGGAGGGATATTATGGTGTGTGTAGCATATGTTGTGTTTCATCTTGTCAAATTGGAAGCAGTAAGAGAGATAAAATATTTGCATTGAAGGATTCATTGAAGTGATTGTGAAACTGTATTTTTGCTGTAGTAACAGATTCTGGTTTTTCTTATAGTTATAATTATTATGTATAACATGAAAGTTTGAGTTAACAATTTACATCTTTGCCGCAAGTCACATCATTTCTGGATTGCATTTATTTAATGGCTTCAGTTTAGTTCTGAGTGGAGGAAGTTAGAGTCAAGGATACAATGGCATTTCTAGTTCATCAGCATCATATTCTTTCTAAAGAGCAAAACTTTCTGAAGCAAAAAATGAGAAGTTTTAGTGGTTGTTAAAACTGGCTTTATTATATTTTGTGATATCCTGTATTTGAAAGAAGCATGGCTTAAAGGAAAGCAAGAGCTGGAGAGATATCTTGGGAGTAAATAAGACTGGATGCTCTTTCAGAGGACTGGAGTTTGATTCCCAACATCCACACAGTGGCTCACAACTTCATATAATCACAGTTCCAGGGTATCAGATATCATCTGGCCTTTGTAAACACCAAGTCTACACATGCTGCATAGATACATATTCAGGTAAAACACTATAAATGCAAATATTCAAGTATACTCTGTGAAATAAAATCCAAAACCGGTTCTAATATGACTGCAGATACCATGAAAGAGATTATCTATGACTATGACCACTAACTGAGAAAGAATCAACATGACCTGATGATCCAGTTGATGTGAGTGGTAAAGAAAAATGTTAAATAGATAACTTTAACATTTAATTTAAGAATTTTAATTTAAGAATCTATCTTCTTTCAATTGAGTAAGACCATAAAATCTACATTATCTTGGCATAGTTGTTCAAAGCATGTGTAGGAAAGAGGGGAGGATGCCTGGAGAATTATTACTTGTTTATCTATTCATACATTCATCCTTTATATCTCTCTGTTTATTGCTGTCTACAGAAAAAGAGCCCATCCTAGTACCCTCTACGTTTCATTTTGCTTTATTTGATATCTGTTTAAAACACTTAAGTTATTTTTTTAAATTTCTAATTTAGTTTTCACAATATAATTTCATTTTTATAATAAGATAAAAAGAAATGTGAAAACAACTATTTTGAATGATTAAGAAAAGAATTGTAAGTTGTATCACAATAATCAGGAGAGAAACTCTACAACTACAGACAGAAACATAATTCAACTCAATTCTATATCTTTAAGGGGAGAATTTTAATTGAGGTTGTTAGTTTTCACTCTTGCTACTGTTTTTAATCATAGCAAACTTCTGCCTGTTTTAACAAGGAAAAAACATCCATTTAGTTTATTTATGGATTTTTTTTGGAGTTGTTTCCTGATGATGGAGCTTGTATAGAAATGGATCTAAAATGCTGGAGAACAGGCTTCCTTTGAACTGTTTGAAATTTCTTTGTTATAAATAACACAGAGAAACACATTTTTTCTAAAGTTTGATGGATCTTTAAAAGGCAAACTATAGCTTTCTCTTTGTGTTATTTTATTCACTTTTCTGTTTCTTTAGCAGGCCACCTCTTTTTTGTCTGTTTACTAGACATACTTGATTCCTTATATGATCACTTTAAGGCTACTGTAGTCTCCTTTCTAATATGCCAGTCTGTCATAATGCTGAAGAGAGAGCTATAAATAACCCCATAACAAAGAAGTTCATTTGGCTCTTATCTAAGTAGTGTGCCTCTGTGTCAGCTCTTTGAGCAGGAATATGGTTAGCGAGGCTCTTCTACAGCAATAGTTAAAATAATGTAATATTTAACTTTCTGAGTGATTGGATATATAGATGAGACATTTTATACATTAATTTGTTTGCAATGAAAGATATCAATCAAATGAAGCATTATTATTTGATAGGAATCTAGCAAGACTGAAAGGGAAGACTCATTAGAGTAAACATTGGTTCCATCTCCTGAATGGGAACTCATGGCTTGTTTCTCAGCACACCTTCTATCTAGTCGAGACAAAGGTATACACTCATCATTCTAGCCGGGACTCTGGAAGACATGGTACCTGGATGGCTCAAAACTCATACTGCAATTTTGAAATCGGTGATAAAATACGATGAGTAGACCAACTGTTTTTTGTCTCTAAAGTCTTTCTGCAGTGTCTTACTAATTTATAGTCTTGGAGATGCACCCTTTGGGAGAGATTGTCATACTTGTCTCACTTAGAAGTAGTATGATCTTAATATGCCAATCATGTTTGACAGTTTTTAATTACATTTATGGGAAGTATTTCTTCCTCACTGAACACTGTAATATTATTTAAAATACCCCACTGTTGACAGAATGAAGCCACTGCCTCAGAGATGACTGCTCACAGGTCTCAGGAGGCTTGAACCTACTGCCATTTAATTGTACATTCTGTTGACTTTAAGTTTGCTCCACGGTTTCTTTCCATCAACCTCTTGTGTTTTTCTTTAGGTTAGCAGGGAGTTTCATGGAGAATTGGAAATGGCAGTGGAGTCTTTGAATATTTTACTCAAAGGCAGCATTGTTTTATCTACTGTCCTGGCCTCTGATTTTATTTGGTACCTGGCAGCAACTTGAAATATTTCTGTCTTCTCCATATAATCTAATTTAGAGTCACAATGAATCACTGCCATGGCATGATTTCCTGCTATCATGTGTTGAGAAGGTTTCCCTTTTATACAAGTACTAATGTATGTTGACTCAGATTATGCTACAGGTTTTAAATAAATACATCTGCAGCTATTTGCTTAAGATCATCCTTTTCATAAACTGTAAGCTTCGTGCGTCTGGAGAATGTGTCTGTTCGCTCATCATTGTGTCTCCAGAGCTTTAAAATAGCTGGAAGAAATATATTCTCATTTGGGATCTGTTGAATAAACTGATGATTGAAATGTCACAGACTGTTAGCTACACTGGAGGCTTAATAAAGAGATAATGCATTCGTCTTTTGGTTCTTAGTCCCCAGTGTATGAAGCAGGCTCTTGTCTTATTCAAAGTTGAAACAAAGGAAGAACTAACTGTTGTGATTAAGGACCTGTTTGAGAATATTTTCTTTAGGGTTCTCTTTCATATGACATAGTCATGGACACTAGTGGCTTGAGATGACATTTTTAGAGTTCATAAAAGGGAAAAAGAAAGTTTATTTTCCTTTATTGTCTAGGCACAGAGTTAGACAAAGGCTCTAAGTTGCATGACTTATTTTTGAAGATTTTTCCCTGCAATGATGTCTGTAGTCTGGAAGAATAAAATCACATGGAGAGATGAATAAGTAATTCTTAAGTAAAGAAGATTATTGCTACCTAACGAAAAGTGTGTGAAAGCATCCATCACATTCTTAGCTCCCTTTCCCAGAATCAAACACTACTGCAGCTTACAGATATACACAGTAAGAGGGTAAGTCAATCCATTAATTATGTATAACCTGAAAGGCAGTACCTCATTAACAAATGAAATGCTGTTCTTAATTTACAAGGAAGATATTCTTTACGCAAAATTTAGCTCAGCTACACTTCATAGTCAATGGGTAAAACAAAAACTGAAGAACAGTGGCAGAGGAACTCTGCTCTGCTTGCATTTAAAACAAGAAGGTTCATTTTGGGAGTCTCACGAAATTCTCGATTTCCCTAAAAACATAGTTCGTAATAGGCTCTATTTTGCATTCTTTAAAATGCACTTAAGTAAAATGTAGTGGTTCTTTTTTCTTGGCTAAGTGGAATCTTTATTTTATGCTAATGAATGCAGGTATAAAGTAACCGTATGTGTAGGAATATACCCTGGGAATGAGATAAAATACAAAAGAATAGTATTTTGTATAGGTGGATAGTTAGCTGGATAGGTAGATAGATAGGTAGGTAGATAGATAGATAGATAGATAGATAGATAGATAGATAGATAGATAGACAGACTGACAGATAGATAATTGATAGATAAATCAATGGATAGACACACAGAGAGACAGAGGCACAGATAAACAAATAGGCAGACAGACATATGACAGATAAATGGAATACCAAACATCAGAGCTTGGAATTTTGGTTGCAAACAAGTGAGTACCCTTAACATTTGTTACCTCAGGCTCTTCATCTTGTGAAGACAGCACTCCCTGTTTTATTCCACCTGCTTCACCTCTGCTTTCCAAGACTAGTTTTTATCTAATCCTCAAATATCAAGATTTCTCAATTCTTCCAACTACCACTGCTTTTCCTAACATACATGGACACTTTTACAGAAAACAGATGAATACTTTTGCCTTTCTTTGAATTCACTTTACTTTCTTTTAGGTTTTCCTCACTTAATCTCCTCATACTTCCTTTTACTAATTTTTATATTTAGCTGTGTTTTCAATTATTTACGTTAAAACTTTGCTCTAACAGAACTTATCTGTGTTCCTAGTTAGTGGTTTCCTCTCAGCTTCCAAAACAATGTGTCCTCAGATTCCTGGAATGCTGTCTTTTTTTCTGCTATAGACAACCTGTTTAGAAAAAAATTTAAATCAGTCTCTGTTCCCTTTCTTTTGTTAAGTTTTAGATTTTATCAATTTATATTCATGTCTCATCTCTCTAGGACAATCTGCATTTCTCCACACTAATTAACACTCTTCTTGCCCCCATTGTTCAGAAATAGCACTACGTGGTTTGCTTGTGACATCCGACTAAGGAAAAAAGAAAAGTTCATTACTGGTATATTACTATTGTAAAGCTTTGTCACTTCTAACAGCTTTGTCAAGCAAAGAAACTCTGGTGTGAATTTTGAACTTTTAGCCTTATTGTACTAACTACTAACTAGCTGTTTAATTGGAGGAAAGTTCTCTTTATCCTTTTTCCTACTACCTAAAGAGAGGTGGTAAATTGCACAATCTATATAGTCCCCTCGACTCCCTAAATCCAAGATATTAGCAAAGGTAATTAACATTGAGTTTCCTGACAAATAGCCCTCAGAATTTTTAATAACTTAACAAAACAAAAGCTTATATTTTTCTCCCAATCCTGTAAAAAAGTAAGAGGATTCTGGGGCCTGATTATAAGCAATAACTCCACGACTCCGAGTTATTTCATTGGTTCCTGCCTCGTTCCCCACACCCTCTGAGGAAGTCAACATGGCATATATCATTGTCATTCAGATTCTACTTGTTAATCCTTACTCCATTTGGGCCTGTATTGTATATCCCAAAATAATAGTGAAAATTTGTTGAAATATGTCAGTTAATCTGTTTGTAAAATATTTGATACTTATGTCAATAGGATTTTTTTTGTTAAATACTGATATATAAGAATTTTTGTGTCTTTCGGAGAAAATAAAAATGTATATTAGTATTAAAATAAAAAAGTAAAAATTGAAAAAAAAAAAAAGATTCTACTTGTTAAAATCAAATATAAGGTGTTAAATTTATTTCAAGGAGAGTTAGAAAATATACTCTATGTCTCCAACGTGTTTGCTGTGCTTGTTAGTTTTTGACAACTTGACACAAACCAGAGTCACCTAGGAAGAGGAGACCTAGTTGGGGAATTGTCTCCATCAGATTTGCCTGAGGACATGTCCACCATTCATGGCCTCCAGTTCATGCCCAGACTTTTTTTTTTTTTTAATGATCAACTGTGAGCTGAAAGATGAACTCTGCCTTTTCCCCCATCAAGTTGCTTTGGTAATGTAGTTTAACACAGCAACAGAAAGCAAACTCAGATGCTGATTGAACCAGTCCCTGACTCTTAGTGAACCATAGCAAGCTCTCATTTCCACCCAAAATAAAATAGAATAGAATAAAATCCAATAGCATCCAAAAATCCTACAGTCTATAGATTGATAAAACTTGCAAGATCATAGCAGTAATGCAGGCAAGATCATAGCAGTAATGCAGACACTCTACTCTCCATTTTCTTACTGGTAAGACATTCAGATACCTTATTGACGATGCCTTTGAGTGAGATTAAAGCTTCTATCTTTAGAAGTAGCACCCAATGTTTATTAATATTTCCCGAGTTATCATAAAGCACTTTTTCTAAGTCACATGTCTCCTTTTAGTGGCTTGGATAGTGTCCTCTCAAATGTTATATCTATCCTGCTTCCTCATGAAACAATTTGGAACACTCCGACAAGGTACAATTAAACTGTGATGAGATCACAGTGGTTTTGGAAGCAATGTTGCTCCAATAAATGCTAACCATATGAGTGAGACAAATAAGCAATGGACAAATACAATGAAAGGCCAAGCAACAATGAAAACAGAGATTGAGGTGTCCAACCTATAAGCTAATAAATTCCAAGGGCTGACAGGGACCACCAAAAGCTAGGAAGAAGCAATGGAGAAATTTTTGGATTGTTAGAGTTATCCTGGCTATTCTAAAGTTCTACCTGACGTCTTACAATGTCAAGACACACAAAAGATTGTTTTAGCCAACTACATTATCATTCTGCGGTTTTATAAAACTAAGGCAATTTCTTCTGAATATTTTTATAATACTGACTACTTTGTAATACAATGAACTTGTTCATCTTCACTAAAATTATGGTTGTCTCTATAATGCTCTATAATTATTTTTAGCAATATACATCTTATAAATATATCAGAATCAGGCTAATGGGAAGCAGCTAACATTCCTTGATTCAGTGAACCCTGGTTCTACTACATTGTGGACAATCAAAGGTTTGCAATATGACAAGGAAAGGGAATATTATAACCTGACCATCAGTTGTGAATTTGATTTTTTTTAATTTGCCAAAGTCTTTCTGCATAGGAAACAGATGAGAGCTTATTGAATGTCACATTTTATCATACAAGCATGCTTGCATTAATCTTTTGACGTGTCTTTCTGCTTCTTGGACTTTACTAAGAGCATTTGGAAATTCTATGTAAGGAAGATGAATGTAAGTCTTCAAACTGAAATTTCAGACAATCATGGACAGTGACAGAAAAAAATGAGCTTATGCCCATATTTCTTCTTTTAAATCCTACCTCAGCTGAGTATCTGTTCCATCTCAATGAATTGGCCTGAATTATTTAGGGAAAAAAAGCGCCCAATTTAAATGACCCCTAAATGTGTCAGTAGTACCTTAGCTAAGAAAAAAAATTGGAAAAATATATATCGGGTACTGCAGTGTATGAAACTAACAAAGAGTCATTTGAAATAGGTACGTGGGTTTATTGACATACATTGGAAACCTGGCTTCTAAAGGAACTTGGGTAGACAGGTTTCTTTGGTGTTGTTTTCAGCATGGAGAGAAGTGTCTTAGAGATCTTAAATTATAGAGAATATGTATTGAATGAATGGATTCAATCTTTAGTGTTCCTTATTACGGAGAGTGCAATTGTTCATTCTTTTGTTCATTCTAGTGCAACTTATAGAAGTAATACCCAATATTTTTACTATCGGGGACATGGTCTACCACACTGACTATTTACCATTTACATATCAGATTGTGAACTCCTGGTTTTCACTGGTTCCTGTGTTTGTCTTATCTCAACCACTTTCTTCAGTGTGAGTCTTGTCACAATGCTTTGGCTACAGCAGCACTGGTCAAGAATAACTGGCTAAAATGTATTGTGTATCATTGTTAATTAGGTGATTCTTTTATGTCATAGAGTACCTGATTGTATCCATCCTACCAAACTATACCAGAATAGCCATTAACTAGCGGACCATCACTCTAATCTTACAAGTCTCTGAAAACCACTCCCTTTTGGAAAACTTCCATGATATCATTTTTCAGATTCCTCCCATTACTAAAAATTTGCAATGTTTGTCATTTGTGCCCTTGTGGTTTGCACATGAAGTTTCCCAAAAGCTCACACAGTGAAGTCTAGATACTCAGTACAGCAGCAGTGAACAGAAGTTGATTGAGAAATGATTGAATCTTTGAATGTGGTAACTCATCCATACATTAATCTTTTGATAGCAGGCTTACCTAGAATATAGTGTTGCCATTGGAGGAGGCAAGTGATTAAAGTGTATCTTGGGACCTTCTTTCTTTCTTGCTGCTTTGAAAGTAGAGGAACACACTTTTGTGCCATACTCCCCAGACACCAAAGCATTATGCTTCATTTCAATCCTAGACAGTAAAGATCCCAAATTGAAGTCTTGTCTTATTTTACTGAAAAAAATAAAGATACATTCTCTCTTGCTTTGTCTCCTCTCTCACTCTAGACACATAATCTGTGATCAGAAAAAAAATAAACATTTAACATAAAAATATTGTCTGAAGTCTTCAAGAGCTAAACCCTTATAATTTGAGATTAAAAGGTTAAGGAGTACACACAAATGGGAAGGCTAACACTACTGGTGCTTAGGTCCATCTGAAGTCCAAATGTAGACTTCAGTTCTATTCTTGTTTGGGTTTTTTATCCTTCCTCTGCTGTTATTAAGGAGGAGTTTTCATTACTGCCCTCCTGTCTTAATAAATACTCAACCAGATACCTGAACAAAAACCCTGGTTGGGGTCTTCCAGAACTGGGAACTGGTTAAGCTTGCATAAGGAAGAAGAAAAGATTAGTGGACATTCTAAGGCAAGAGGAAATCAACTGACTCAGAAAAACAGCTTAAGCCATTCTTCAACTAAGGCGCTGTATCCTCAGGATAACAGCTGAGAAGACTCTGGTGTCTTCTGCCATCTTCTTGTCTGTGCCTAACAGTCTCTAGGTGCGCAACTTGAATAAACAAATTCTTTTTGTCTTAGTTTCTCCATGCCAGAGAAAACAAAAGCACCTTCTTCATAAAATTGTTGTGAGAACTTGACAGTTTAAAGGGTCTGAGATAGAAACAGAAGGTGACCTTAGAACGATAAGATTTCAAATGCATGGATTACAATCCTTCTCTAGTGCTATGTCACTAAGGCACCTCAAGGCATTTGTAGGGGGAAAATATTCCAAATGACTATCAATATCTACCTCCCTGTGGGTTTATCTCTGTAAACCATGTGTACCAAACACTTTATAGGTCTTATCTACTTTTACATATTATCTAAATTCTATTAATTTAGCTACTTTTTAAAATATTTTTTATTATTATGTATTTTCCTCAATTACATTTAGAATGCTATCCCAAAAGTCCCCCTTACCCTCCCCCCCCACTCCCCGACCCACCCACTCTCACTTTTTGGCCCTGGCATTCCCCTGTACTGGGGCATATAAAGTTTGCAAGTCCAATGGGCCTCTCTTTCCAATGATGGCCAACTAGGCCATCTTTTGATACATATGCAGCTAGAGTCAAGAGCTCCGGGGTACTGGTTAGCTCATAATGTTGTTGCACCTACAGAGTTGCATATCTCTTTAACTCCTTGGGTGCTTTCTCTAGCTCCTCCATTGGGGCCCTGTGCTCCATCCAATAGCTGACTGTGAGCATCCACTTACGTGTTTGCTAGGCCCCGGCCTAGTCTCACAAGAGACAGCTATATCAGGGTCCTTTCAGCAAACGGTTGCTAGTGTATGCAATGGTGTCATCGTTTGGAGGCTAATTATGGGATGGATCCCTGGATATGGCAGTCTCTAGATGGTCCATCCTTTTGTCTCAGCTCCAAACTTTGTCTCTGTAACTCCTTCCATGGGTGATTGTTTCCAATTCTAAGAAGGGGCAAAGTGTCCACACTTTGGTCTTCATTCTTCTTCAGTTTCATGTGTTTTGCAAATTGTATCATATATCTCGGGTATACTAAGTTTCTGGGCTAATATCCACTTATCAGTGAGTACATATCATTTGAGTTCTTTTGTGATTGTGTTACCTCACTCAGGATGATGCTACTTTTAATCAATTAAAATATTTAGAAAAGCAAGAGGATTCTCTTATAGTGTTCAAGATCACTATAGTAGACCAGCTAGAGTAGAAATTTGCTTAAACCTGGAATTCATCCCTTTCTTCATATGCTTTAAACAGGAAAATATCTCATGTTGGTAAACAAGAGTGGGATCTTCTGTTTCACTTGCTACTGGACTAACTGTAAATCTAATAGAAGATAGGAATCTGGGAAAATTAACCTTCAGATTTTGATTTTCTTCTTCCGTTTTTTTTTTTTTTCTTTCAGACATGATGAAAGAGTCCTGGCAAAAGTAAATTTAGTTTGCAACATTTTGAGGAATGCAAAATAAACCCTATGAAATATTCAGTGTTAGGAGTCACTAAAAGGCAGCCTCCTCTTTTGTTAGCTAGTCTTTTTGACTTCCTCTTTTAGCATAACAGCTGCTCAGAGACTTCACTGTGCCTCTGATGCACCTAGAAAGCTGTGCTAAAGCTCCCATTGCTCTTTCAGACCCACAGTCCTGGTGCTGTCTGATCTGGAGCACAAGAAGTTGAATTTCTAATAGGTTCCCAAGGCTATTTTTGGTAAAGCTACCACAATATCTTCCTATTGATCAAATTGATGCAGTTGTTTTTTGTTTTTTTGTTTTTTTAATAAATTCAGTAAGGAATGACTAATCTAATATTAAACTTTAATTGAAATATTTCTTCTACTAAGTAACTTAGAACTTACTCATTAACAAAAAGATTCTGTTGCAAATCCAATTGAGTTTGAGATGCTACAAAAAGGGAGTGTGAGTTAGCTAGGCGACTCCTCATCACTCTCAAAGGAAGAGTCCATGCATTCCTGTCATTTTGGTCACCCGAAAAGTAAAGGAGTTACTCAGTGAATGTATGTCCTTCTTTTTTCTTGTCTTGAAATTGTTTCATATATTATGTCATATAATTTATTGTACTATATCTGATTTTTTTAAAGAAAGACCCTGTCTATAGATATTTAGGGAATCATTTGTTTTAGAATATTGATAGAGCTGTTTTAAAAGGCTTAGTTTGATTCCTAACTCCTATAAAAGGTTTAATGATCAGAAAAAACACTCTCAGGGGAGAGAGTAAACATTAAGACTTAAATGGCCGGGCATACTGACATTCATCAGTAAAATTTCCCCTATGGTTTCTTAGTGACATTTTGTTTATACATGTAGCTTAGCTCTCGCTGTGTTGCACTATGCCACTTTATCCTTTTGCACAGCAACACCAAGTGCTCCATATAACGGATGAATGAGGGGAAAATGAATGAATGACTGCAGATGATTAGCAGTAATTTTAAGAGCAATGTCTATCCACAAGGTTGTTTATCAGAGCCTAGGCACTGCCCTGAAGATGCCTTACAAGCCAGGCTCCAGTTGGTTGCCACAAAATCTCTGAAAAGCAGAAGTTCTCATCATCAGATATATTTTAGACTGCATGATCCAGTGTTGTAGGAGCCCAGGGTCAGAAGTGTGACTTCTACTCACTAAATGACAGTAGTGTCTTCTAATTTTAAGAATCAGCACTGACCCTGTGTAGAGCTGCTAATATAAAATGCACAGTAGCTCGCAGAAAAGTGGTTGGAAATTTAATTTATACAGTCTTCAACAGTTCATTAGCATCATCAAGGAAGTCGGTTTTAAGCACAGAAATTTTCTTTCTTAAAATGTTTCCTGATAATGGATGTTAGGAATGTTTATAATGCAGGGATTGACAAATGGTGATGAAAACCTTACCAACTGATCATTTACCTAAATGAGTTTTGTAATATTTAAGCTTAAATATCAATTCATATAAATATTAAACTTATTGATTCATATAAAATACATAATCCATAGTTATTGTTAATTTCTGATAGACAAATCAAGTCTTGAGAACAATTTAGCATATCTCCTAGTGTTTTAATAAAAGTGTGTACTTGGCTTACAAGTGTAGCAGCTACTTAAACAGGGCAAGATTCCACCTGCAGTAGTTGTACAGGTCCATAATCACAACCTCTGGTAATCACATAGCTTGATGTGCACTCACTGATGTCTTGAATTTTCATTTGCTTTGTTGAATGGGTTTTTTTTTAGTAGTACTTATTATTTTGTCCATAAACTTAGAGAACCATGGTTCAAATATGAACTTTTCTTAGATAATCAACAAAATAAGTATTTAAAAACTTTTGACTAAAATCGAAATGCATTTTATATTTTAGGAAGTGCACCTGTGTACAAATAAAAATGTAGGGAGGGAGGGAGGAAGGGAGGGAGATAGAGGATAGAGGAAAGGTTTATAGCGTCACATCTGTACCACTTACCTGAATTATATTTTATTCTAGATGTTCATATAAGTATTGAATTATATGAATATGTTTGGAACAAAAGAATGTGTACCATTATGACTAATGAAAATAGGTAAAGAAAGATAGCATAAGGGCATTGACTCTAGAGAAGATCACACTAATGATATAGGACCTTATAGACAACCTACACTCAGACAATTAAAGGCAGGAAAGAGGAAAACCCATCATTTCTCTGTGGATTGTGGAAAATGGATATGTCCTTTCAACAAAGCACATACTCACACACAGGGACACAAATTCAAGAACATAAACTCAGACATGTGAATTGCACTTACTATAGCAGATCCTATAAAATTTTGGGGAACTGAGTAACTGCCATATGATGACTTTTAAATGTTTAAATTTTGGATGCATGATATAAAACATTGTTTTCAATAAGTGGAAAGACAAATGAACTTTTTGTATGGGGAAATTATAATAAAATATTAATGCTTTGAAATGAATGTGTGGGCTTCTTCAACATTACTCAGTATTTCAGATGTGTATTATAGAACTACAAAAGTTGTCTTAAAAATTTGAGTATATTTTATATATTGTTCATATAACATATAATAAGATATAACCATAAACATGATATAACCATATAATTATATAAACTAGTTACTTTGAATTATTTTGTAAAGATAAATAAATGACATATATATAAAATGTAAAATCCAAATTATTGTGTTGTCCATGTGACATACATAGATGAATCTATAGGAAGAACAAATAATAATCTAGAATTCAATCCAAGTACTCAGTAGATTTCATATTTGTCAAAGGTCATGTTTTAGTTCACAGAGGAAGGGATGCATGACCAATAAACAGCTTGGTATAATAAATTACCAATTTATGTTTGACATATGAATAAACAGGTTTCTTAGGTCAGGCTTATAGAAATTAAAACAGCAATATTTAATTTGTAAAATTCTAGGACACAATATGAATATCTTTGATGAAATGTGACATTGCTTTTTACTTAAAAACAAAAAAATCCAGAAACCAGAAGGGATAAGGGACATAAATTAGCAGCAAAGATAACAGAGACAAAAAAAAAATCCCAGCATACAATAGGCTTTGAGAAAAAAGGCATGCGCTGGAGAATACAGACAGAAGGTTGTTACTGCAATACACACAGGACACTGATAATATGTTGAGCTGAGAATAGAAGTTCAATAGGAAAAAAAACATAAAGAATCAATTCACAGAGTGTCTTATATGATCAAGTGTATGAAAAGGTTGCTTAAATCTGCTGCTAATCAGATAAATGCAAATTAAAATAAAAGAGAGACATCACATCACACTCAAGAGGCCTCCAGCAATATAGAAGGATAGAGACTTGACTGGCAAGTATAAAATCAAAGCTTTACAGTTTGAAATGTATAATCTCTTAAAATTAAAGATGTTCTTACCCTTCAATATAGAAAACCCTTGCTTTATTAGTCTCACCTTAAAGCAAAGCAGCAGAGAGCACAGAATGCATACAGAGATTTAAGTGTGACAATTTACTAAGCGTAACTAAACAAAATGAATGGGAAGCCATGGCCATTCAACATAGGATGATAAAAATGTAGCAAATCTGTATCACAGACTAATTTTCAAGTATTTAAAAGATAATAATAATAAATAAATATTAATATAACTGTTGATTTGCTGTTTAGACCTACAACAAAAATATAGAAAAGTGAATCATTTATAAATCTATATTTGCATACCTGTGAGCTTATAGAGGAGTGTACAATGATTTATCCTCCCCCAAGAGTAAAAATAGAGAAAAAGTGAGGAGGAAGAAGAGGAAAAGGAGGAGAGTTAAACATTAAAGGAAAAATTATATAATTAGGATAAAAGTTTTTTTAATTAGGTATTTATTTCATTTACATTTCCAGTGCTGTCCGAAAAGTCCCCCACATCCTCCCACACCCACTCCCCCACCCACCCACTCCCACTTCTTGGCCCTGGCATTCCCCTGTACTGAGGCATATAAAGTTTGCACAACCAATGGACCTCTCTTTCCATTGTTGGCCGACTAGGCCATCTTCTTATACATATGCAGCTAGAGACATGAACTCAGGGTGGTGGGGTACTGGTTAGTTCATATTGTTGTTCCACTTATAGGATTGCAGATCCCCCAGGATAAAAGTTTTTTATCTTATGCTCATTTTGTTCATATTTTTCCATTCATACATTATTTTAAATGTGGGTTAAAGACAAATTATCTTGGTATTATTTGAAATCAGTTTAATTTCAGACCACTTTAGATATTAGGCATGTTGTTTGGAATTTTAAAAGTAAGTATTCATTACACATTTCTTATAGAAAAACTATAAGTAACCATCAATAAAAATATTCCCCAGTCTTACAACATAACTGCCAATAAGTAGCTTACCTACCTATGTTTATTTATGTATATTACACAAATAAGACAGTAATTTGGTTTTCAATTTTATATTTGTCTTTTACTTATTTATTAAATAACATCCACTCACCAATATTCTATATAATCCTATTGTTATTTCTTAATTATTTATGGTTATATGTTATTACCATAAACTGTAAATAGAATCTATAAAATGTACTCAGGAAAATATTAAGACAATCTTTGTAATTCTAAAAGGGCTTTGTTCCCTGGTTTCTGTCTTCCCCAAGCAGTTCAGTTCAATGTTCTCCTTGGTATCAATGAGTTTTGTGGGAACTTCCATGTTTGTCCTTTGGATGAGTTACATAACACTCAGATCCTCAAGTTTCAAATAAAACATCTGACAGAAACACTAATATGGTAATCATAGGAACCCCACAAATTAAAACAATCTAGTGCTTAACAAAATATTCTCAATAACTGCTCAAGTGGACATTGTCAAAGTTACAAAGTATAGAAGACATGCTCCTGCCCAAAGAGCTTAGCCTCATATGGTGAAATTGGATCATTCATTTGTTAAAAGTTGAAAGTTTTCAGTTCTTGATTACATATAATAATTACATGAATTATTATTTGAACTCATGGTACTTCTCCATCCTATTGGGCTCAATAGAAACAATAGGACAAGACTAAGAGGGGATAATTTATAAAAAGTGACTGCAAGTTCAATTTTATTGATGGAGGCATAGTTTAACATTAACCAATGAAATGAACACTCTTGCTTACAGAAGATTTGAATGTACTGACTCCAATAAGCTAATAATTGATATGGGTATACGTTTGAAATAAACAATACTTAAGTCTTGTTTCACAATCTATGTTTTCTTTTTCTTTTTTTCTTTTTTTTTTTTTTTTTTTTTTTTTGAGACAGGGTTTCTCTGTATAGCCCTGGCTGTCCTGGAACTCACTTTGTAGACCAGGCTGGCCTCGAACTCAGAAATCTGCCTGCCTCTGCCTCCCGAGTGCTGGGATTAAAGGCGTGCGCCACCACGCCCTGCCACAATCTATGTTTTATTGTCTGGGTAGGGATTGGAAATGTGTGAAGATTAAAGAAAAGTTGCAACCCCTCCCATTTGTCTATCTAAGCCTATCCACAGCTTCCTGAGAACTTAATGGGAACAAGGGCCTTAGAAAGCAGAGAGTGAGTAAATAGATTGTGTAAGTCATAATCATAAAGAATAAACAGTTAGATACCCAAAAGGACAAATTTCTGAAGCTCAAATTAGAAAAAGAACACGTGAAAATTCTCACAAAAATTTGAGAATACTTTGGTTTCTGTCTTGGGTTCTAAGTAATCTTAGTTAACTGTCACTCTCTGTGTCACTCTAGTAATTTTAGAATAGAGAACATAACTTAGTTCTTCAGGCATGGTCTATTGCTAAGATCTTTATGACAAGGAGACACAAATAAACATGAGTTTTTGCTTGTTTGTTTGTTTTATCTTCTTTTAAAATTTGTTTCCTTACTATCTCTTTTCTTTCTCTCCTTCTTTCATTTCTTTCTTTCCTTCTTTCTTCATTTCTTTCTTTCCTTCTTTCTTCATTTCTTTCTTTCCTTCTTTCTTCATTTCTTTCTTTCCTTCTTTTTTAAGGGGGAGAGGTGAGTTGAGTCCATATTATTAGGAAGCCACTTAAAACTCAGTATTTAGTTAGTGCTTCTGATCTTCCTACTTCCTAAGTTGCCTCTTATCTAAGACAAGCTTATATCATGAACCATAAGATTTCTAATTGGATAAATGACAGAGATATTAGTTACAACAATGTTAATCATCACAGAAAATCGGATAAGAAAATAGTAAAAATGACCAACAGAAAAAAAAGCAAATATCTCTATAGTGCTTGGAGTGTCCCCGTAGGCTCAGGAATTTGAATACTCACCACCAGTTGGAGACACTGTTTGGAAATATGGATGAACCTTTGGAGGCAGAGCCTTGCTAGACTGGGCATTTCAATGAGGATGGGTCATAATTTTTCCACTATTAGTGGTCTCTATCCCTCTGGAATTATAAACAAAAATAAATCTTTTTTCCCTAATTTGCTTTCGTAATGGTATGTTTATACTTGAAACATAAAAGTAGTTATTATTCTCAGAATCATAATATTCTGATTGTTCTGTGGTTTTGTATTTTTATTTCCCAACTTTCTTTCTTTCTTTCTTTCTTTCTTTCTTTCTTTCTTTCTTTCTTTCTTCCTTCCTTCCTTCCTCTCTTTCTCTCTCTCTCTCTCTCTCTCTCTCTCTCTCTCTCTCTCTCTCTCTCTCTCTCTCTCTCTCTTTATCTCTTTTTTTGGAGAGGAAAGAGTTTATTTCATCTTATATCTTACAGTACATTATGAATGGTAGTCAGGACAGGAAATCAAACATGAACTTGGAGGCAGGCACTGAAGAAGAGGTCATGAAGGAATAGAATTACTATCTTGTGCAGACTGATTTCTTATTCCAGCTGTTCAGGGATGGCACTTGCAATAGTAAATCATCAGTCAAGAAAATATTGAATGATCTTTTGCCTATGAGACAATATGATGGAGACATTTTCTCAACTGAAGTTTCCTTTATCAGATTGACTCCTGTTAGACTAAATTTGATGAAAGAATGAAAGAGAGAAAGAAAGAAAGAAAGAAAGAAAGAAAGAAAGAAAGAAAGAAAGAAAGAAAGAAAGAAAGAAAGAAAGAAAGAAAGAAAGAGAGAAAGAAAGAGAGAAAGAAAGAGAGAAAGAAAGAGAAAGGAGAAACAAGGAAAGAATGGTTACGGTTCACCTGTTCACTCATTCATAACTGCACTGTTCATGCAAAATTTTGTGACTTCATAATACCATGTTTGTTTTGTCGATTTATATTAAGAAAACTATTCTTTTTACTTCCCAAACATCAAAACTTTTAAAAAATTACCCATGATAACAATGTGCAGTTGTAAACCCTCAGAGAGTAAGTATGAATCATGCATTCTGAAATACACTTGGTGATGAAATTAGAATCAAATGAATATTTTTGAATTTACAAAGGAACAATACTTTTTGAAAAAAAAAAGTAAATAAAAGCAGCCTGTGTGGTAAATGGTGGCAATCAAAGAAGATGAACATACACACATACCTCTATGCATACATTTGTACAGTGAGTTAGTTAATCTGGCGAATGATCATTGCACTCAAATCTGAGTGTTTCCACATATATGCACCTCCTCTGGTGCAAAAACCAAGGTGCATGAACTGATTCAGACAGTGCGGATTTCCAGTGGGATCTCTTAGGAGTTCTGCCATTCATAAGGTAAAAGAACCATAGCCACTTTCAGGTCTTGAGAACAGACATTCAAACCTCCAACTTTACACTGAAAAACATAGAGGTACTCCAAACACAATTCTACCCTCAAATTAAACTTACATTTCTCAGCAGCAGAACTAGCACTACATCTGTAAATACATGGAGAATATAATGTTTTAAGTGAAGAACTACTGACTAAATATATGTGGAAAGCCACTTTGCCATTTTCTCTCCTGTTCTTGAAGAAAGAATATTTCATACATGACCTTAGAAAAGTAAGACAAAAGTATACAAAGGAAAGAAATACTCTAGTAGAACTAAGTCAGTAGGAAAAATACTTCTGTTTTTTCTTTTTAAAAAAACAATTTTATTAGATATTTTCTTCATTTACATTTCAAATGTTATCTAAAAGTCCTCTATACACTCCCCCATCCTGCTCCCCAACCCACCCACTCCAATTTCCTGGCCAGTGCATTCCCCCGTACTGGGGCATATAATCTTTGCAAGACCAAGGGCCTCTCCTCCCAATGATGGCCAACTAGGCCATCTTCTGCTACATATGCAGCTAGAGACACAAACTCTAGGGATATTAGTTAGTTCATATTGTTGTTCCTCCTATAGGGTTGCAGACCCCTTCAGCTCCTTGGTTACTTTCTCTAGCTCCTCCATTGGGGGCCCTGCGTTCTGCTTTGTAACTCCATCAAATATATTCACAACTACTCAGGGATGGTTTAAATCTGACCATGAGAGCATTAGAATTTTTAGCAAGCTCGCACGGATGGAAAAACAAACACAGTGTGTATCTCTTGGCAACAGCCTTTCTCAGACTCACTACTGCATTTTGCATGCACTGTTTTTTGGAGATAATATAATTTCTATTATTTTCTGTTTAATGTTAATTACTTTTGTACTTTAGAATCATTCACAATGTATTCTGGAATTCTTTGAATACATTAATGTCTCTGAGTATCAACATTTCTCCCAATTTGTCCTTCATTGTTACAAAGCTGAAAATAGCTATAAAATCTACTCTGCTAAATGATTTATTTTCCATCTATTCAAATGTACTTCTTTGATGAACAGGAAGAAATTAATCAAGGAATTTAGTACAGTCATCATGAGATTCTAAATATATCTGAGGAATTTCAAGTTTTTGTATTAAGATCAATGACATTTGCATTCACCAATGCTTAGCACCATAGGAAGAGCCTAAAGTGTATAGTTGAGATTAAATTCATCTCATATTTTGAAAATTTTATAATCTGTCAGAAAAGATGATATAGGTTACTATTCACTGAATATGAATATACACAAAGAAATATCCTGACAGAGAGTGATAAGGAAGGGATTGGGAGGATCAAAGAATAACTTGTAGTTAATTGAGGAAAATTTCCCTTGAGAGACTTCCCTGAAATGGGTTCTGAACTTCAATTTAGCAAAAAGGATATGGTTTGGAGGACAGGAATATTGAAAGTGTGCCTTGTATATGTGATAAATTAAATGAAAACTCAAAGAACTGGATGAAAGTGAAATGGATGGGGAAAAAGTGCTACATCTTTCAATGACAGTGAAAGGAACAGATCACATTTCCCTAAGCAGTTTTTTTTTCTGTGATAAATGAAGAATTTACTAACAGTGTTCTGAATTAAATACATATATGAACATTGATAGGTAGAAAAGTATGTCTTTGATGCTTTATTTTTAAAAAACATCCCCCACATTAAAAAATATAAATAGCTTTTAGATGTGAAATATTCTTTCTCTTTGTCTCTTGTCATAAATATTGCTACTCTCTGTTGGATTATTCTAAAAGTGGCTGTCTGTGGCATATATCTTTGCCCTTAACAAATCTCAATGTGCACTTCTGTATTTTACAGCCTCTTTAAACATAAATGGGACTATTTGACTGTTTTGAGGAGCTTGTTGGCTGTGAGAAGATATATGCGTGTGGCCAGGAAACTGTCAGTGAATTTCTTCAATGGTGGGCTTCCTGAGCTTGCCACCTGACAATCCATGCAAGCAAAGGATCCAGCAGGATGAATTTGTGGGTTGCTTTTGGGTAGAAACTTCCCTAAAGAGCCATCCATCCAGGATGCATGCTATTGGATATTAAATTTTCATTGTATTGTTGAGCTTAATGCATGCTTCATATTCTTTGTAAGAACAAAATCTAGGGGTAGAGATAAATTTAAAGGAAAATGTGTTATAAGGAATGTGGCAAGAATAAGGTGTTATTATGGTTAAAGACCCAGATTCTAGCTACAGATACTTTCCTCTAAAAGAACAAATGAAAGCTTACACGCTTGCATTGTAAGACTTTTCTTCTAAAGCTTTTATTTATGAACACAACATTGTTCTCAGGATTTTTCTTTCCACTTGTACAAATTCAATAAAAAGGCAAATACCATGTTGCCTGCTTGTTATGCTTCCACTATGTATTTACTCTCTAAGAAAACTCAGATATCACAAGGAAAGTAAGTCTTTCTTTGGGTGAGAGAGGAGAGAAGATCTCCTGAAGGCTAATCAGAAGCTAACATAGTTGCATCAATTGCATTAGTCTCCAGTAGAATTCATCTTATTAAGCCTGGCTTCTGTCAGTTCTTCAACTCTGTCTGCCCATCCTGAGTTCACATGAATAAAGTGCATCTGCTGTTGTCATTGTCACTGACATCAGTTACAAAGAGCTTTAACACCAGGTACAAAGAGCTTCTTTCTCATTAGAAAATAGCCACCAATCTCTGCATTAAAGATCTTCTGTTTTTAAGTAGTGAAAAGGCAATCTTCTCCTGGGTCTTGACCCTGCTCCTTAAAAACAATGGTCAAACAGTATAGGTCTAGACAACACCAGGTTTCAAGGAAAGGTTTTGCCCATGTAAAAAATCTAGCATGCCAAATGGCCAGATTTCAGTTTTTACAGCATATTAATGTATCACCAAACTATTTTTTAACTCAGAAATAAAATGTGATATTTGTAAATTTAGAATAAGAGCCATCATTTTCAATTTGTAGGAACTATGTCGTGCCTGCTGTATTTTTGTGTATGTAAAAATATGTTTCTGAAATGATATACAAAGTGAAATTTTAGAAACAAACAAATGAAAACACATGAAGTGGAATAGTGAACCAATAGAATAGTTTTATTTGAATAGAGATTTTGGCATTTTCAGTTTGGCATAATTCAGTTTTCTTAAGGAACCATTTTTGCACATATGTATGGCTATTAAATATCATAAAGTACATGCAAATGTATTTATTTGTGTTGAGCAGTAATTGAAGTATGTATATGTGTGTACATGTAAGTTCATACTATTTGAAATACAGAGAACTAGAAAGTATGCAAAGTATGATGTGACAGAGATAATCATGTTTTCACAGTCATCTTGGTTGACAGACAGAACAGATGAAATGAGTTCAAATAGGACAGAGGACCAGCACACTAATGGTGCTGATTTCAGAGAGACCACAGTTGACATCTCAGTTTTACCCCTTAATGAGAATCAATTTCCTTCTCTCTCAACTGAAAATAATCTCATCTGCCTTGGGAATGTTATAATTAATTGTAAGCATGTGCTTTTGGTTCATAATTTTGCACCCTCACAGTGGCAGGTGCATTTTTATACATTTGTCCTGGACATGGTTGACAAGAACCTGTTATTCATTAAGCATACGAATACCTATGTTCAGTCATGAAGAACAGAGAAGCGATTCTAGTTCAACATTTACTACAAATCACTGTGGGCGAATCACAAGTCTTTTCTGATAGCCAGTTCCTCAGAACACTGGAAGAGCCACAGCCCCTCAAAGCACACCTACCCAATTGTAACATCTGTATTTGTTTTTGCTTTGCTTTACTCCGCTTTGTTTTATTAGTTTGAGACAGAATCTCATTCTGTAGTCCAGACTGTCCTCAAATTCATGCCAAGCTCCCTTCCTCAGCTCTCCAAATGCTGTGATTACAGGTGTGAACCGCTATACCTGGCTGTTTATCTTGTTCTTCCCTTTGTTTCCTTTGTTCTGTTTTGGCCCACGTAGGTCAGGTTGATCTTGGACTTGAGATTTCCTTGGTGAGATTACAGGTGTGCACCTTCACAGTCACTACTCAGTCTTGAAGTCAAAAAAACACAACATTCAGTGAAAATGAAGGTTAATGAGAAGGGAGAAAACTGACCAAACCAAAACCAAGTGAAGCAAGGCATAATGATTCAGTGGAAGGAAAAGGACCCTGATGTCCCAGCACTCAGGTATTTGGTGTATTTAGTAAGAGTCCTAATAGCCTTGAGTCATCATCTTGTTAGGAAATATCAAAGAGCTAATAATAACACATTTAATATGTCTCTAATAATCAAGTTTTAAATTGTGGAATATTAAGTACCTCATAAAATTTAATGCAGTTTAAATGTAACTACATTTTACATAGAGTATCCAACATAGTGTGTTTTTATCTTCTGCAAAATACACAGTATTTTACTGTAGGTAAGGCAATGGTGTAGCTACTACAGGAAAGATATGGGTGCTGGAGATATTTTCTGACTCAAATGACTTTTTCTTTGAACATAAGTACCATAGGTGTCCTTGGATCATCTTACATATCCGTAGCCCTCCTACACTGACTCTCTGCAATGTTGACAAGGGGACCTAGCCAGGAAAAGCTACCTGTGTTTCCTTCTTTTATTAATACACCAGCCTTCTTTAGCTAATAAAAACAATCTACTGAAACATAAAAAGTTATAAAATGTTATTATTTATCTCTGAGGGGACATTATATATGTTAGACCATCACACACACAAAAAAATGCTTTACAATTTCTAGGAAACAATTGGTTTATACTACCACTTATCTAGCAGGAGTTAATGGTATATTAAATTGTGACACCATGCAAAACAAAAAATATGGATTTTATACCTGCAAAAGATTATCAAAGAGCAAACTTAATAAAAATGATAAAATATCAAATGATAGTTTTGAATTTAAAAAGTAAAAATGAGAAAGATAATATTACCAAAAAAAATCAAAATCAAAATGATTTTAACTGAACTATTCCTGTGTGTCAGTTGCCAACTTTTTAAATGAAGGTCAGGTAATAAAAAATATATTTTCAAACTTCTAACAATTGTGAATATTGCTTATGTTTCTGCTGAAGTTTTCATATGTTTGAATAGTTCTTTAAATTGAAAAAAATCAAGAGAATATTTCTATATCAATCTTATTTTGTTATCTACAGTTCCAATCCACTTGATTTAGATATAAATCAAAATTGAAGTATAAAGTGCTTGTTGGGTCTTCCGGAGTGTGGTCATGCTAGGTCACTTTTTGTGAGGGCTCCATATCCTCAGTAATAGTGTTAGGCCTTGGGATCTCCCCTTGAGCTGGTTTCACTTTGAGCCTGTCGCTGGACCTTCTTTTCAACTCAGGTTCCTCTCCATTTCCATCCCTGTAATTCTTTCAGACAGAAACAATTATAGGTCAGGGTTGTTACTGTGGGATGCCCTCCCCCCTCATTTGATGCCTTGTCTTCCTGCTGGAGGTGGCTCTATAAGTTCCCTCTCCCTAGCATGACTGCACTCTGGAAGACCCAACACGCTGCTGAAAGAGACAGACACAGGTAGTTGCACTCAACCAATGGACAGAAGCAGCTGACCCCTGTTGTTGAATTAGGGAAAGGTTGAAAGAAGCTGAGGAGGAGGAAGACCCTATAGGAGGACCAGCATTCTCAATTAATCTGGACCCCCGAGATCTCACAAACACAGAACCACCAAACAGCCAGCATACATCAGCTGATATGAGGCCCCCAACACACATACAGCAGAGGACTTCTGGGTCTGTGTTCATTCAGAGATGATGCACCTAACCCTCAAGAGAATGGAGGCCCTAGGGAATTTAGAAGTCAGGTGGGATGGGGGTGGGGACATCCATATGGAGACAGGTCTGTGGGGAGGAGGAATGGGATGTGTAACAGTTGGAGAGTGGGTGGGGAGGGGAGAATAAAATATGGAGTGTAAAAAATTAATTAATTAAAATAGTATAGACTAATAATTTTCTTCTAAGAAAAGTAGGTTCCTCTTCAAGCATCTTTCACATTACAATCATGACTAAGAGTAGGTCAGGGGCTTTGAAAGGGTATTTCTTTCAAAGTTCACTGAAGGAAAACAAAGAAAAAAGCAAACACAAGATGGCTTCTAATCTGGACAGCTTTTCTACGGGGGAGAGTCTCACCTAACCCTTAGCTTTCTGGGTGGAGACATTTCATGATGTGACAAAGAACACTATATCACAGGATAATTGATAAGCCATAATGGTCAGCCTTTCTTCAGAACACAATATGATGCATATTAAGAAAAATTACAGCATGCTTTTTTCTATATATTGTATTTCTTTTAGCTCATGAAACAATGCTTATATCTCAATTCAAGGGATAAATGAGTCATGATTTCTAGATCATCAGTGTCCCCATACAGAGTGTCCAGCACTTTTCTGTATAGTCATTTAGCACAGGCCCATCCATTATGAGAGCATGGTGCTCTCAGCATGAAATACTTGATCTCTATACTATAATGTGGGACTTCACAAGCATTGTCTTTATTATCATGCTTAAATTGTCCCACGCCTTTTCAAAAAAGTGAATTTGACTAAGATATTTTAATGGAGTAACTACTACTGACCAGTCAAGAAATAATTCATATGCATTGGGTTGACAAATTCTCAACATGATATCAATATTTTTTAAAAAAACAACATATAAAGTATTGGAATATTTACTTGTCCTGCCTTTTCAACACAAGACACATGAGCAAACTGAAGGTCCATAAGAATCCATTTTTTTTCTGTTTTGTTTTCTCTTGTCCTCCATTACATTTAAATGAACGGAAATTGGCCTAATTCTGTGCTAATCCTCCCCTGCTTGCCTCACTGGGGAGAAAGCAGAAGTTGCTAGATTAATTGCTACATTAGCAGTGCTGTGGTGCACATCTCTACTGGGTAGTCATGTCTCTAGGGATGGGAGCCACTTACTGCCTGACTTTTTCTATAAATGTTCTCATTTCCAGTCATTAGTTATAATAAAGATTGTGTAGAGTGTTCTAACTCACTGGGTTAGATGATAGTGTTGAGCTTGTTGATTTATAGCATTTTTTTTTTTCTGTATCCTGCTACTTAACTCTATTTCAAATATCTACCAGGTATTCAAAACACACTTGTTGAAAGAGATAAAGAAATGAAATAAAGGGTATTATGCTACCCTGTAAAGCATGGTGTTCAATTTAGCAGTGAAACAAATGTTACTGCTCCCTTGTAAGCACTGTACACAGCAAGTGTATGCTCATCAAAGGATTCAAAGAAATACCAGAAATAGGCTATCCTAGAAAATAAGCAGAGCCTTTCACTGATATTGTCTACCGCCCTTAAGACTCCAACCTACTTTAATACTAAATGTTATCTTACCTTGAAATAGGACAAAAAAAATCTTTCTCATAAATTTCTTGAGTCCTAGGACCATTGTGATGGCCCCCTTTCCTCTTACCATTGTACCACCCATGGGCAGGCCCAACTTGCCAGCTTTAGCTATCAACACAGGCCTCTTGCCTGATGGGTACAACTGATGGAGAAGACTCTTCACAGGTCTACCTTCTAGGTCTGCTGCTTTACTCCTTGTGTTTAAAGATGCCAGGCTTAAGACTGAAGATTCATCCATTGACAAGTTGTAAAGGTATTTGGAAAGTGGCGCAACATAATAGAAGCAATCAAAAAGACATCTGGGAGACTATTTTAAAATTTCTTTTTTACTTATTCACTTTATATCCTACTCACTGTCCCCATCCCAGTCACCCCAGCTAGTAGAACATATCCCAGTTTGGGCAGTAGCTTTGGGGATAGAGCCCACCTCCCTCATCCAGTTGTTCAGGACCCACATGAAGGTCAAGTTGCATATCTGCTACATATGAGCAGGGAGACCTAGGTCTAGCCCATTTCTGTTTTATAGTTGGTGGTTTTTTGGTTGGAAGGTCTAAGGAATTAACTCTGTTGTTCTTCCTGTGGAGTTCTTATCCCCTTTGAGGGGAATAATCCTTCCTCCTATTGTTACTATTCAAGGAGTTCAGAGATAACTTGGAAATACAAGTTCATGGAGAAAATATTGAATAAGTAAAGTAAAGAAGCAAGGGAGGGAGGGAGGGAGGGAGGGACGGAGGGAGGGAGGGAAGAAAGATGGAAGGACAGAAGAATGGAAGGAAAGCAAAAAAAGAAAGGAAGGAAAGGAAAAAGAGAAACAGGAGAGAGAGAGAGAGAGAGAGAGAGAGAGAGAGAGAGAGAGAGAGAGAGAGAGAGAGAGAGAGAGATTCTCCTGAGTGCATCCATCTTATTCTAATTCCTTTGGTTTTCAGGCTTTTACTTCGACCCCTCATGTCTGAAGCTAAACTATATAGCCTGGGGTTGGTTGACATTATTCATAACATTCCTGGCTATTCAAACAATGGAAAAGGGTGTATTGCTTAGAAAAGAATGATGAAACACTCAGGATAGAATACAGTTAGATCCTGCAACTGCTTGGAGTAGGGCACTGTACACTCAACAGCCCCACACTGACCCTTGAATTTAGCTCATCTGTGTTTAGGAGCAGAACATTTATCAGGCCTTAAGTATTCATAAAGAAATGCAAAAGACAGACTCATACCGTTTGAGGAGAAAATAATCATAGAAGGAGAGGGAACATTTTAGGAAGCACATGTCAGGCCTGAGGTCTAAATATCAACAGTATGAGTAGCTTAAACTATCTCAACAGCAGAGGAAAGAACACACTTGTGTTCATGAATAATAAAGTGAATTCACACTTGTGAATGAGATTACAAGCATACACATAAGACAAATTTCGCCCATTAAAGCAATAACCATTGTTTAGCAGAAAAGACAGCAGTCACCATGTTCTGTTTATCTCATATTAACACTACAGTCACTTTTGGCTATGATACAATTAATAGAATTTAATACTGAAATGACTCATAAACACCCTCAAAGTGTTTTTTTCTCTCTGTGTGTCTATCTCTTTCTCTGCCTTTCTCTATGTATCTCTGTCTCTCTCTATCTCTCTGTCTGTCTGTCTGTCTGTCTGTCTTTCTCTTTGTCTGCCTGTCTCTCTGTCTCTGTCTCTCTCAATCTCTCCTAATAAATACCTTGTTCTAAAACCCCTATGCTTAACCCATATTTTCTGGATAGGAAATGGCCCTTCCATGCCTTCTAACCAGAAGACCTTGACTGGAAGGAGACTGGCAGCAATTCTGCTTCCCCACCTTGACTCCTGAGTCCCTGCAGATAAGAGGTATCAGCTCAGGCAATAGACTGTAGCAGCCGATCTGATTGACGCAGAGATTTCAGTAAATTAAGAATGTGTTATCGCTTAGAACAGGGTGTCCTTCTTGCTGGGCATGAGAACAAAGTCCCACGTTGATTGAAAGACTCTTATTCTAATAATCCTCAATATTTATATTTCTGAAGCTGAAAAGGCAGCCTAAAGATAACACTTGGAAAGGCTTGATAGATCCAAATACAAAACCAAGAAAGCAACCAAGGTGACTGTCTACTCTACAGAGGTCAAGAGCTTCAGAAGGCTCCTGTCCTTCTGGGCCTAAAATTACCTCCTAGTGTCCCTTTCTAGTAGAATGGACCTTTCACTTATTTACTGTAGCTCCCTTCTCCCAGCTAAACAAACACAGGAAAAACCTTTTAACTATCCAAAGGAAGTTTCAGGTGTCTCCTAAAAACAGGCATTTTTTTTTTAATTCAAAGGAAAAAAAACAGCCTTTTCTTATATTTTTTTCTTGTTATTTAATATCAGTCAGTGTGCTGGCCACACTTTTATTGTGAGGGTCTGGTTAATCATGTGAATTTATTATTTAGCCATAAGCCTGGGGAAAGCATTTACATGTCTGTCCTAAGAAACCTTATTCTAGGGGCTATTATTTAATGAAAACTCAGTGGTTATTATGTCCAATTCAATGCAATTTTATGAAACTTTATTTGGAGATAGAATAATCTTATTTTCTTCTTCAATTAAGGAAAAAGACGCAGAATCAGAAGCAGCCATTACGACAGAGATTTCACATGCTGAAAAAAAAAATCCTCAAACCATTTAGTGACATTGAATCTGATTTAATGTCCAAATGGAGTAATAGATTCAACGGCTTATCCAAGGACACATGCAAACATGTACACACACATACACACATATGCATACACAAGCATACAGACACTAACACGAATTAGTATTGCTAGAAAGATTGTTCAGAGGTCACACCCTTGCTCCACTTTAATCTGTCTTTCTTTTCTTTGAAGCTGTTGCTGATAGTCAAATACAAAAGGACTTCCAGCAGGCTCAAAGATACACACCCAATCTGGAAAGACAGAAAGCCTCAATAGTGGAAGTTCCTGGTCATGTTATGCGGTGCAGGCTCACATGATGTCTTGCTGAGGCAGACTAACATGGTGTTTTGCTGAGGCAAGACCAGAGGGAGGACATGTAATGTTTGGAGAGAGTATAAGTATGTCTCAGTGGCCAGTGACAGTGTGAAATGCTTCATGGCTCTGCAGTCTTCGCTGATGTCACTTCATTGAGAGAGGCACAGCAGAGACCTCCTCCAGGCATCCCGGCTCCCGGAGATTCCTGCCAACTCAGGGAGGCCTGGCTGTCTCTGATGGATGGTGCCATCACTGCTAATTTATGTTTGGTGACACTTTTGAACTGGACTATCCTGACTCTACTGAACTGGACTGCTGGTATTCTGACATATGGAGATTGGAATTGCCCCAAAGAACTACTTCAAAACCCAGCCACATCCCCTTGTCCTATTTACCATCTTTTCTCCCCTACCCTTAGATGATGAACTAGAAGGGGGCTCAAAGCATTTGACAACCCATATTTAAAAAAAAATCTAAACCTTCAGGCCTTATCCACAAATCACTTGTAAACTCTAGATGTCGTTTGCTTGCTTAACCAGTGGGTTCCATTGGCTAACAAGGATACTGGATTCTCATTTCTGGGAAACTTAACTCTGGAGCAATGAAATATTTCTTTACAGAGAATCTCAGTAAGATCTGTGGCATGCATGATGGTGGGTCTCAACCTTCTTAATGCTGCAACACTTTGATGCAATTATTCATGTTGTGGTGACTGCAACCATAAAATTATTTTGTTGCTATTTCATAATTGTAATTTTGTAGTATTAATTGTAATGTAAACATCTGTGTCTTCTGATGGTACTGCCTGACCCCTAATAAAGGTTGTTTGACCTTTGAAGGGTTCATGACCCACAGATTGAGAACCATGGGTTTACATGGTATGCTTTATTCCTGATTTTCATTCACCTTTCCACTTCCCTATTGTTGACATCTAGCTGGTGAAATGGGAAGATACCTGATGGGGACATCATTAATGTGAGCAAATGGTACCTTACTGCTATTGAAATGTTTCAAGTGTATTTATTAATATTATATTATATTAATATATTATATGTATTATAATATTAACATTATAACATTTTCTCTGTAAAAAAAAATTGTCAAGTCTACAAGTAGACAAATTAACACGAGGTCTTCTGTAAAGTTTAAATTCTTGGAACCATGCACTTGAACCTTACTGGAAGCCAGATAAGAATGGCTGAAAGAGAAACTACCTTTTAAAGATCCTGCTTATTAAAGGAAAGCATATCTGAATATAAAAAGCAAAATAAACATGCTTTCATGAAGTTGTTTGCCTCTAGTAAACAGTTCAGGCACTGCCCTATAACTACAGTGAAACTCACCTTCTGATTTACGGATGTGGTGCGCCATGTTTCTCACTGTTAAAGTTGCATGCAGATTCAAGGAATCCATACATGTCTTGATTAGCTCAGTAGAATATGAATTAGTGTTTAGCTTAATAAAAAAGAGAGAGAGAAAAGAAAAGTTCACTAGTATTGCATAAACACAAAATAGGATAGATTTTTGTAGTTGTTCTTTTAGCTGAAGGGTGCCAATACAACAAGACCTCTGCAAAAACAAACATGTCTTACACGTTGCCTTTGATTTCTAATGTTACTACCCAATAACAAATTAAATAAATTAAGAAAAGTTCTTTGGAGAAATGACTGTAGGGCTAGATTCTAGAACTTGGAGTGGAATTATGCAAGGTAACTTTTGGGTGTTGCATAGCTGAAGCCATTGAGAAACGATCAAACAAGAACACAACATAATAGAAACAAACAATAGGAACATAAAAGCCTTCATAAAACAGCGTCCACTGATGCAAGTCTGACAAAGAGATACAAGGAACAATGACAGATTTTACAGTGACCAGAGCAACAAATCAATGGACCGGTATTGTAACTGAACATATCAAATAAATGTTCATGTCACATGTTTATATAAGTATCAATGGGTTCAGTTAATAAATGGTGAAAAAGACACATATTATGTAGAAGAATTCCATGCAAACAGTGTTGAAATCTCATCCTGAGAGAAGTAGATCATTACTCCATACTCTGAGAGAGCTGAACAGGTACTGTAAGACAAAGAAGAAAAGTAAGTAGCTGTAGTGGAAGAGACTGACACTGTTGGTAATGGTCAATGTCACGGTGGTGAAAGTATATGTGGTAAAAATAATACCTTGTCTCTGTGACCCATCTCATAAGAAATAATAACTCAGGTCTTAGGATGAAGAAAACATCAGATAAATCCCCGGAGAGCAACATTCTACAAAACACTTGACAGATGTTCCTGGAAACTGTCAAGGAAGTCAAAATTCATGAAAACCAAAACCTCCATGGCCAAGAGGAACATAGAGAGTCACAATAACTAAACGGAATGAGTCCTGGATAGGATTTGAGCCCAGCAATGTAATAACCAAGAATGTATAGTAAAGCATATAAGGATTTCAGATAATAGCAACATAGTAAAATACTGACTCATTGTTCCTGCAATTGTACCATGCCAATATAAATATATACATTTTAAAAATAAAGGGATCTGAATATGTAATAAGTCACAGAGCTGGCGAATATATGACCATTCATTTTTTCTGTAAATCTAAAACCTGTTGGTGTTGAGGATGTAGTTCACTGGTTAAAAACTTTTCTAGAATGTTCAAGTTCTTTGGTTTGATACTCAGCACAAAAAATAAAACCAAAACAACAATAAGAAAGTACTTTAAAATAAGATCAAAACTGTAATACATTGCAGCGACTGGGCTTTACCAGAGATGTTTTCAATCGTGTTTCTGGGAATTTTTTCTTTCTAGATGATGACTGGAAGCCAATGATAATTATGCCAGGTACCACAATGGTCACAGTCAAGGAGGACAACAGCTCTGGTTTCTGTTTACACTGATGTGGTCATGGTTGCAGCAGGATACCCTGTTTGTTTCTCAATCTCAAATCTCCCAGGTTAAATTTGCTTTCAGCATTGAAAATTTACATATAGTATTGTATTTATGTGTTTGAAACTCTCCGTGGAAATGGGAGTCACCATTTTCTCCTTCATAGAGTGCATTAGGACTGTATAAAAACCAACATGAGGCAGTTGCCAACTCCCTAACACCTAATGGAAAACACCAACTCAGAGAGTAGTGAATGTGCTCTCTCCCCTCTCACTGAAACTGACAGACTCCATCCATCAGGTTTGCTTTACTGGGGATTTCTTCATAGGATGTATATAATTGATGTAGAAAAAAATCACAAAGAACTCCTCCACCTCTCTTTTAATACATGTGGACAGTTGCCCAATTTTGTGTGTAGTTAAAACTTAGGCAATTTGAATGTAGATACCCAGACAAGGCTTTAAGCAGAGTGTCTGCCTGCTGACCACAATTCTAAGTTTAGCGGATTGCTAAAACTATACCAGCTGCTCTAGTCTTCCAATAAAGGAAAAATAGAAAATGAGCTTAATAAGCTATGTCCTTTTGGGGCCATTTCTTTCCTTTGGCTAATTTGGCTAAAGGTATGTCAACATATTACTTTTCTCCAAGAGTCAGCACCTCAGTTTATTGGCTCACCACACCAATTTTATTATTTCCTAAATTTGATTATTTCTTTCCATCTACTTTTTGGGACTGTTATTCCTTCTTGTTTTCCAGATATATTAAGTGTACTGTAGGTCCTTAGAGATATGAACTTGCCATTTAGAACTGCCTTCATTATGACATATATTTGTATATATTGTGTTTTAATTTTTAAAATATTTTTATTAGGTATTTTCCTCATTTACATTTCCATTGCTATCCCAAAAGTCCCCCATACCCTCACCCACACACCACTACCCACCCACTCCCACTTTTTGGCCCTGGCGTTCCCCTGTACTGGGGTATATATAGTTTGCATGACCAATGGGCCTCTCTTTCCAGTGATGGCCGACTAGGCCATCTTTTGATACATATGCAGTTAGAGACAAGAGCTGTGGGGTACTGGTTAGTTCATATTGTTGTTCCACCTGGAGGGTTGCAGTTCCCTTTAGCTCCTTGGGTACTTTCTCTAGCTCCTACATTGGGGGGGGGCCTGTGATCCATCCAATAGCTGACTGTGAGCATCTACTTCTGTGTTTGCTAGGCCCCAGCATAGTCTCACAGCTATATCAGGGGCCTTTCAGCAAAATCTTGCTAGTGTATGCAATGGTGTCAGTGTTTGGAGGCTGATTATGGGATGGATCCCCAGATGTGGCAGTCTCTAGATGGTACATCCTTTTGTCTCAGCTCCAAAATTTCTCACTGTAACTCCTTTCGTGGATGTTTTGTTACCAATTCTAAGAATGGGCAAAGTGTCCACACTTTGGTCTTCGTTCCTCTTGAGTTTCATGTGTTTCACAAATTGTATCTTATAGCTTGGGTATTCTAAGTTTCTGGGCTAATATCCACTTATCAGTGAAAACTTATCATTTGAGTTCTTTTGTGATTGAGTTACTTCACTCAGGATGATGCCCTCCAGGTCCATCCATTTGCCTAGGAATTTCATAAATTCATTCTTTTTAATAGCTGAGTAGTACTCCATTGTGTAAATGTACCACATTTTTTTATCCATTCCTATGTTGAGGGGCATCTGGGTTCTTTCCAGCTTCTGGCTATTATAAATAAGGCTGCTATGAACATAGTGGAGCATGTGTCCTTCTTACCGATTGGGACATCTTCTGGATATATGCCCAGGAGAGATATTGCTGGATCCTCCATTAGTACTATGTCTAATTTTCTGAGGAACCACCAGACTGATTTCCAGAGTGGTTATACAAGCTTGCAATCCCACCAACAGTGGAGGAGTGTTCCTCTTTCTCCACATGCTCATCAGTATCTGCTGTCACCAGAATTTTTGATCTTGGCCATTCTGACTGGTGTGAGGTGGAATCTCAGGGTTGTTTTGATTTGTGTTTCCCTGATGATTAAGGATGCTGAACATTTTTTCAAGTGTTTCTAAGCCATTCAGGATTCCTTAGGTGAGAATTCTTTGTTTAGCTCTGAGCCCCATTTTTAAAGGGGTTATTTGATTTTCTGGAGTCCCCCTTCTTGAGTTCTTTATATATATTGGACATTAGTCCCCTATCTGATTTAGGATAGGTAAAGATCCTTTCCAATCTGTTGGTGGCCTTTTTGTCTTATTGATGATATCTTTTGCCTTACAGAAGCTTTGCAGTTTTATGAGGTCCCATTTGTCAATTCTAGATCTTATAGCACAAGCCATTGCTGTTCTATTCAGGAACTTTTCACCTGTGCCCGTATCTTCCAGTCTTATCCCCACTTTCTCCTCTATAAGTTTCAGTGTCTCTGGTTTTATGTGGAGTTCCTTATTCCACTTAGATTTGACCTTAGTACAAGGAGATAGGAATGGATCAATTCACATTCTTCTACATGATAACCACCAGTTGTGCCAGCACCATTTGTTGAAAATGCTGTCTTTTTTCCACTGGATGGTTTTATCTCCCTTGTCAAATATCAAGTGACCATAGTTGTGTGAGTTCATTTCTGGGTCTTCAATTCTATTCCATTTGTCTACTTGTCTGACACTATACCAGTACCATGCAGTTTTTATCACAATTGTTCTGTAGTAAAGCTTTAGGTCAGGCATGGTGATTCCACCAGAGGTACTTTTATCCTTGAGAAGAGATTTTGCTATCCTATGTTTTTTTGTTATTCCAGATGAATTTTCAAATTGCTCTTTCTAATTCGTTGAAGAATTGAGTTGGAATTTTGATGGGGATTGCATTGAATCTGTAGATTGCTTTTGGCAAGATACCCATTTTTACTATATTGATCCTGCCAATCCATGAGCATGGGAGATCTTTCCATCTTCTGAGATCTTCTTTAATATCTTTCTTCAGAGACTTGATTCATATCATACAGATCTTTCACTCCCTTAGTTAGAGTCACGCCAAGGTATTTTGTATTATTTGTGACTATTGAGAAGGTTGTTGTTTCCCTAATTTCTTTCTCAGCCTGTTTATTCTTTGTGTAGAGAAAGGCCATTGACTTGTTTGAGTTGAATTTATATCCAGCTACTTCACCGAAGCTGTTTATCAGGTTTAGGGGTTCTATGGTGGAATTTTTAGGGTCACTTATATATACTATCACATCATCTGCAAAAAGTGATATTTTGACTTCTTCCTTTCCAATTTGTATTCCCTTGATCTCCTTTTGTTGTCGAATTGCTCTGGCTATGACTTCAAGTACAATGTTGAATAGGTAGGGAGAAAGTGTGCAGCATTGTCTAGTCCCTGATTTTAGTGGGATTGCTTCCAGCTTCTCACCATTTGCTTTGATGTTGGCTACTGGTTTGCTGTAGATTGCTTTTATCAAGTTTAGGTATGGGCCTTGAATTCCTGACCTTTCCAAGGCTTTAATCATGAATGGGTGTTGGATTTTGTCAAATGCTTGCTCTGCATATAAGGCAATGATCATGTGGTTTTTGTCTTTGAGTTTGTTTATATAATGGATTATGTTGATGGATTTCCATATATTTAACCATCCCTGCATCCCTGGAATAAAACCTACTTGGTTCAGGATGGATGATTGTTTTCATGTGTTCTTGGATTCAGTTAGCAAGAATTTTATTGAGTATTTTTGCATCGATATTCATAAGGGAAATTGGTCTGAAGTTTTCTATGTTTGTTGGGTCTTTCTGTGGTTTAGGTATCAGAGTAATTGTGGCTTCAGAGAATGAGTTGTGTAGAGTACCTTCTACTTCTATTTTGTGGAATAGTTTGGGCAGAACTGGAATTAGATCTTCTTTGAAAGTCTGATAGAACTCTGTACTAAACCCATCTAGTCTTGGGCTTTTTTTTGGTTGGGAGACCATTAATGACTGCCTCTATTACTTTAGGGGATATGGGACTCCTTAGATCATTAACTTAATCCAGATTTAACTTTGGTACCTGGTATCTGTCTAGAAATTTGTCCATTTCATCCAGGTTTTCCAGTTTTTTTTTTTTTTCAGTATAGCCTTTTGTAGAAGGATCTGATGTTGTTTTGGATTTCCACAGGATCAGTTGTTATGTCTCCCTTTTGACTTATTTTGTTAATTAGGATGCTGTCCCTGTGCCCTCTAGTGAGTCTAGCTAAGGGTTTCTCTATCTTGTTGATTTTCTCAAAGAACCAGCTCCTCCTTTGGCTGATTCTTTGAATAGTTCTTCTTGTTTCCACTTGGTTGATTTCAACCCTGAGTTTGATTATTTCCTCATCTTGGGTGAATTTGCTTACTTTTGTTCTAGAGCATTCAGGTTTGTTGTCAAGCTGCTAGTTGTGCTCTCTCTAGTTTCTTTTTGGAGGCACTCAGAGCTATGAGTTTCCCTCTTAGAAATGCTTTCATTGTGTCGATAAGTTTGGGTATGTTGTGGCTTCATTTTCATTAAACTCTAAAATGTCTTTAATTTTTTCCTTTATTCCTTCTTTGACCAAGGTATCTTTGAAAAGAGTGTTATTCAGTTTCCACATGAATGTTGGCTTTCCATTATTTATGTTGTTATTGAAGATCAGCCTTAGTCCATGGTGGTCTGATAGGATGCATGGGACAATTTCAATAATTTTGAATCTGCTGAGGCCTGTTTTGTGACCAATTATATGGTCAATTTTGGAGAAGGTATCAGGAGGTGCTGAGAAGAAGGTATAACCATTTGTTTTAAGATAAAATATTCTGTAGATATCTGTTAAGTCCATTCCTTTCATAACTTCTGTTAGTTTCACTGTGTCCCTGTTTAGTTTCTGTTTCCACGATCTGTCCATTGATAAAAATGGAGTGTTGAAGTCTCCCACTATCATTGTGCGAGGTGCAATTTGTGCTTTGACCCTTCCTAAAGTTTCTTTAATGAATGTGGCTGCCCTTGCATTTAGAGTATAGATATTCAGAATTGAGAGTTCCTCTTGGAGGATTTTACCTTTGATGAGTATGAAGTGTCCCTTCTTGTCTTTTTTGATAACTTTGGGTTGGAAGTTGATTTTATTAGATATTAGTATGGCTACTCCAGCTTGTTTCTTCATACCATTTGTTTGGAAAATTGTTTTCCAGCCTTCCACTCTGAGGTAGTGTCTGTCTTTTTCCCTGAGATGGGTTTCTTTTAAGCAGCAAAATTTCGGGTCTTGTTTGTGTAGCCAGTCTGTTAGTCTATATCTTTTTAATGGGGAATTGAGTCTATTGATATTAAGAGAAATTAAGGAAAAGTAATTGTTGCTTCCTATTATTTTTGTTGTTAGAGTTGGCATCCTGCTCTTGTGGTTGTCTTCTTTTTGGTTTGTTGAAGGTTTACTTTCTTGCTTTTTCTAGGGCGTGGTTTCTGTCCTTGTTTTGGTTTTTTTCTGTTATTATCCTCTGAAGGGCTGGATTTGTGGAAAGACAATGTGTGAATTTGGTTTTGTCATAAAATATTTTGGTTTCTCCATCTATGGTAATTGAGAGTTTGTCTGGGTATAGTAGCCTGGGCAGGCATTTGTGTTCTCTTAGTGTCTGTATAACATCTGTCCAGGATCTTCTGGCTTTCATAGTATCTGGTGAAAAGTCTGGTGTAATTCTGATAGGCCTGCCTTTATGTTACTTGACCTTTTTTCCTTACTGCTTTTAATATTCTATCTTTATTTAGTGCATTTGTTGTTCTGATTATTATGTGTCAGGAGGAATTTCTTTTCTGGTCCAGTCTATTTCGAGTACTGTAGGCTTCTTGTATGTTCATGGGCATCTCTTTCTTTAGGTTTGGGAAGTTTTCTTCTATAATTTTGTTGAAGATATTTGCTGGTCCTTTAAGTTGAAAATCTTCATTCTCATCAACTCCTATTATCCATATGTTTGGTCTTCTCATCGTGTCCTGGATTTCCTAGATGTTTTGAGTTAAGATCTTTTTGCATTTTGTATTTTCTTTGATTATTGTGCTAATGTTCTCTTTGGAATCTTCTGCACCTGAGATTCTCTCTTCCATCTCTTGTATTCTCTTGCTGATGCTCACATTTATGCTTCCAGATTTCTTTCCTAGGGTTTTTTTCTCCAGCGATGCCTCACTTTGGGTTTCCTTTATTGTGTCTACTTCCCTTTTTTAGGTCTTGGATGGTTTTATTCAATTCCACCACCTGTTTGGTCGTGTTTTTCTGCAATTATTTAAGGGATTTTTGTGCTTCCTCTTTAATGTCTTCTACCTGTTTAGCAGTGTTCTCCTATATTTCTTTAAGTGAGTCATTAAAGTCCTTGATGTACTCTACCATCATCATGAGATATGCTTTTAAATCTGGGTCTATCTTTTCAGGTGTGTTGGCATGCCCAGGACTGGGTGTGGTGGGAGCATTCTGTTCTGATGATGGTGGGTGGTCTTGGTTTCTGTTAGTAAGATTCTTATGTTTGCTTTTTGCCATCTGGTAATCTCTGGAGTTAGTTGTTATAGTTGTCTCTGGTTAGATCTTGTTCCTCAGGTGATTATGTTAGCCTCTATCAGCAGACCTAGGAGACTAGGTCTCTCCTGAGTTTCAGTGGTCAGAGTACTCTCTGCAGGCAAGCTCTCCTCTTGCAGGGAAGGTGCCCAGATATCTGGTGTTTGAACCTGCCTCCTGGCAGAAGTTGTGTTCTACTCACTAGAGGTCCTAAGATCCCCTGGAGAGTCCTGTGGGGACCTTGGGGGTGTCCGCTGACTCCGTGCCCAAGGTGCCCTGGTGCTGGTGCTGGTACCGGTGCTGCTTTGAAGGGACTTGTGACCCTGGTCAGGCCAGGTTTTCTGCTTCCCTAATTAATGCTGTCTCAGGTCCTGCATGATTGGATTGGAGGAGCAGTTGTGTTCCACTCACCAGAGTTCCTAAGATCCCATAGAAAGTCCTGTGGGGACCTTGGGGGTGTTCGCAGACTCTGAGCCCAAGGTGTGTTGGTGCTGGTGCTGACCGAAAGGGGTGTTTTAATTTTTATTCAGCCCCAAAATTTTTTAAATTTCCTACTTGATTTCTTTCTCAATACAACATTCATTCACTATCTAGTTGTTCACCTCCCATGTGTTTGTATACATTTGGTTATTTCTAGTTGATGTTGATAATCAGCTTTAATCCATGGAGGTCATATAGGATTCAGAGTATGATTTCAATTTTTCTATATACATTAAGACTTGATTTCTGTCCTAATATGTGATCAGTTTTGGAGAAATTTCCATGAGCTACTGATTAGTATAATCTTTAGTATTTTGATGGAATAGTTCATAGATGTCTGTTAGGTCCATTTAGTTTATGATGTTATTTAAGTGGGCTTTTACCCCCCACTCAAAGCTTTCTGTTTTCTTTCTGTCTGCATTACTTGTGTATTGGTGAGAATAGAATTTTGAAGTAATCCACTCTCATTGTATTTTAATCAACATAGAAAATTCAGATGTAGTAGTGTTTCTTATATAAAATTGGGTGGTCTTTTGTTTGTGCATAAATGTTTAAAATTGCTATCTCACGTTGGTGGATTATTTTTCTTTAATAGGTACATAGTATCCTCACCAACTCTTCTTGTCAGTTTGGATTTTAAGTCTACTTATAGATACTAAAATACCTTTGCTTGATTGCTTCATGCTTCCATTCTCTTAGAGTCTCATTTTTCATGTATGTTCTGGGTAGTATACATCCACATCCAACCATACCATAAGGTGATATATAATTTTGACAGTGAAGTGTGTTTCTTGCAGGCATGGATTCTGATTTTTAATCTTAACTGTAAGTCAGTATATTTTTATTGGGAATTAAGATCATTATTAGTAAGAGTTATCACTGAGCAGTGTTTATTAATTTCTGCTAGTTTGCTGTGGTGTGGATTTTCCTCTTCTATTTAATTGTTCTTACGGAGAAAAGAGTAAAAAGGTTAATCTGAAGAATTATGAAGGCTATTTTTATTCCAAAGGCTTGTGGCTAATGTATAAGGACAAAACATAAAAGTAATACTCAGGTCAAAAGGAGGACAGTTTATTTTCTTAATTATTAATACTAAAGGCTATTCATAAAGAAGTGCTTTTTCCCAAATGGCCCTGGCAAATTGATCACCCCTCTTTTAAATAGTCACAATATATACATATTCTAAAGTATTATTATTAATGGAGGCTTAGTATTAATTTTGCATATTTGCTTTCACTGGACCACACACTTTGTTACTAACACTCATCAATATTGAATAAATAGCATTATTTCAATGTTTCTGAGTCAGCCTTTTATCTTCAAAGAACTCTTATACAATGAGAAGTTAATCATCTTTTACTATTTTAATATCACTGTATAACATTAGGTGACTTTGTTTATCATTCATAGTGGACAAATGAATGCTCAAATATTTTTCTGTGGAGGGAAGATAATATTAAGTGGAAGAAATGTCTCCGTTTGGGCAGAAAGAACAAGAAATGACAACAAAGAGAAATTGCTGCAGTGCAGGGTATGAAAGAGAAAATTTGCTGACTATGTGGCTTCTTGTCTTTTTGTTTTTCTTTTTTCTTTTTTTTTTTTCTTTAAATCAGCTCCTTTTGGATGCAGCAGACTTTCAGCATGATTTAAGGCTGCTTTTTATTTTAGCTTTTATTGGTTTGGTTTCTTGGTTGGTGTTTTGTTTTGTTTTTTTTTGTTTGTTTGTTTGTTTGTTTATTTGTTTTTGACTTAGAGCAGAGATATTGCGAAGAAAATAAATTCCCTTGCCTTATAGTCAACAGGAAGTGACTATGTTTGCAAAAACTCTTTCATTTTAAAAGCCATCAAATATTTTAAAACTAAAATAGTATAAAGACAAGGTGAACAAGGGAATGTAGCAGAGTGGGGTGGAGTCATCAATGTGCTGACATTAGTCAGAATAACTTTTTTGATTTAAAAAAATAAGTATGTACAATTGCCAGCAGATCTTAATACAGGGTATCCTCTCCTCTTGAGACAAATCCTGCTTCACTCAGTTATTGAGTAAATATCTGGTAAGTTGGCCTCATTTTGTGCCCAGCAGTGAACCAACTGGAAAAAACATTTTTCCTCATAGAATTTATTGTAGGATAAGATGTCCTTTCTTATAGTAGAATTGTTTTGACTTAAATATGAAGTATATCCCTCAGAATCAGGTAATTCAACACTTGATCTTCAATTTGTGGCACAATCTGAGGAAGTCATAGAAGCATTTAGAGGTGGAGTATTGCTGGGGGAAGTATGTCACCATGGATTGACCTTGAGGATTCATAACATCAACACCTTCTCTATTCTTTTTCCACGATTCCCCTATATATGGGTAATATGTATGCAACCATGTTCTTTCTCCTGCCACCATGCCTGCCTGCCTTCTGCTCTGTGTCTTCTTCTGTGGAAGACCTTATGGACTTTAGCCTTCCAGAATCATTAACCAAAGGGAAAAAAAATCTTGTGTTCCTTAATTTGCTTGCCAAGGTATTTTATCATAGCCAAAGGAAAGACTACAGGGATTAAGCTCAGATGAGTGTAAATGTGTCAACAAATGAAGAGGGCTTTTGCTTAATCTTAATAAATCTAGTAAAACCCTATTTAGCAAAACATGTGCCAGTCTACTCTAGCATTTTTCCTCTGTGGAGAGTATTGGGAGGAAGACACCTCCCAAACACATAGACCCAGTTCGAGTATTTGAGTGGAAAATGGGGCCTGTGACTAAATTTAGCCAAACTTAGCATCCCACAGTCTGAGATATTTCTCAGCCAACCTAACTGTGTAACCTACATAGAAGCGTGTTTCACACCCTCTCATGAAACCCTGCCGAACATTCATTCTGCCAATGTTCCTGATGGCAACACTATCCGTGCACTTTGCTACAAAAGATTAAAGGTTGGCTACACATAATTTCCAATGAATAACTCTAATTAGACACTGAAGTTGGCATATTTCCTACAATCTGAAATTAGATCACAGACTTGAGTTGACATGAAACAGCCCCATTAACTCCCCAGACTTCCAAGTCCTATTTGCTCAATGGAAATGACTGTTTTGAACTTTATTTTCTATCTGAAGAAGTCTGTAGGCAGAGGTAATAAAAAGATGGGTTGAACATGACTATGACGTTGCTTCTATTCTGTAGCTCAAACTTCTCCAAAGAAACTTGTAAGACCAACAGTCCCAAGGGATATTTGAATCATTATGATATTTTAATGATAAAAGAAAAACTCACCATAAAATGTAAAATAAAATTAATTTGGATAGGGATGCAGTTTACTTAATACACATAGGACCCATCATTTAATTTTCAGAAACAACAAAAAGTCTCTATTTCTTCATCTATGCCTGACTTCTATAACATTTTGATGATGCTATTAATATAGTTAATAGACTAACCTTTAATTAATAGATACATACTCAGATTTGAATCCTGTTCATTTGAGGATTAGCATTCAGTATATGTCAGTTGGGAAAATTGAACTTATGTCCCTCTTTGGTGCATATGTAAGAATGGCTGCTTAATGACATCTGGTGCCATTTCTCAGCATCCCAGGACTATCCCCTTCAGGTAGTGAATTTCTAGGCAGCACATGTGATTCATTAACAGTTCCCATGTCATAAATAAGCACTTGATGTGGATGCTATTGTTTAGTGCTCTAAATGCTGTGTGCTATTATCAGCTGCCATTTGGCTGATCTGCTGACAGTTGACTTGCCAGATGTCTGGTGTACATGCACATTTCTGCATGGGGTAAAATAAATCATTCCATTCTGTTGACATAAATAAAGCAATCAAAAGCATGGAACAAATGATAGGCATGGGAGATTGGTAAAAGTTCTGGAAATAAAGAATGTTTTACATTCAAGTAATAAGGGGCCTTCCTTTTAACTGATCTATATCTTGCTTAAAATCCCCTATCAATGGTACTTTCAGTACTCTTTAAATAGTTCTCTATCTTATGAGGAGTCTGAAACATATATTTCTTGAGGAATTATGCTTGCTTCGAAAATCTTCACCCTAAACTAGTGGTTGTCATTTTAAATACAGATAAAGAGACTGGTGCAGTTTGACAGTTCATTTTCCCAAGAAATCTTGAGAATTTGAAGTCTAAAATATAGTTAAGAATAAAAAGTGCATGAAGTAGCAGTTTGTAGCTTAAATTATTTAACAAATCACCAGTTATGCCAATATGCCAATAATAAAATAATTGACATTATTTAATTTCACACATTTTGTACCATGGTTTTGAAATAAATAAATAAATATTTGAGGCAGAATAGCATTGGTTCCGTGTGTCCATGCATAGCATTTCCCTAAATTTAGCAATATTACATTATGCATTTATATAAAGTGAAAATATAAACCACCCATTCCTATTAGACAGAGGAGAAATCTGAGGTGGTAACCCAACTGTTGAATCTAGTGATTGATACATACAAACATCCTGATTCTATTTACTTTCTAAGATATATAAGTTAGCAGATACAAGTTGAGGATTTGCAAGTTTTCAGTGTAGAGTGGAATGTATGATCAAATGCCAATCTTGAATAAGGGAAAACAAACATACACGTATTAGAAAGTTCAAGTTGAATTTTCTAACAATTATACATGGAAGATTTTATAATATTTGTAACTTAAGTATATTTAACAAAAGTAAAATAATTTGATTTATTATCAGGTGGGAATGGGAAGGTCTATTAGATGTAGTCAGAGTTCTCCAGTAAATAGGTCAGTAGATTCATTCTGTCTCAGTCTCTGTTTCTCTCTCTCCCTATCTCTCTCTCTCTTCTCCCCCCCCCCCTCTCTCTCTCTCTCTCTCTCTCTCAATATGAAAAGGTCCATTTCATTCAATTGGGTAACACAATTTGACAAGCTCACAACCTGAGGTTGGGAAGCTGTTTTAATATCTTGAAGAAAACTGACAGTTCAGTTTTGAGTCAGAATTTCTTACTCAAAACAATTTCAGCTTCATTATTAAGGCTTTATATCTGCCTTCCAGGCAGCACCAGTCTACCTCAAATTCAAACTCGGTGAACTGTCCCACAGTCCCCAGAGGACTCTCCACTTCCCAGATGCTATAGCATGCCCAGGAACCTAGGGCCACCAATGAGTAGAACACAGCATCTGTTCCAACACTGCCAGGAGTGACTGGGACCAGCAAGACCCAGGGACAAAGGAACCCCGGCTGAAAAATGACTCCTGTTCCTTCAGGGAGGCACCAGTCAACCTAGGGTGCAAACTTGGTGGACAGTCCCATGGTCTCCAGAGGAGGCACCATTCCCAGGTGATCTAATACACCCAGGATCTTAGAATTCCAGGATCCCAGTATCACAGGAGCTTGGTCACACCACAATCTCAGGGTCTCAGAGGGAGCTTGACTCCCAGGAACTCTGACACACCCAGAATCTCAGGATCCCAGGATCCCAGAATCACAGGATCACAGAGAAAGCTGGACTCTGAGGAGTTCTGATTCGCCTGGGATTACAGGAAAAACAGGCTTCAATGAGATATAGCTAGGGCAGGGAGCACTTGGGATAATCAGATGGCTGAAGGCAAGCATAAGAACAGAAACCAAGGTTACTTGACATCATCAAAACCCAATTCTCCCACCATAGCAAGTCCTGGACAGACCACCACACAGGAAAAGAAAGATTCAAATATAAAATGACTTCTCCTGATGGTGATAGAGAACTTTAAGAAGACCATAAATAACTCCCTTAAAGAAATACAAGGGAGCACAAGTAAACAAGTAGAAACCCTTAAAGAGGAAACACAAAAATCCCTTAAAGAATTACAGGAAAATAAAACCAAACAGGCAAAGAAATTGAACAAAACCATCCCAGATCTAAAAATGAAAGTAGAAACAATAAAAAAAAAATCACAAAGGGAGACAACTCTGTAGTTAGAAACCCTAGGAAAGAAGTCAGGAGCCATAGATGCAAGTATCACCAACAGAATGCAAGAGATAGAAGAGAGAATCATAGGGGCAGAAGATACCATAGAAAACATGGACACAACGAAAAATCAAAGAAAGTGCAAAATGCAAAAAGGTACTAACCCCAAAACTCCAGAAAATTCAGGACACAGTGAGAAGACCAAAGCTAAGGATAATAGGTCTAGAAAAGAGTGAAGATTCCAAAATTAAAGGGCCAGTAAATATCTACAACAAAATTATAGAACTTCCCTAACCTAAAGAAAGAGATGCCCATCCAGGTGTGGTGTCATACACCTTTAATCCCAGCACTTGGCAGGCAGAGGTAGGTGAATTTCTGAGTCTGAGGCTATCCTGATCTACAGAGTGAGTTCCAGGACAGCCAGGGCTACACAGAGAAACCCTGTCTCAAAAAACACAAAAACAAACAAACAAACAAAAAACCGAAAGAAAGAGAGAGAGAGAGAGAGAGAGAGAGAGAGAGAGAGAGAGAGAAAGAAAGAGAGAGAGAGAAAGAGAAAGAAAGAGATGCCCATGAACATATAAGAAGCCTACAGAAATAGGTTGAACCAGAAAAGAAATAAGAAATTCCTCCCATCACATAATAAAACACCAAATGCACAAAACAAAGAAAGAATATTAAAAGCAGTAAGGGAAAAATGTCAAGTAACATATAAAGGCAGACCCATTAGAATTACACTAGACTTCTCAGCAGAGACCATGAAAGCCAGAAGATCCTGGGCAGATGTCATACAGACTCTAAGAGAACACAAATGCCATGCCAGGCTACTATACCCAGCAAATATTCAATTACCATAGATGTAGAAACCAAGGTATTCGACGACAAAACCAAATTGACACAATATTTTTCCATAAATCTAGCCCTTCAAAGGATAATAAATGGAAAGCTCCAACACTAGAAGGGAAACTGTGCCTTAGAAAAAGCAAGAAAGAAATCTTTCAACAAACCTCAAAGAGATAGCCACATGAACAGAATTCTAACTCTACAAAAATAACAGGAAGCAACAATTACTTTTCCTTATTGTCTCTTAATATCAATGGATTCAATTCGCCAATAAAAAGACATAGACTAACAGAGTGGATAATTAAAAAGAACCCAACATTTTGCTGCATACAAGAATTATACTTCAGTGTCCAAGACAGATACTACCTGAGAGTAAAGGGCTGGGAAAGAATTTTCTAAGCAAATGGACCCAAGAAACAAGCTGGAGTAGCCATGCTAATATTGAATAAAATCAACTTTCAATTAAAAGTTATAAAAAACGTCAAGTACACTCCATACTCATCAAAGAAAAAAAATCTACCAAGATGAACCTGCACATCTGAACATCTATGCTCCAAATGAAAGAGCACTCACATTCATAAAAGAAACTTTACTAAAGTTCAAAGCACACATTGTACCACATACATTAATAGTGGGGGACTTCAACACCCTACTCTCATCATTGGACAGGTCATGGAATCAGAAACTAAACAGAGACACAGTAGAACTAACAGAAGTGATGAACCAAAAGGTTTTAACAGATATTTATAGAACATTTCACTCTAAAACAAAAGAATATATCTTCTCAGCACCTCGAGTAGGGTGTTGAAGTCCCCCACTATTAATGTATGTGGTACAATGTGTGCTTTGAACTTTAGTAAAACCTTCTCCAAAATTGAGCAGATAATTGGTCACAAAACAGGCCTCAGCAAATTACCCAAGGAGCTATAGGGAACTGCAACCCTATAGGTGGAACAACAATATGGACTAACCAGTACCCCGGAGCTCTTGACTCTAGCTGCATATGTATCAAAAGATGGCCTAGTCAGCCATCACTGCAAGGAGAGGCCCTTTGGACTTGCAAACTTTATATGCCCCAGTACAGGGCAATGCCAGGGCCAAAAAGGGGGAGTGGGTGGGTAGGGGATTGGGGGGTGGGTATGGGGGACCTTTGGGATAGCATTGGAAATGTAAATGAGGAAAATACCTAATTAAAAAAATAAAAATTAAAAAAAAAAGATTGAAGTAATCCCATGCATCCTGTCAGATCACCACGGACTGAGGCTGATCCTCAATAACAACATAAATAATAGAAAGCCAACATTCACGTGGGAGAGGAACAATGTCTACTCAATGATAACTTGGTCAAGAAAGAAATTAAAGACTTTATAGAGATTAATAAAAAATGAAGTACAACATAACTAAACTTATGGGACACAATGAATGCAGTCCTAAGAGGAAAACTCATAGCTCTGAGTGCCTCCAAAACGAAACTAGAGAGAGCACACACTAGCAGCTTGATAGCACACCTGAAAGTTCTAGAACAAAAAGAAGAAAATTCACAAGAGGAGTAGATGGCAAGAAATAATCAAACTCAAGGCCTAAATCAACCAAATGGAAACAAAAAGAACTGTTCAAAGAATCAACCAAACCAGAAGCTGGTTCTTTGAGAAAATGAACAAAATAGATAAACCCTTAGCCAGACTCACTAGAGGGCACAGGGACAGCATCCTAATTAACAAAATCAGTAATGAAAAGGGAGACATAACAACAGAAACAGAGGAAATCCAAATAATCATCAGATCCTACTACCAAAGCCCATATTCAACAAAACCTGGAAAACCTGGGTGAAATGGAAATTTTTCTAGACAGATACCAGGTACCAAAGTTACCAATTACACCAACACTTACCTTTATATTAAATATCCAGTTCATTTAAGTTCATAAAAACCAACACAGATGTAAACTTCTCTAGTGTACAGTTGAGCATCTCCTTTCCACAGAACATATACATACAGGAAGAAAACTGCATCTGATTCATGGCTTTAGTTCCTCTGCATGCTTTCAGCACTAGATCTTTTGTTTTAGAGAACTGCTATTGTTGTAATACCTCTCCTTTGTATTTAAAAAACATAGCACTCATGTTTTCATGGTAATAAGAATGATCTGTGGAAATGAAAGAGAGTGAAATAAGCTTTTAAACTGAAGAGAGAAAGGCTTTCTCCAGAAACTGGAAAGATGACTCAGAAGAGAAAAGCCCTGGCTGCTCTTGTCCTGGACCAGGTTCAATTAATTTCCAGCACCACATGGGATTTACTGTCTTACTCCAGTTCCAGGAGATCAATCATCCTCTTCCAGCTACTGTGAGCATTGCATATACATCACACACTTATTTTCATGCAAGTAAACTACTCACACACATGAATAATAAAAAAAATGTAATAATGTTCCCAAACCTTCAGTCCATGATGGGACCATGTCATGACTGTAGCATTGCTTTATGGGTGGGAATGGATTTGCTATGCATATTCTTTCCCACTTAAATATGTTGTAGTTATGTGATCTTGGAGTCCTTGCGAAATAAGACCAACAGTACTTTCAGCTCAGGCTTGCAGGAAAACCCACTTTTATTAGAACCAGCCTGGAGGTTCAGTTTGCTCTCTTCTGGGCTCACTTGCAAGTCACATTCCTGTACATGGCTAGCAAAACATGTGAAGTAAGTCTCTGGTCAAAATAATAAGTCTCTAGAGCTGTCTTATCTGATTGTCCTTTCATCTTCCTAGTCAGAATGAGAGACTGGCATCTGAGGACCCATCTTACTTGTACGCCAAGTACTAGAGCCATACTGGACCCAAAACCAGAAGTTGGTAATTATGTTTCAGATAAATGTTTACATGGGTGAGCAACAAGGAACAAACCAATGATGGAAAATGACCATGTTATTTTCTACTAGAATGAATGAACAAAGCTAAGCATAATCATGGGCTCATAGATAGAATTCACAATGTTCTGATCCTTTAAATGCTGTGGATAATATATCGAGCATGTTGTCTTGGAGTTTAAATACAGATTTTCATTGAGAGTTGTAAGTCAGATGTGACAAAGACACAGAATAATAGAGGAGAAAAGAGAGGGTGAAAGAAATTTGCTTGGGGAACAGCACATTTTGCAAACAATAATCAGCAAAGATGTTCTTTGTCTGTGAAGGGGGATATGGGTCACCTTTGTTCAGACTAACCAAAATTAAGAATTGAAGTGTTTATAGCAATTCTAATTGTACTGGCACTATAATTTTGAGACTTTATTTAATACTTCCCCTCCCCAAAAACTATAAGGACAAAGAACAAGTTTGAGCCACTATCTCTTGCTTAATAATGCTTTGTTCCACTGATATCTTTCAAATAAGCATGGTGTTTTCTTCTGGCATGGGAGGCAACATCTCTCTTCCTGACTTCTTGACAAAAAAAAAATTTTTTTTTACACCATCAGTTAGTTCTCTTGCTATTCCTCACAAGGCCCGACACCACATCCCATTGCTTTCCTTGTGATGTACTAACACATCCGATAGACTTGTCATAAAACACAGACCCAGGAATCTCAAACAAAGCCAATAATTATTGATCTTTCAGGATGAGTAATTTGTATCAATCTAGGGGAAGATCAAAAGAGATGTGTTCAACTAAAACTTACTTAGATTCCAAAGATTTAGGAATTCTTTGAGGTTTCTAGAGAAGAAGAAAAAAAGATAGCATTTTTAGATACAGAAAAATTTAACCCCAAACTTTCTGCTGATTCCCCCTTCAACATGACAGCAAGTTACCTCTATGATTCTATACCATGAAAGGAATTCATATTAATTCTGTCTGTCTGTCTGTCTGTCTGTCTGTCTCTCTCTCTCTCTCTCTCTCTCTCTCTCTCTCTCACACACACACACACACACACACACACACACACTGCCAATAAGTCCCTTTCCTACCTATATTTATTTATGTGTAACACATTAATTAGCTAGACATTGGAACCACATAAATCTAACTTTGAATTTTCAACCAATGAATGACTATGTAACCTTAAGTAAATCATTCACAATAAAACACTGAACTATCACTCTGACTACTAAATATTGTTTCAATGTAAAATACCTAGAGGTAATTCTTGCACAGAGTAAGTCTACATCCAATGCCTTTTGCCCTGCTTTGCACTTTCCTTCATAAACTCCCTTTGAAGAGCCTCTTTTTGCCTGAGGATTCAGGCTGAATTTGTCCACTAGTTTGACTGGCAGTACTTGCAGCAAATTCAACAAAACATGGCAGGACGCCTTTTAACTTTGATGCAGTCTTTGCTCCTCTTAGAAGACATAGTTCTTTGAGACCATTAAAATATGATGCTTTCCCTTCTTCAAGGAACATCACTAGACTCCTATTAATAATTCAGTTCTGTTTTTTTTTTCTGAGTTGGCAGGCCCAAACTTAATCTCACTTAAAAGACAGACTATTCTGTTTGTTTTAATTTTGCAAAGAAAAATCTTAAGAATGGTAATAATAAGTCATTCCTTTCAGTTCATTTCTTTCCATCTTCAAGAAAAATAAGAGGTGATGTCTATATGAAATGCCATATGTAATAATGGTGTGCTTAGGAAATTACTTTCCAGATCTCCCAGTTCAATTTCCGTGTATGTCATTTGCCAATGTATTTGTTACCTGGATTTTAATCTATGTCATTTTCTTATTTCCTAAAAGACTTAAACTCATTTGTCAAATGTTGTGTGTGTACGGAAAGTTGAATATTATATTCACATGGCTTCTTTTCATTTCAGACTAAATGGATAGCCAAATTCTACAGTTCCATTTATAGACTTTACAAGAAATATTCCATAGTGGTTAAAGTTAGTTTTGCCAAAGGCTTAGCCTTTTATCAATGAAGGCAATATGTCTTAGTCAGGGTTTCTATTCCTGCACATCATGACTAAGAAGCAAGTTGGGGAGGAAAGGGTTTATTTAGCTTACACTTTCATACTGCTGTTTATCACCAAGGAAGTCAGGACTGGAACTCAAGCAGGTCAGGAAGCAGGAGCTGATGCAGAAGCCATGGAGGGATGCTCTTTACTGGCTGGCTTCCCCTGGCTTGCTCAGCCTGCTCTCTTAGAGAACCAAGACTACCATCCCAGAGACACCACCACCCACAAGGGAACCTCCCGCCTTGATCACTAGTTGAGAAAATGACTTATAGCTGGATCTCGTGGAGGCATTTCCCCAACTGAAGCTCCTTTCTCTGTGATAACTCCAACCTGTGTCAAGTTGACACAAAACTAGCCAGTACACAATATGAAGAGGGATGGCAAACCCTGAAACATATGCTCTTTATTATGCAGCAATAAGCTTGCTATAGACTAAATGTTTATGGTCTGCCAATGTTTATGTTGAGATTCAGACTTCTAAGGTAATGGTTAGGAGGTGGGAGCCTTCATAGTTGGGATGGTACTGAAAAGAAACTAACTGCCTAGAATAGAATTAGTGTCTTTACAAAAGAAGCCCAGAGGAATGATGGCTTATTCTTCCATATGCACTGACTGGTAAAAGACAGCTATTTGTAAACTAGGTAGCAAGTTATCACTGCACACAAAATCTGTCAGCAAACTGATGCTGGCCTTTCCAGGCCTCAGAACTGTTAGAAGCAATATTTGGTTTGTAATACTTTGTATAGCAATATAACCACCCTAAAACAAAGACTTTTCCATATATCTTAGAGGAAAACCATACAGGCTTTTAGGGCAGCATAGAGTCCCACCATATGTAATGTAAATGCACATGCTTAGATGTTAAAAAACACCCTTTTTCATATACAACAATGGGATGGTGTTCTGAAAATATGTCCAGCTTCCATGAACAATCATAAAATGTGCATGGAAAAGTGCTAATTTAGATCCTAACAATAATTTCTTACAACAAGCAAAACACCTTGCCACATGTATGAAGAGATTGGGTATGTATAAATATTGATAATAAATGTTTGTTTTAGAATGTGGCTTTGCATATGAATGTTGGTTTTTACGGAACTCCTTGCAGGTACTATGGAGACACACAATGCATTTCCAAGGAACTCACTATTAGGAGAAGTTCATGCTGAAATTTATCACATGGCTCCTCATATGATTTTCTGCTTTGTTTATTGAAACACACCTTCCACCTTCATTTTTTTCCCACTAACTTTCAAAGTTCTGGGTTAGGAGTTTTAAGATTATAATTTTAATACTATTTTCCCCCTTCCCTTTCCTCCCATCTCTTAATATTATACGCAACACCATAAAGTCACAAACACAACTGCCCAAATGTGAGCTACACAAAGAAGCCAAGGGACATTCAAAATTCTTAATTGAAATATAAAAATTCTAAGAGCAGGAAGTGGTTACTTGACTAGCCATGATTTCACAGGTTTTAAGGGCAAAATGGTTTTATTGGCAGAAATCAGATTGTAATCTGATGCTATGATTAAATAACGAGAAAGAGTTTTTAGAACCCAAAAGAATCATTTCTGCCTGAGCAGTGGCTACCTCTCTCCTTGATTGAACCATCTTTGTGTGTAAACTTTGACTCAAAATTCTTTCAAACGTCTGATTCACTTGAGTCCTCTGCTTCATAGGAATAAAAAAAAAATAAGTGACAGAGGCAAAGTGTTTTATATGCTGTTTACAAAAAAAAAGCAAATGCGACCAAAAGACAAGACAAACAAGCAAAACACCTTGTAACCTGTATGAGGAGATAATTATTATTTTTATTTTTTCTCTCTTTTTTTTATTACGAATTTTCCTCAATTACATTTCCAATGCTATCTCAAAAGCCTCCCACACCCCCCCCCCACTCCCCTACCCACCCATTCCCTTTTTTTGGCCCTGGCGTTCCCCTGTACTGGGGCATATAAAGTTTGCCTGTCCAGTGGGCCTCTCTTTCCAGAGATGGCCAACTAGACCATCTTTTGATACATATGCAGCTAGAGTCAGGAAACAATTACCCATGGAAGGAGTTACAGAGACAAAGTTTGGAGCTGAGACAAAAGGATGGACCATCAAGAGACTGCCATATCCAAGGATCCATCCCATAATTAGCCTCCAAACGATGACACCATTGCATACACTAGCAAGCGTTTGGTGCAAGGACTGTGAGATAATTATTTTTATCAAACTCTTGCAAAGTTTAATGTCCTGTGTACAAAAAGCCCTATTTGAGAACTTTACCTTATATGAAAATTTGTTTATGGTTTTATGTTTAATTAACATGCCTTTTACTTAAAGTTTATATCTTAAAGATTTCATTAATCCCTTCAGATAGATGATAAACACTCTTGGTTTTCTCTTATGCCAAAATAGGGTTTTTGAAGATATAAAACCATAGTTGGGGAGAAACTAAAAAATTTGATGCTGAAAGATATAGTCTGTAACTAATGAGCCATAAAGTTGGGACCAGTGAGCAGTGTCATCTGTTGTTGCCCCATGGAGTATATAATTCTTCTGGAAAGACAGCCAAAATGAAAGTATAATATTTAGTGAAGTTCAGCAAATGTTTTTTTTTTAAAGGATCAGATAGTATTCTTTTTCTTGTTATAGACAAGCAAGACATACATCTACTTTCCCTATACATGGTACTGATGACAGAAAAAGAAAACAGTTTCTCCTAAGTGTGTCTTAACCACTGAGCTTTTTTACATTTCCTTATGATAGCATGGGTGCCAGGAACTGACTCAAAGTGGTCGCATCAGTGAACTGTCAACCGTATAGCATGTGATGGTTTTACAGAAGCTTATGTGGAGTTCGGTTCAGTTGACACTTGACCTATTTTCTAGTCTAGCACTCCTAAAAAGAGATGTGGGGGTAATGTCTACAGTATCAAGAGAGTCTCCTGTACCTCACCTCTCCTTTTACCAGGGAGTGTAAAATGCTCCATTCCATCTACCATAGACCTAGTCTCACTGGTTATTTTGCTTACACCGTCGTCATGAGTATGAGACAAAGCATTTTGAAACTTATCAGAGCACTCTCTACTCTATGATGGACAATGGCTCTATCACACCCAGCAGGAATCCATTTAGTGTAGTCTTTTCCAGCTAGAAAAGAAGTATATATGGCATATCCATCCACTTCAAGGGAGGGAATTCAATTCCCCAACCTTCCTTGCTTTAGACTACATGTCTGAAATGGTCATACATCATGGCAGGATCACTTGGGGCCAATAGCATTCATTTGGAGAGTCTCCATGCCAAAAGAAAGCATCCTGAAGTAGAAGCCTATTTAAGTGTGTGAAGAACCAAGACTCCTGTTCCTTCAGCTCCTGTGCCTCCTCCTGTGCTCAGTCATGACAACCTAATGTGCCAGCAGCACCTGATATTCTTGCTGATCATAGGATGAGGCCCCACCTCTTAGTACCTGAAACTAAGCTTTTCAAAAGAAGAAGATGAGCAGGGACAATAGTGGAGCTCGGGGAGAAACCAGGAACACAGGCATTGGAGTACAGTGAGAGCCGAGAACTATGAGAAGATACTCCGGTTCGCTCTCTTAGGAGCACACTGCTAGTCTGCTCTGTAGGTATCCACAGGCCACAGTGAAATATGAAACCCTTATTTTCTCACAATATGCTACCAAATACTGACAAAGATGATATTGTAACTCTTTGCCCTCCCTTCATTCTTTCTAGCAGTTTCTTTCCTTGAGTGTGGTAGTTCTGGCTGAAGTGGCATGGTATCTTATATTATGTTATTTTCTTGATGATTAAATGTAGTTCCATGTTCTTATTGAAACTACTCCTGAGATTTTCAAAAGTCATCCAGAAAAGCAAACTGGATTATTGCTTTTAAAAACAACATAGAGCTTCTCAAAAACTCAAACTTCTATTTGATCTATATACAATCACCAAGTTATTAAAGCATTAATCATGAGTAAGAAAATACTAAATGGATACATGTCAAGAAGTTTGCTCAGCCAATTTATCTCATTCATTATTTTAAGAAATCTATAATGTTTAATAAGAAATGAGATTTTAAGGACTATAGAAATAAATTTGTTAATAGATACCAGACTATATTCTTCAGTATGTTTGAGATGAATTCCTTCTCTATATCACAAGAATCACCTCTATTTCTATGACCAGAAACTATTTACCACCATTATCACTCCCACGTTACTCTCAAAACATTGCAAAATAGTGAAGAACAATGTGATGTAGTGATAGTTGTCCACACATAGGATCCTGAATCAGCACTAGATAAGCATCCAGGCACAGCTGTGAAGGATTGAGTACCCTCAGGGTAGGCCTGTGAAAGAGAATCTAGATTAGGCTAATTGGTGTAGGAATTGCCACACTAAACAGGGAGACACCATTTCCTGAGTTTGGTTCCTGAACTATTTAAAAGGGAGAGATATCTCTGAGCACAAGCTTCATTGTTTCTGCTCCTTGACAGCAGATGCAGTGGTCCAAGCTGCCTTAAGCATTTACTGTCACGACTTGCTTGCAATAACACATTGCCGGTCCCTGGAACTATGAGCCGAAATAGACCCTTCCTCCCTCAAGTTGCTCTGTACACATTTTTATCAGAGCAACAAGTAATGAGAAATAAGACAGGAAATAAAGGCCCATGTTCTTATAGTCAGATGATCCTGTGGGATTCTGATGATCTTGACTATTAAAGCACTCATAATTATTTCTTATATTTCAAATCTGTATCTGATAAGATAAATGATACCCAGTTCTTCAGCTTCTGACTTCTTAAGAATTGCTGCTTGAAATAAGTGGTTTTTATTGAATGTGAACCACTTTTACATCACAGTGAGGTTATAATATTGATGATGATGATGATGATAAATAGTAACAATAAATAACTTAAAATAAGCTATAGAATTTTGTAGATGCTGCTGATAAATTTCCACTGCTGTAACAGAACTCCTGATAACATGACTTAAGAGAGAAAGGATTTTTTGACTCTGTTTCAGAGGTTTGGAGGCAATTAGATGGACTCATTGCTTTGGACCTGTGGTAAGACAAACCATCACAGCAGCTTAGGCATATGGTAGAAGACCTTCTACCATATGCTGCTTATACTTCATGGTGGCTAGGAAGCAAAAATATTGAGAAAAACACAAACTAGGGTAAAATTACCTTCAGAGATGCAGCCTGAAAGCGGTTTCCTCCAATCAGCCCCAGCTTTCACAATTCCTTCCTGAAATTTAATTCTATTATAAATCTTTCAATAATATTGTCTCTATTCTAGGACCCCACCTCTGAGTACTGGATTGTAGCAATCCTTTCGTAGAACATTCTAAAAGTAAGCCATCATACTGACAATCCATATTTAAAAAACAAAACAAAAAACAAAACAAAAAACAAACACTAAAAGCAACAACAACAAAAAAGACATTGTAATCAGAACAGATGGCCCATCCACACACTGCTGGCTATTTTGATTATAAACCGGAAGTCTTTGATTCCTCTACAATAGGGCATAGTGGATATGTCTTATGTGTTACTCTGCTCAAACTCCTTATAAAAAAAAAGATGCACCCCCTTTAAGGATCAGCTCTGGATAGTTTGTGCATCAAAATGAAAAATATGAATACTGATCCAAGGGCATACAAATTTCATGTCATTCATTATTTTTTCAAGTCAATCAACAAAAGTGAACATGTGGTGACCGACAAAGAACTGTCTCCTGGGCTTATTCAAAGCAAGTCTCTCTGCTACGACCCTGGGAGGGGAGGGCATAGACCATTTGGGATATAATTTAAGTGTAAACAGCTAGCCCAGTTGTTCTAATGGTAAGCAATTAGAATAAAGAGCCATTAATTCCCAAACCTCTGGTCCCAGGTGCTGTGCTGAATTCTAACAAGCCTTCTGGTTATAATTTTCAGAGTTATATGGATTCATTATCCTGTTTCCCATACATTCTGTTATTACATGTAATATGTAATATACATATATAATACACATTATATATATTATTTATACACACTACACACACACACACACACTAACAAGAAACTCTCATTAAGTGAGGGTAAGGTAGAGCATAGAGTGCTGGCCTCTTCTCTGCAAAACAGTGACTACACAAATGATATCACACTCTGATTTACCTTAAATTTTTCATGTGCATTTTTCCAATGATTTATTTTCAATTATTCTTTAGCTATACTATGCTGTAGTATGTTAATATGTTATACATAAAGGCTGCTTATGAAGATGTTTTCTTCCTGATTAATATGAATAAGGTAATCATTATGAGTTTCAAGAAATATGGGTTGAAAACATGTTGTTGTTTAGTTTTTATCAAAAATTCTCTACATTAAAACAAGCCATAAAGTACCAAAGTGATTTTTTTTTATATCATGCTACTATTTTTACAGTGGGTTTTTAAATGACCAATGTTTGTATGTTCTGTGTATTTTTGAATACTGATAGTAAGGTAGTCATCTGCTAACAAATATATTTAAACTGTGCTCTCAGCCTTGTCAGTGACTCTTTTAAGGATAATGCACTGGCACCTTGAAGAGTTCAGAGCTATCATCATAAAATTCTGGTCTCTACAATGGAAATAAGAAAATACATTATTTATTTTTATCTTGGGTCTGATTGAGGACTTGAAAGGCCTTCCATTGTGATTCTGCTTTAAACATACATAATGAATAGCGAATTTGAAGATCTTTGACTCTAGATAAGGGCCTGAGAGGTAGATGGGGAAAAAATGAGGATGGTAGAAAGAGAAGATAGGGGAAGGGGTGAGCTTTGGGGGTGTATAGGGTTTTTTGTGTCTTCAGAGCAAAGCAATAGGTAGAAATCAGAAGGATATGTTGACACCCTTCCACTTTATATCTCACATAGAATCCTCACCAGGGATGTAACTAGAGAATGTCCAGAGTTATGTAGTCTAAGCAACAGTTGCGCAATAGAGACAGTTGAGACTCTTAGGGTCAAGATATCTTCCCCAACGTCTTCCAGGTCATGGTAAAATCATGGCTAGGTTAACCAAACAATGTTGATAAGAGAAGCAATGGAACAGCACTCCTGAAGTTAATTATAGCTGGGAAATAAGAGAGAGAAAATAAAGGCTATGATTCTTAAGTCCTGTTTTTAAAAATCTATTCAAAAGAAGGTTAAAATAATTCTTTTGTTTTTGTTATTTATTTGGATTAAATAGTCCTTAAATGAATTTGTAACATTGGCTTACCTTCTTAAAAGAGACAGAACATTCCCTTAACCAAATATATAAAGATGAACATGCTTGTTTGTATTTTAGCTACTTGAAATGTATTTGAACAGCTATAATGTTAACAAAAGGTATTTTATCCATGTTTCATTTATCTTGAAATTCACTCAAAGAAAAGTGGACACTTCAAAAAACCTTTTTGTTTTTTCCATTAGTGGAAGTTAATTGGCATGCCTGCATTGACAGGGTTTTTTTGTTTTAGTAACTCTTCTTGAAATATGATAAATAAGCTCTTGAATGTCTGTTTTGCCTTCAATACTCTTGAACATTTCTTCTTTTATTAGGAATTCCAAAAGTATTTGTGCAATTGCATTAAAAGTTTAATGGCAATATTGATTCCTAGCACATTGACCAGAAAAATAAATTCTGAGAGAATTGACAATACATTTTATCCATCCCTTATCCTACTCTCTTGCCTAGTTCACTAGGGTATGTTTTTTCTTTAAACATTTGTAACTCTGTCCTTTCAAAACATGGCTGCCCTATTTTTTTATCACCAAGTCTATCAAATACTGAGCTATAATAAATTATCTTGACTAGTGTCAACTGAAGAGTGGTTAGTAGTATTTTAATTGTCTCCAGAAAATCTTACATTTTAAAAAAGATTTCCCACTAGAAATGCAAAACCTTTGCTAAGTGCCTTTGTCCAAATAGAATTCTCAGAAACTAAGGGAATTAAATAATGAAAAATACCATTTATAGAATCTAGTTAATTCCTACCCCAAGGAAACACATAGGCTATAATTAAAGAAGAGTTGGAGGAATCATATTTCATATATTCTTGCTAAACTTGTATCTTTTCTTTTGCACAATACTGATATTTTTTCAATCCTCAGATATTGATAACATGATCTGTAAGGGGAAATACTATCCCTGTTATGAGCCTTTTGATATTTGAAAGATTTTATTCTTTAAAATTCCTATCTTCAGATGCAAAGGCTCACAGGAGCCAAGAAGACTCCCCTGACTATCTGCACACAACACAGCTGGAATTCAGTTATCAGATTAGTTTTCCAATCATGAGAGCTGGCCAAGAGTAATTCCTAGAGCATGCTTCTAAAGGCAGGTGCCTTGGCAAAGACAGAGCAGAAACAGCAGGGGCAGAAGAGGTGAAAAATGACTGCCAAAATCCTGGCTGGGATGCTCCACTATTTCAAGAAGACCAGCCTCAGATAGAGAAAATGGAGCAGAGCCTAGACCTGAAGTGAGTGCTTGAGCAGAGTCATATTTTCAGCTGATAGGCAAGCTACTGCTTTTCATCTTAGCTCCAGGATTTGTGACGAGCAAGATCCCATGAAGTTTTGTGAAGTATTCTGCAATTTATTAGTAATGGTTCAGCAGTCGAGTGTAAAGGTTGTTAGAGGCAGGTTCACCAGCTCACTCTCATCCCTACTGCTGTTCTATGTGTGTCCTCTTACAGAGAGGTGGATGTGAAAAGGGCCACAGAAAGCACCACAAAATACTCACTGACACTGAGCAGTTATGTGACTGTTTGCTCTGCAATAACATGCTTGTTATAAGCTCATAATACTCCAGGGTAAAGGTAGTAATAACTGATGAGTACTTTCTATCAGCGAAGTATCTGCACAAAAAAAACACACAGACAAGTCACATGGTCTTACACGCGTTCGCAACCGGCCAGGAAGAACGCAGCAAACCGGAATCTTCTGCGGCAAAACTTTATTGCTTACATCTTCAGGAGCAAGAGTGCAAGAGAGCAAAAGCTTTATTGCTTACATCTTTAGGAGCCAAAGCGCAAGAGCGCTAGAGTGCAAGAGTGCAGAGCAAGAGCAAGAGAGCGAATGGTGAAACCCCGTCCCTTTTCAGGAGAATTATTCTCCGCCTAGGACGTATTACTCCCTGATTGGCTGCAGCCCATCAGCCGAGTTGTCTTGTCGTCACGGGGAAGGCAGAGCACATGCAGTGGAAAACTACCCTTGGCACATGCGCAGATTATTTGTTTACCACTTAGAACACAGGATGTCAGCGCCATCTTTTAACGGCGAATGTGAGGGCGGCTCCCCACAACATGGGTTTGATAACAGAGTGCTTTTGACATCTCAGTGGAGGAATTAGTTTATTCCCCCAGCATGTCCTGGTAAGGTTTTAAGAACTGAGTTGAGTGCAGGACAAAAGGAATCTCTCGCCTTAGTGGAATAAAAGTTATATTTAACAGAGAGGTGAATAATAAGTAAACAACACCATAAAATGCTACATAAAGTCAAGTCTGAGGAAATCCAAAAATGTCATACCTTAAAATTTAAGGAAAGGACATGTCTGCAGAACTTAGCCACTTTGTGTACTTTGAGCCCCCACTCCCCCAAAGCAAAAACTAGCATCTAAGAGGAAAGTATGTTAAAACCACTGCAGTTTGTGTGAGGTTTTTCTCTGGATCCTACAAGTGTAAATGGAACAATCCTGAAGGAGCGCATAGTAAGAAATGAGACTGAAACCTATTCTGGGGGTTGATCTAAAGCAACTGTCAGTGTTGACTGCAAACTTAATGTTTGGATTAGAAGCCATATAGGCATATTGTAGGCATATATTTTTCACAATATGCTTTAATAGTGTTCTTAAATGCTTCATTTCCTTTCTAGCCCACTACCCACCAGAGGTAGTGGAAATGAAAGGTTAAGAGATTATGGGGGAAGTGGACCTCTTTAAAAATAGTTCTTTGGGGTAGGGGATTCATTGTTCTCAGTCCAGTCCACTAGCAGACACCACCCATGAATCATCAGGGCAGTTCAGTCCAGAAGAAACTGATAAGATTGCCAATAGTTTGGAGTCTATGGAAATAGGAAGAAGCCTCAGGAATCTCACAAGAAGTTCTTGGCGTATGACATCACCGCAAGTGAAGCTCAACAATGCAATGCAATCCAATGACATGCATGCTGTCAGCAAAGACCAGCAAGGTGAAGAAAGGCAAACCATTATTTCAATATCCCATTCTCTGTGGGGTCATATTTATATTCCTTCTAAACATCATGCATCCTTTCATGTGTTTGCTACAATACATCCTTTCACCAGTGTCTGCTTCAGCAAAACATTCATTCATGTGTCCGCTTTAGCAAAATATTATTTCATCTGTCTGGCCCAGCAAAACATAATCATAACCTAACTGAGTCTCCAAAGAAACCAGAACTTTCCAATTTATTATTATTTCTTCAAGGGCTGACAGAGGATTCGATTAGCTAGTCCTAGAGATGGGAGCTATGATGAGCAGTAACAGTAGTGAAATAGAGAAATAGAGGAGATCAAGGTTAATGTCAATTCAGGGCAATATAATGGAAAGCAGAGGAGTGTGTATGCCATGAGTGTAGGAATCAACACGATTGGTGACGGGCTATACTAGCAGATGTCAAGAAGAACCAGGGGAGATGAATAGCTTACATGATCCACAGCAAGGAAAGATGTAGCATCAAGAGGTGATAGCATTGGAAGTACTAATTATAGAAATTTTTGCTTAGAAAACATAGATATTATACATTTTTTCTGACACAGGAAGAGAATATTCATTTAGTGTTTGTATTCACCCTGTCAAATTCATATGGAGAGGTCCAAGTCCCTGTTGCAACAGTATTTACCTAGAAGTGAATGAGGTTCTGAAGCTGATACTCTCGTGGTGGATTTAGTAGCCCTATAAAAAGATATATCAAGCTGGACATGACAACACGTGGCTCTGGAGATCTTAGCTCTCAGGAGAAGCAGAAAGACGGCAAGTTAGAGGTCATTAATATTAACCATACTGATCCTATTTTTCAAAGCCAAACAATCTTTTTGTTGGGGCAATCAAAGCGAACAAAGACCGAGTACTTAAATGGCCCCAGTGACACTAAGTACAGTAAATGATGACTTATAGTAAGCAGATTGCTGGCTTCAGAAAGAACACCTTGGAGTCATATCAAAGGAAAACAGGCTAAAGGGTTGCTGTTGATGAACACAAGTAAGAGGGTCTAAAGTGTAATGCCATGGGCAAGAGCCACAGAATCTCTCCACCTAACCCAGACATCTCTGTTTTGCTTGGTGCTGACTCCAGCCTTGCATCTTTGTACTGTCACAACATATTTGAAAGGCTCTGGAAAAAAATAAAAGTATGAAATTTGATCAAACAAGCAGCATGACAATTATCTTTGTCACTGAAAAATAAAACAGCATTGCTTCATTTGATCTTTGCCATTTGTAAACATTCAAAGTTTCACATCAGGGGATGCTAACCTGAGAGATATATTATGAACGTGTACACTTGGAGGCATTCATCTGTCACTTGTCAGGTTACAGTCTATCCCTTGTTATTAGTTTTGTTTGATGTCTCTACAGAGTAGGAGGCAAAAAATCAGTAGCAGACTCCATGTTAGAAATGAGAGAAAAGGGTATTTCAGAAAGGAAGAGGTAATCAATAATTCCAAATGCCATGGAGAGGTTTATATGACATGTATTGAAAGGCAGACACTGGATAGGGTATTAGCTGTAGAAAGGCTTTAATAAAGTGCTGGAAGGAGTGAGCGCTCTGACCAGCAGTGAATTTAGAATAATGGCTTAGTTCTGCCTGCACTATCTTCCATGATGACAGCAATGGTAGCTTACCAAGTCTTAGAACAATGTCAAGCAGAATTCAAATGCAGAATGGGCACCCAGAAGGACAACTACATGCAGAACTTGTCTCTGCAAGCTGGAAGAGCTAGGAAGCAAATTATTCCACAGAGCCTCTGCCACGCATTCTTGTCTGAGCAACATTTAAATTTCTCCTTCCTGAGACCCATGCCAACCTTTTTGATGTTCAAAATGGCAAGATGTCACGTACACCCAGCTAGTATGAAATGACAAGATGTCACATACACCCAGCTAGTATGATTGTAAGAAGTTCTTACCCAGCAAAGCCTATGGAGTGAATATCAAGCACGTATTTTCCTAAGTGTGGCTTACAATGCAGTAGAAGCAGTGATTGATAGTTGGACAAATAATATGTTAAGTAGTGAGGAAAACAGTGAGCAAGCCAATGCTGGAAAATGGAGCTATGATTGAAGTTGGATAGATAGATTACTAAAAATTTTAACTTCTTTTTACCTTTATATCATGTGCTCCTGAACATGAATGTATGTATGCATATGCATGCACGCAGATGTGTGTGTGTGTGTGTGTGTGTGTGTGTGTACCGCCACAGTTGCACACATGGAGTAGGTCAATGGACAAATTAAAGGAGTTTATTCTCACCTTCCACCTGGTTGTGACAGGATCTCTCTTGTTTCTTCTGTGCAATATATTCCAAGATGGTCAACCAGTTGGCTTCAGGGTGATTCTCCAACTCTGTTTCCCATCATAAGAGTTATGGCATTACAGATGTAAACAATAACATCTATTTTTAGTTATTTTTTATTATTTTTTGAGATTATAGTGTAATCACATCATTTCCTTCTTCTTTTTCATCCCTCCAAATGCTCTATATACCTCTCCTTGTTCTCTTTCAAAACCATAGACTTATCTTTCATTAGTTGCTGTTGTAGACATATATGTGTATAGTTTATGTGGGCTTCATTGGTCAAGCACAGGTCATCAGCCTTGCATGGCAAGCAATTTTACCTGCTGAGCCTTTTCCCCAGCCTATCTTCCAGGTGACAATTTAAAGAAATGGAAAACATGGTCACTGTTGGGGTAATGACAGTGAGCAACTTGGAAACTAAAAGGATCAGGTATTTATTACCCTTAAGTTGCTAAGAGGTGAGGCAGTTCTTATGTATTTAGAGCCCGAGGCATGTGCAGTGTGAAAGAAATGGGCACTGGGTTTAGAGAGGAAAAAAAATCATGAGGCTTAAGTGCTATACCATATGAATTCTATAGTCTCCTGCTGGTCAGGGAAGGAGGCAATAGTGGGAGTAAAGAAGTAACTGAGGATGCTATTAGGCAAGAACAATCAGGATGTGGTGACATGGTATAGGAAAAGTAGAGGATTAGTGGTTTAGATGAGGCATAGAAAGTCTGAAAGATGATGTTTATATAACAGGCTCATAGGAGACTGGGTTACTGAAGAACTAGTGGCCTCGGTCTCAACAGTGCTATAGGCAGGAGAACTGAGGATGAAGGGAAGGAAGGAGTGAACGTGTTTTATGAGGCAAGTGAGTGTGTGACTTGATTTATTAGAAAAGTGTTCCAAAGTCCCACAAGGGAAGAAAAACTGATGATAAATGGAGTGCAAACTGATTTTCCTCACACAGGTAAATTTATGTAAATAATATCTCATTTGTAAGGAATCTGATGAGCGAGAAACAACATGTAATGAAGGAGGGAAAGATGAAAGGAGAGAGAAAGGAAGGGGAGAAGGAATTGGGAGAGAATGAGGGAGATGGAGGATGGCAGGGAGGGAGAGAGAGAGAGTGGGAAGAAGAGATGTGAAAAGCCAACATTTTCATTCAAAATAATTGACTGGAACACATTTTTCACTAGACTCCTTTTTTCATAAAAATAATTCATTTTATGCTTTGTTTTGCAGAGCGTGTTTAGACGTTAATTGACACTCCTCTCTTGAAAAGGTAAGAACACAATTTCTCTTCGCCTGAGCATCTATTCTTGCTCAGTGATTTGGTCCTAAGAACTACCATGTGACAAAAGTGAAGGCGCAAATTCCTATACATCCCCATGGGGTACTGAGGCTTCTGATTTTCTTTTGCACTGCCTTGTCTGGGAAATGGCTGCTGCATCACAGAGGCACAAAGCCAGCACATAGAGAGGTTTCTGTGATGAAGAATTAGGAATCCCAGCACACAAATGAACTCTCCTAGAATCAGAAACATTCAACTCAAAGACACTTTCAGCTGACCATCATCACAATCAATGTTTTGATTATACAATTCCTAGATGTTACCAAGAGTCAACCTCACAGCAGAAACCCTTCCAAACTCTCAACCCTCAAAGGTTCTTTGTGTAAGGTGTTATTTTGGTTCTAATCTGTATAATCCAATAACATTTTTTTTTCTCTAGCCATAGACTGACATTACATCTCGGAAGGAAAGAAAGAAGTCTTCCTAACTTCCAAAGTCAGTGATACCATTGGGTAAAAACAGAATTCATAAATCATTAAATGTATACACCCGACAAAGCATTCAAGAGGAGCACTGCTATACTGTAGCCAACTAAGTACATCTTAGAGCTCAACTTGCAAAACTCGTCTAACCCCTGAACCTGCCCTTCAGGACTACATCATTTCAGAATGCCACTACTATACCATGACATCAGGTCACTCTTCTGCTCATGAACTTACAATGGCTCATCAGCACATCCTGAGTAGAGTTTAAATACTTCTGATTTAACAGCTCACCACTCTCCTCATTTTGATCCTTCCACTCAAACCATTTTAGACATTTTAGCTTTATTGTCTATTACTTCTAATATCAAAGTTACAAGCAACACGTGCAGCCTGCCAGATATAAATAGCAAATATTTGTCAGTGATATTTTTGTTCACTCCTGTTCTAGCCCATTTACTCACTCTTCCTACTAACGCTTATGGTAATTATAGTAATGATAACAATGATAACAAGTGAGTGGAAATATTCTGCCTGTTTACAATTTTTCTATGAAATTTGAGAATGAATTTTGTCTGCCAGTACATGATTAACTAGCTGCAAAGCATATATTATACTCTTCAGTTTAAAGGTTGTTTCAGGAATGTCTGTACGCTATGTTATAAATTCTGACATTTAATAAAATAAAGTAAGGCAAGCGTATTTCTGTTCTCAGTTTTTTCCACATCACCTGGTTGAGGCACCTAGCTTGGGTGTATATGAAAGAGAGAATCACTTCAGAATTAGTCTATGTTGTTTGTTTCAGGGTCTATCCCTCCCCCCAACACTCTGGGCACATGATTTAACCTATGTGATTCATATACATCAGACAAAGTTTTGCTAACAATAATAACAACAGATGTGACATATGTCATTTGCAGACCTAAGTCCTAACAATCTCCCATATGCAATTCAATCCTTTATATTTTTGTGGCAATCAAGGTCACTCATTAGAGATGTTGGCTTCAACAACTAGATTCCTAGTCACCATCCAGAAAACATGCATCTTCCAGTGGGACTGAAGCATCTTCTCTGTCAGAAACATGCGTATTAGACTTCTGTGTGGTCAAGATATAAAATCTTCCGGACCATTGATGTTTCTGTTGCAGCAGATGGTATCAGTTATTTTATGTAGAGGCTGACATAGAATTCAACTGTATTTGGAAAGATCAATAGGTAGGTATTTCAAACAAAGATGTCAGATTTCTTTCTTTCTTTCTTTCTTTCTTTTTTTTTTTTTTTTTTTTTTTTTTTGGGTTTTTGAGACAGGGTTTCTCTGTATAGCCCTGCTGTCCTGGAACCCACTTTGTAGACCAGGCTGGCCTCGAACTCAGAAATCTGCCTGCCTCTACCTCCCCAGTGCTGGGATTAAAGGCATGCACCACCACCCCCCAGCCTCTAATTTTCATTCTTGTAATCGAAACAATTGTCATAGTAGAAAGTGCCTTTATCAATAATGATATTATATTGACTCTCTGGTTAGTAAAAATCACCCTAATTCCTACATATCAATCATAGCTACAAATGTAACCCCAAATATGATAAGTACTTAATATAAATATTGATTTTTGTTGGATACACATGGATTTATTTCTCTATAAGAATATTCAAAAGATTTTCATTTCTATTAATATTGATATTAATGTCTATCCACATGCACCTGCTATGCTAGAAAAATAGAGGATGTTACAAGAGCCTACATTTTAAAGGAAATTTTCCTATTTTGTTAACTATCTATTTAGATACAAGGATATGTAAAAATTATTCAACATTTAGAAATGTTAAATATTGTATGTGTGGGGCACAGTTCTGAAGTTAAGCTTGTGACAGATATCTTACATGCCTTCATTTTTCTTTGAAGCTTAAAGTCCATTTGAAACTGGCCCTTTTATCTTGTCAGCTTAATGGTGAAGAGGGCAGGACCCATGAATTAAATTTGTCCTTGGCAGGTATAAGGAAAGTGGAACAGGAGTATTTAAGATGCAGCGTATTCATGCTGTATGCTAGTACACAGCTGTCATGAGCCTTTCACTGGGAAAGAGACACATAGATTATGATCATGACCTTGAATTATCATTCCTTGTGGTATTGCTTATCTCCCTTGAAGAATGCTTATGAAATTCAAGTAAAAATAACTCTCATATTTCTTCCCTCTGAGAAAGCTAACGTACTCTGCTTAATGTAATCTTCCAACATATGATGCCTTCTACTCTTTATGTTGTGATGATATTTCCACGCAAAGTTCAGCCACAACTGTACATCTAAGACTATCTACTAGAGTAAAGGTATAGGCCAAATAGCTGTTGTTGGCAGTATGAATGTATTTCTGACCTGATCTGCTGTAACATATCATTTGTCATGAACTACTCTTATGATACTCTTCTTTCATTTTACAACCTGTTTCTCTCACTTACTGACCTTGTATTGTCTTGCACCTGATATTTATGATCCCTTCATGCATTCAACATAAAATGTATTATGTTTGTAAGAGGAAAAGTATACACATGTTTATACATTCCATATCATATTGTAAATATTTACCATGCATCTTCTTGTCTGTCAAAGCACTAGTTGCTTAATATTTAAAAAGTGGGTGATATTGAACTTCTTTGAGCAAAAGAATTTCCTGTCTATAGTGGAATTAACTAGTAAATGAAGTCATCATCATCATCGTCATCATCATCATCATTGAAATAAATTACACTGCCTGGTGCTGTGGTTGTCTTTATAGCGATAATACATTAGACTTGGAAGTAACTAAAGACATCAAAGTCAAACTTCTCTGCAATAATTTAAACTTGGTTTCCTGAGTAAAGGAGAACCTTTGAGATAGTGGGGTGGCACCTACTAAACCCCTGTGACAAGGCTCCTCTAGTACAGTGAAGTTGTTGAAGGGAGGCCACTGTACCCGGAGTACAGATGGATAGGACTTCAATGTAAGCTGATACTAAAGCTAAAGTTGCGAGCAGGCCAGTCAGGAAACTATAGAATATGTTAAGAGATTTAGTCTTTATTTTGAAAGCAATCATAATCCATTGAACAGTATTAACCTTCCACTGGAAAGGTGATGATGTATCAAGGGAGGCTAAGAGGAGAGGGCGAATGCAAAAGTAGTGTCCCCTAATCAAAGGTGTTGCTGATTTCTATATGAAGCAGGTTGCACCTACCTCCCAATACAAATGAGAAATCTGCTTAACGCTGACCTCATTGCCTTCAGAGTATCTTATAAAGGGTATCTTGGCTGGGATTCAGACTCCCAGCTGGTGTCTGGGTATTTGTCCAGGGAGCTGCACATCCCACTTAACTGACAAAGGTGAGTTTTCTATGGGAAGCCATGGATCATTAACTGAAAGTTAATGTTAAGATGCCCTGTGCTTAGGAGCAGCTGTGTTAGTGGGTCTCCTTCCTAAGCTTTCTTTGGAGGTTTCAAACCCTGCTGAGCTGATGGAAATGAAGTCCTTCATTTCAAAGATGGTCATTAACCCCCTGCTTTGTGTTTTTACAAATCATTAACATGTCATTTGTGTTTCATTTTAAAGAGAGTCTCTGTGCTCAGGGAGCTGAAACAGCCAGGGTGATGTGGATCAGACAATGAAAGGGAGAGTGCATGACGAATTGCAATGACAGTGCAGTGAAGGTCACTCTGGAGCAAAAAACAATCTGATCTCTAGTGCAGAAGAGAAGTGAGAAGAGGAGTGGAATTCGCTGGTTGTAACAATGTCTGCATGCCATCTTCTTTATAGGGAATCATTTACCTCCCTGGCAGAATAGGGACCAGGCTGAAACAGCAGGATTAACACATGAAATGAGGCACTGTACAAAAGGGATAACTGGAAGTCTTTCTTCCCTACCTAGACTTCATCCAAAGATGAGAACCTATGCAAGTATGCATGTGTATGTGTATGTACATATGTATGTGCATTTACACATATATACATTTTAACACCACCAAATGTTGCGTGGTAGAAGGCTTGGGATGCTTCATGTCTTCCAGTCCTTATCTGTCCTTAGGAGTGCTTTTTCCTTATAACTGTCCTGACATCTACTAATAATTATGGGTCCAGGAGCAGGCATTTGCCCTTGTACACAAAAGCCTCAGTTTATATATGCTCAGAGCTTAGATCTGCAACTGGGGACTGCTAACTAGGTTCTCTTTGACACACAGGATTCCCACTGCTTCTTTGACCCCCAATGGCTAGCTCAAAGTCATGACTTTTTCCTCCATCTTGCCTGCCCTGGCAACTGAGCGCTTTGTTGGTTTGTTTGAAATGTTGGGTTTCTCTCAACTTCTATTAAAATTGTCCTCAATCTTCCTTATGAGCCAATTTTAAATTATTTTACACTTAAGACTAAGAACTTAAACAAACAAATAGAACAAAACCCTCTCATATTCTGTGGTTACATCTCTAGGCATTTGTTAGCTTCATGTGCTAACACTTAATACAAAATTGAAGTTTAGGGGTCAAATTATTAACATCAGTTCGATTTATCACATATTAAGTAACTAAAGCACTGTGCAATCAACTTCATTGCTCTTAAATATCTTCTTTTGCTGTTTTGCTTTTTTGTTTTGTTTTGTTTGTTTTGTTTTGTTTGTTTTGTTTATTTTGTTTGTTTTGTTTGTTTTGTTTTGTTTTCAAGACAGGGTTTTTCTGTGTAGCCCCGGCTGCCCTGGAACTCACTCTGTAGACCAGGCTGGCCTCGAACTCGGCTGCCTGCCTCTGCCTCCCAAGTGCTGGAATTAAAGGCATGTGGCACTACTGCTTAGCTTTGTATTATACTTTTAATGAGTCAAGATGTCTGTGTCTCTGAATGCTTTTATATCTTGATAAAAGCATTGCCTTGAAATTCTGACCTTACACCCTCTTCTAGCACAGTGCTACAATTATAGACCTAACTTACAGTTTATGTGGTTGTAGGGAATGGATATAGGATCTTGTGACTGGTAAACAAGCACACTAACAATTAAGCTATATCCCCAGTCTCTAAACATTCATTTCAAAAGTTCATCCCTTGATTCTAATAGCTGTGGTAGAATGACTAGGTGTGAACCACCTTGAGTGGCTTGGATTAGCATAAATTTTATTATTTTAATGAAGATTACAAAGTATAGTTTCTTTATGACCTCATCACACATATTTTTCTCAATTTCTTTTTAAAATTATTTCTTTTGGTTTTGCAATTATAATATAATTATAGCATTCACCCTTTCTTTTCATCCTACCAAACTTTTGATATACCTTTTCTGGTTCTCGTTTAAATTCATGAGCCCTTTTTCATTAATTAATGTTACATGAATATATGTATGTATATATGCAACATGCAAATGTGTACAATATATATGTTTATATATTCCTAACTATAACTTGCATACATATTTAAGGGGTATATCAGATGAAACATATTTTAGACCATTTGAATAGAAATCCCTCATTTTCAATAAAAATAAATAATCAGGGAATCTGCTTTTATAAAACTGCATTTTGGTGACATGCTAGTAGTTTCATGACAAAACTTTGTTTGGTCTCTTCTGGTAGATTTGAGTATAAGAGATTAGTTCAAAGCAATGCACTCTCAGAGTCTCTGTTTAGAATTCTTATCTCTTAAGTCACTATGATCTCTGATATCAAAGCTCTATTGGAACATTATGTTCAGTGAACCAAAATTTAACATATCTGGGCCAGGCAAGGATCAGAGCAAAATTTATGTTCTTGTTGATTTCCAAAGGAGCAAAATGTCATTTAAGTCTATGAATGTTAATTTGAATTTGTTTCCCTGAGCTAAATATCCAAGCACTAAATTTAGTTTCTTCAAACTAATGATACCAGTGGGTGATATCTGCCTGGTTCTGACATTTTTGCAATTTAAGTGTATCTTTATACTGCATGAAATCTCATTTTTTAAAAAAATAATTAAAGGCAGAAAAAAATTGCCTTTGGTTGATAAATAATCCTGCTTTTTTATTTTATTGATTGAGTTTACTGGGTGAAGGCTTCTAAAAGTAGTGACATGGATTGTATATTTTGAAAACTTCAAAATAGGCATTCTAGTGTAGTAACAAATGATGAGTAATTAATAATGTATACCAAAAAGAAGGTAGGATATGGTATTTTGATAGTTGTTGAAGCTTGTGATTATTCTTATCTGGATTATATACATGATTTTTTTCTGTGTAACATATAAAACATCTACTGTCTTAAACATATACTAAAATTCTGAATTATGAATATAATTTAATTTCATAACTTAAATCATTTAACAAATACCAAAACATACATGACTCATTCTTGGTTTGAAAACAAAATGCTTTCTCTGGACACAAATAAAACTCAGGCTATAATCTTTTTCTGGCACTATGACAAAGCTCTTGTGTATACTTTATACCAGAAAATAGAATTGATGGATGATCTAGCTCATTTTTGAAATATATGTATTTTTCTTCAATGTGCTAAAAATAGCTTTAAAGCTCAAAGCATGACAAATCACATCTATTTCTTATTTGGAAAAGGGCTCTTGCATTATTACCTTTTTACACAATTGTCATCATTCAAACCTACTTTCACTGCTGGTGAACACTTGTCTCTATCCATGCGATGCTTGCTGGCAGAGCTGACATTTTATTTGTTGGCCGATTTCCCATATGCTATACCTCTGTGCATTGTTGTTTCTTTGAATGTTTAATAATCCACAGTATATTATATTTGTGACCACACAGAGAGCAGGTCTTCATAATGCATTGTAATACAAGAAACTCTACTAAAAGCAAAATAAAATAACAGTCTACAACATGTATTTCCACCCTTGGAATTTCAATCACTTTGATATTCTCTCTTTATTCTGAAATAAGAAGATGGTACACAATATAAACTTTCTTTTTTATCTTTTCACATTAAAGTGTGTTGTGTGGAACAGAAAAAATAAACATCTAAATTAGAGATTTCTAAAGCTCTGGTTTAAAATCAAGTTGACTAGATTTCTGAGAAGTAAAATTAATGTTGAGGAATAATTATAGCTAAATGAAAGTGTAATAGAAGGCAGTGTTCTTTCATTACATGCTGGTGATGGAGTAATAATGCACATATCCTTAAAATGTGATTATCCATAACACAACCTTTAAGACAAGATATACCAAGCCGATTGTCAAATTGAGTAAGTCTTGATGGGTTGATCAAAGCCATTTAAATTGTATGAGCTAAATTAAAGATTCAATTTAACCTGCCGTGAAATCCTGATCCTTAATGGGAAATAATTTAAACATTGCAAATATCTAGAGTCTTCAGAGTCTTCTGATTTTCATTGGTATTATATCTCAGAAAGTTAAATCCCTCAAAGACTAACTTGCTTTTTCTCCTGAGTTTAAATAATGTTCAGGGTTGATGTAATAAATCTCTAAAGTTTTTATTATTAACTCAAGACAAATCAATTCTCACTGTGGAGAGGGGGAGATAAGCACAAAGTCCCATCTCAAGCAATGGAGCTGCTGTCATCTGACAGCTGCTGGGAAAGTTAGACTCTATTGTCTTAACAATATTGTCACTGGTAAATTGACCATGATCTCCTGGAATCACACATCCAAAGGAGTTAACAGAACAGGAAGGACTAAACTGGAACAGAAAATGGTAGGGTAGAGTGTAGGAGGGCATATGGGGAAGGACAACTAATATCTAAGACCTTTTGAAAAGTCATAATGAAACCTACTATAGTACTGTGGAAATTACATACACTGGAGTTATTCTATAACAGGGTAACAATGCTAGATACTATAGGCTAACAAATATGGGGCTTACACCAGGTCTTCTGTTGATATGCCACAAATGTTAGCTTGGTGTTTCCGTAAGACTCTGAACAGTAGATACAGATATATTTCTGACTCTTTTGCCTCCTCTTGGGACTATTTTCCTCTTATTGGATTGCCTTGTCCAGTCTTGTTACTAGGGATTTTGCCTTGTCTTATTATATCTTGTTTTGTTCTGTTTGCCTATTGCCTCTTGAAGGCCTGCTTTTTTTTTTTTTTTTTTTTTTTTTTGAGGAAATGAAGGAGAAATGCATCTGGGGGAGAGAGGAGGTGATATGGATCCGAGTAGAAAGAGGATACATTGTGGTTAGGATATATTGAATGAGAGAAGAATCTTTTTTTATTATTATTTTTAAATCCAATGGCAGAAATGGGATATCTCTTTTAGATGTTGTTCATCAGTGTGGTCCCATAGATCTTCTAACATTACAGGCTATTGACAATAGTATTGGTTATTGTAGTGGTTTGAATATGCTTAGCTCAGGGAGTGGTAATATTAAAAGGTGTGAGCTTGTTGGAGTAGGTGTGGCCTTGTTGGAGGAAGTGTGCCATTGTGCAGGTGGGTGTTGGGATTCTTCTCCTAGCCACCTGGGAGCTGATCTTCTCCTGGCAGCCTACAGATGAATATGTAGAACTCTCACCTCCTCCAACATATTGCCTGCCTGGATGCTGCCATGTTCCCATCTTGATGATAATGCACTGAACCACTGAACCTGTAATCCAGCCCCAATTAAGAGTTGCCTTGGACATGGTATCTTTTTACAGCAGTAAAACCCTAACTAAGACATTTATGCTCCAGAATTTGATAATAAGAACTTATTCCTGAAGGTACCCATACTTGAATTACACAATGTGGAGATAACAAGCTGGTACGGACCTGGAGTCTTAATTACTACAGGATAGCTTTCCTAGTTCTGTAAGGTGCTGTGTATGTTCCTGAAAGATAAAAGCAATCATCAGAAACTATGTGAGAATATAAAGACACTCTCACTAATGCAATAGTGTTGGTAATGCCATGTGAATAACCAAATTTTTTTCTGATTGGATTTAAGTCTTGTTCTACAAGATGAAACTCATACCATCATTGTCTTGTAAAGAACTCATGACTAAACAGGTGTTGGGCCATAGGGGAGAACTCACTACTGTTATTCAACTAAATGGACATAGTATTAAAATAACTTCCATGTAATATAATTATATTTTTTGGTTAATCTACTTCTCAACTCTTTTCAGAGACACTTCTATTTGCAGCAGATAGTGATTAACACAAAACCCCACAACAGGCTATAGCACATAGACTAAGAGACTGTAGAATGTTCAGCTCTATGTAAGACATGTATATCATGCTGCCTTTCCAAAGCCTAAGGATCATTGTTAGTAGACTGGAAGAATTTATGGTTCAGAAAAGGTAGATGACTACAAGGAAATGGTGTATTCTAGACAAAACAAGGCAGAACTCAAAGAAGATTTGGTAGAATCCACAAGACATGAGCAAGCTCAGGCTAGATCAACTCTTACCATGGAGAGGGGAGAAAAGCCCAAAGTCCCATCTCAAACACTGGAGTTATTGTCATCTGACAGCTGCTGGGAAAGGGAGACATTATTGTCTGTAACAACATGGTCACTGATAAACTGACTATGATTTCCTATAAGACCACACATCTAAATATATATTGGCAGCACAATTTGAACTTGATGAATAAAAACGGACTAGGGGACCCAAAGTTAGATGAATAAATAAAGGAAGAATCTGGCAGGATTTGGTCATAGGGTGAATATTATCAAGCCACATTGTATAAAATTCTCAAAAAAAAACTAATAAATTTATTTTTAAATTAAAAATATACAGGGTAAGTGAAAGAAAATGTAAATGAAACAATCACTTGTTATATGTGCGAGTAATAAATTGAAATTCTCTCCACAAGCATTCTTTGTCCATTACTAATCTTTCCATCATTTACACATATATATTTTAGTACAGAGTAGAAAGTTTAATACTGGTTTATACATATTATATGTGTTTTAGAAGTTAATTTATTATTCGGAGATAATTTTAGCTACATTTCACTTGTAGATATCCAGGTAGAAATGACTCCAAATAAAATATGGATCAACAATGAATGTTGAGGTTCTTCACTTTATCCGTATCTCCATGCCAGTTTATGTTGCTAGTCAAGCTGACTGGAACTCCCAAAATGAATTTCTTACTCAAAACAATAAACAAAAACAAAACAAAATAAAAAATAAAATCCTTGTCCTGCTGTTACATTAAAATATTTGTGAAGGAAAGTAAGATTAAAATTTCTTATCTCTTTTGTGTCTTTACTATTACTGTGAGAGTCCAAGGAAGCTATGATGTGAGAAGGGGCAGGGACATGCACTACTTCATACCAATAGCCAAGAAGATTTGAGAATCATGGGAAGGTTTTCAATGTGCATGTATACAAGGTGAAATCTAAGCCCTAGGCTTTCAAAAACACTTCAGAGTGTGTCTGTCCCAACATTAACACTGGTGGCCAAGAAAGTAGACAGGCATGCTCAGGAGAGCTAAGCATGGCGATGCACACCTGTAGTCCATGTACTTAAAGGGAAGAGGCAGTAGCATCAGAAGTTCATGGTCATCTTAGCTTCATTCCAAGTCCACGACACGACTGGGCTCAAGGATTTGGTATGAAAAAAAAAAAAAAAAGAAATCAACCAAGTATAGAAAAGAAGGAGGAAGAGGAGGAAGGAAGTGAGGGAAAGCAGGGGATGGAGAGAAGAATGGAGGAAGAAGAAAGGAAGAATGGAAAGTAGAAGACTGGGGATGGGGAGTAAGAGTGGTAATTGGGGAAGGAGAGGGAGGAGAAGGGCAGTAGTTGCCCAGGACTTAAGCAAGTAAAAGGAACTCACTGAGAAGTTAGACTCTAAAACTCTTTTCAGTTATGCTCTGTGTAAAATCTAGGACGTCCTTGTAGTGATGATGAGAACCGAGTCAAAAAAGAGTAAGGTAACTCCAAAGACAAAATTAGAGAATGCAGCATGTTTGCTCATCTGAGTTTCCATGATGATTCACTTGTTTTCAACAAAGACTTCTGAACATTTTTATCTTTATTTGTAATCCTCTAATAAATTTAATCTCTGTTCTTTAAGGCAAGACATAAAGGGAATTTAGGTTTTAAAACAGTTGAAAATTGGCATGGTGACTAGAAAATTCAACTAAAGAATACATTATTAACTGAAAATCACTACTCTCTGGGTTCTAATACAAACCAGAAGGTTCTTCCATAAAATAACTTTAAATAAAATTTATTTTGCTAAAATAATTGTTTTGGTAGTACCGTGAGAAACAATAGTTTTTCCTGAGATTGCATCATCATTCTGAATTGTATGCTGGATTTGAATTTAGGGTATGTCATTGGTACAGTATTGAACTTTGTCTATTTTTTTCTTAAACTACTCCTATATGCACATTCTTTTGCTCTATACCAGAGGGAGTAATGCTGTGAGCCAAAATGCAATCAGTTCTACTTTTGAAACTCCCACAAAACCCTGCCCTCTAACATCCATTAAATATTTTATAATTTAATCTTTGGACTATACTTATGGTGAAAATTAAATCCTCCAAAACTTAATTAAGATATAATTATCCTATCATTTTATCATCTTGCAAAGGCTATTTCACATTGATAAGATGGAATCTAAAAATAAGATAAGCTGATATAAAGGAGAATTTATTTCCTTGCAATTTCTTATTTATGTTCTCATCTTTGTAGAGCATTAAGCAGCAGCAAATTTCCAAAAAAAATTATGTATTATGTGTAATCATCAATTTAGTGATTGCCTTTTTAAATGTGAGCCTTATCTTTCAAAAAAATTACATGAACATAACTGTTATATTCTAACAGTTATGCATACCCTTCATTTCTCTAATGGTCACTTAGCTAAATATCCATTTTCATCATCCCTTTTGGACTTTTCAGAAAATGTAAATAGTAACTCACAAAATACATATCATGCTTTATCATACTTTCAAGTGAAAAGAGAGAGAGAGGGAGAAAGAGAGAGATTGATATGGCAAATGAGCAAGGTCCTTTTGATGTGCTGGCTTGCCACTGAAGCCATACTTGCCGTAAAGTTTTAAGTGGTAGCACATTTTATTTTGTGTTCCTTTCTCATTACCACTAATGGACCCTTTGGATGTCTGGCTTGGCTTAGGTCCAAACAGACAACACCAGCAGGGAGCTTGTTACGTGGAGCTACCTCTTACCTTTGATGTTCATTAAACCAACCGTGTGATTGCTTTTGGAGGAAAAAATTCAACTCCCAGCACTTTAGATCTAGTGAAATGTCTCCAACATTCAGATTAAGTACTGAATCACTGAGTGTAGAAAAGGTGTAGAATAGCTGTAGAAGACCTTTTCCGTATCCCTAAAATTCTAGGTGTGTTTACAACTCTTTTTTACCAGAACATTTTTCAGAAGTGATGTGCGTGGTCTTGTAGTGAGAACACCATCACCTACTTTAATTCTTTGGACTTTCTATTTCTTTCAGCAAAGAAAGAGCAAAGATTCTATATTAAATAATAAAAGAGGCTATGCTGAAGATGATGTCAAATTTCAGTATGTACATGCCATACATCAACAGAGTTTTTCTGTTGGATCTAAGAAATTACAATTTAATGCTTTGGTGTGCATTGTGCAAGATATTGAGGATTAAACCTAGGGTCTTGCACTTGCTAAGGATGTATTCTCCTTAGTTATATTCCCACTGAGCTATATTCCCAGTCCCAAATTCAGACTTCTAAACAGAGAATGTAAACAATAAGAAAATATGTTTAATAATCCATGTTTAAGATAGTATTTTGGAGAGATGACATTTTCTTATAAAAAAAATATGATGGTATCAAGGTTTTAAATAAAATTCACAGGTGCCAGTCATCTTCAATCTTGTATAACTCACCTAAGCCAGCCTATTGGCACATCTTATAAGAAAACATCTTCCTTTCTGAGGATAGAGAAGAGAATAAATAATACAATATATACTTTTGTGTTAGACATCAGGCAAACTTGAAGATGAATTTTGAAAGAGGCAAAAATTGGTTTTTCTAAAGCCACGTCTTGCCTGAAAGACAGGGAGTTAACATACATGCTGCTAACTCTTCCATTTCTTGTAAGTGGCAGGTTTCATCAGCCTCTAAACCTTTCACTGTGAAGTCACACTTGCTTCTGAAATACCAAATGCAGCAGCCCAGGTCTTGATTGTGCTTTAACTTGGCAGGCATAAAGTGCAGTTCTGGAAGGGGCTGTTAGATAAACAATAATATTTTTTGATGGAAATATGTCACAAAAAATAAGAAAATGTGAATCAAGTAAGGAATTATTGAAAACCTATATTTTTATGTCAATGATAACATTGAAGAAATGATCCCAGGGGTCCTAACCTTGTAACTTCAGAGCTGAAATATCATACTGTTATGTAGGGGAGCTGATACAATTTGAAACATGGCTTGTGCACTTTGTAGATATGTTAAATATATCTGTAACATCAATGTTGCTAACTGTGTCTAATTTTATCTCTATGGTTATAAACTATGCCAAAAACATATAATTCATTGAAATCTTATGATTTATAGAGCAATACAATGCTATTTCCTGAAGAGTAATATGTTCTGTCTACAATGCTAAGTGTTCAGTATAAGTATTTATACTTATAAGTTTTTATAAGTATACAGCATGTTTTCTGAATTTCCAACTTGTATTTACTTCAAAATGTCAAATTCAAGATTGATTTAGAACATTATATAGGATGTTGCTACTAATTTATTCAAGAAAACTTGCAAGTGAGATATGCCTAATAGAAAAACCCGTCTGTTTATTTAGTATGTATCTGTAAAGGGTTTGCTATCCATCTGGTTTCAACAACAAGAGTCAAAATGTCACTAAAGAAAGAAATGATTTGATATTTTTGTATTTAAACATATAAACTCAGGAAGTTATACCGATCAATATTCAGGGTCATTGTCCAAGCCATATGTACAAAATGAGCTATTTTCAGCAAATCCTTCATAAAAGACCTTAGATTATACTCATAGGTAAAAAGGGACTTTATTTTAAGAGGATTAAGGCTAGAATTATTTGTTCATGATTGACAGGATAACAAAACTTTTTCCCTGAAGCTGATACACAAATTGGAAAAGGGGGATCAAAAAGCCCATGTGCCAAGCTGCCAGCCTTAGAGAGATGCAATCGCTACCCCAAGATTTTTTAAAAAGTTTTTTCAAAGATTGAGAAGAGTTGTTTGAAAAGGTGGTCTGCAAAGGGCTGGTGACTGATAAGCTGTTATTAACATGGATTCTGTGATAGGAGAGTGTTTCATTATGATGCTACTCAGTGCCAAAGTCAGGTGGATACCACCTGGGGATCCCTTTAGGACTCAGGAGTAACACCCAGAATTCTGAGTCAAGATAACAGCAAGTTGCTGAGTTGTGTGTGCCCTGGAAATGGGATTAGTATGTTTGAGACCTTAGCTGACTCTTCTAACTCTGGGTATTTCCCTGGACAGGTTGAAGATGGCCTTTTAATCACTATTTTTTGATGCAAACTTTAGTTGATCTTTTTTGTTTGTATGTTTGTTTCAGGTTTTTGTTTTTTTTTGTGGTTTTTTTTTTTTTTTAATGTATATGAGTACACCATTGTTCTCTTCAGACACACCAGAAGAGGGCATCAGATCCCATTATAGGTGGTTAAGAGCCACCGGGTGGTTGCTGAGAATTGAACTCAGGGCCCCTGGAAGGGCAGTTGGTGCTCCTAACCACTGAGCTACCTCTCCAGCCCTGATGTATTTCTAACAAACCTAAGAAATGAAAAAGAGGAATCCATTAAATATTTTTTTTGCTGATAAAAGAACATACAAAAGCTGGACCTAGGCCTCCTTGAACATATGTAGCAGATGTGTAGTTTGGTCTTTATGAGGGTCCCAAACAACTGTAACAGGGGGTAACCCCAAAGCTGTTGCCTACCCATGGGATATGTTCTTCAAGCTGGGCTGCCTTCTCTGGCTCCGGTGGGAAAGGAAGTACCTAGCCCTGCAAAGACTTGAAGTGCCAGGGTTGGGGATACTGAGGGCAAGTGGTGGGGGAATCACATGCCCAGAGAAGAATGGGAAGATGGGATAGGGGAAGAGTTGTGGGAAGGATTGAGCAGGAGGAGGGCAGTGAACAGAATGTGAAGTGCCTAAGTAAAAAATAAAATTAAGTTTAAAAGAATCCTATTGCTTAGGAGGAAAGACATAAATGGGCTAATGTTATTTTTTTAATTCCCTCTCTTTTGTACAAATAAAATTTTTAATTAAAAAATAGTAAACCCCATAAAATTTGTATTTCTAGATAGCTGTTTGTTTTTATCCCAAATCACATTCAAGATTCTACACTGTGTATTTCAGTTATGTAAGCTTAATGCTTTCTGACAATTGGCAATTAACTTACATGGCTCTAGAACCAAATGAACAGCTGACTCTCTGGTATAGTGTTAACAATTTGGGGATTCCTACTTTTCTCAGAAAATCCAAAGATATTATATCTAATTAAATTATGTGCAGAAGCTGCTATTTGTTAGTGTAGGCCAGGGTTACGGAGGCAAGGTTGAGAGAGCTTCATTCCCAGTTACCCCAGACTTGAGAAGCGCAGGAGTTGGCTACCTCCATACTCCTAACTTGGCACATAATGTCAGCTCCTGTACCATCAACCCTCATAAGAATGTATTACTATGACACGTATCGGGATTCATTCTTAGTTTGACCTTATAAGGTTTTCCTCGACGGGACCCAGTGTTTGCATGGTAATGTTACATGGGCACACAAACATTGCCCTAGATACCCTGACAATCTCCTGAGGGGCATAAATACTGCCTTTCCCCCCCAGTAGATGGTATCAGTTTTTCTAAGATGTTCTTAGATATGTTCATTGCCCCTGGATATTGGTCATTGCCCGATACTCATCAGTGACCTAGATCCTTCACTAAGCTTACCCTCCCAAGACTAAGCTTCCTTCCCTCCAGTCCACTGCACCAGGTCTGGATACTCTGAAGGGGAAGCACAGGTGGGGTGGCATTTTTAGGACCATTAAAAGTAGGGCTTAAAGCCAGCCAGGCCGTGCCACATCCCACTGGAGGCTGTGTTGATGACTGTGACCCATATTACTACCTATGGTCATGTAGATATTCATGGTCTGTGGAACAGCTTGAAACCACCTCTATGTCCACAGACTGAGCTCATGAGGGGGAACCATATAGAGGTAAGTGGCCCATGCTGCCTCCCAAGGTCATCTTGATATCCATAGGCTATGTTGCTGCCAAGGACCATATTGATATGAATGGCCTTCCATGTCACCTGAAGCCATAGGGTTGCTTGGGTCCTTTCTGCTGCTGAGAAACATGTCTGGATCCACAGACCTACTATGGTCCGGTCTCTTTTGATGTTCATAGCCAGTGTTACCACCAATGGTCATCTGGATGTTCATGGTCTATGCTATAGTCTGAGGCTATGTTTGTGTCCAAAGGTGCAACAAAGGGCCCTATTGATGACTATGCCCTTTGTTGCAATCTGAGGTCATCTTGATTTCAGTGGTCCAGGCAGCCTCCCAAGGGCCTTTTCTGGGTTCATGACTGAGTTCTGGGACCATGTCCTTGGTCTGTGTTGTCCCCAGAAACTGTATGGAAGTCCATGATACATGCTCCCCCTAAGGGTGAGGACCAATATTGACATTGATATCTGAAGAGGTACAGTTGAGAGGGAGGGACAAGGAAGGCTTCTGTAACAGCTTCTACTGCTACACACAAAAAAATAACAGCCTAGATGAAGCCAATGAAGAAAACTTTTTTCATTGCTTAGATATTTTTCTACATTTCAAATGTCATTCCCTTTTTTTGGTTTCCCCTACCCAAACCTCACCCATCTCACCTCTCCTCTGCTTCTATGAGGGTGCTCCCACACACTCCCATCCACTCCTGTCTCACCTCCTTAGCATTCCCCTACACTGGGACATCAAGCCTCCACAGGATCAAGGGCCTCCCCTTCCATTGATGCCAGATAAGTCTTCTGCTACATATGCAGCTGGAACCATGGGTCCTTCCATGTATACTCTTTGGTTGGAGGTTTAGTCTTGATGTTGTTCTTCCTATGGGGATGCAGAACCCTTCAGCTCCTTCAGTCCTTTCCCTAACTCCTCCATCGGGGTCCCAGTGCTCAGTCTGATGGTTGGCTGCAAGCATCTGCATCTGTAGTAGTCAGGTTCTGACAGAGCCTCTCAGGAGACAGCTATATCAGGGTCCTGTCAGCAAGCACTGCTTGGCATCAGCAATAGTGTCTGGGTTTGGTGTCTGAAGATGGAATGGATCCCTGGGTGGGGTAGTCTCTGCATGGACTTTCCTTCAGACTATGCTCCACTCTTTGTCCCTGTAATTCCTTTAAACAGGAGCAATTGCAGGGTTAATATTTTTAAGATGGGTAGGTGGCTCCAACCCTCAAACAGGGATCATGCCTAATCTCTGGATATGGTCTCTACGGGTTTTCTCTTCCCTTGGTTAGTTATTTCAGCTAATGTCTTTCCCGTTGGGTCCTGGGAGCCTCTTGCTTTCCTGGCATCTGGGACTTTCTGGTGGCTGCCTCCAGTTCCCCATCCTCCACTGCTACACGCTGTTCAATTTCCTGACCCTCTGTACTTCTCCGACATCTCCTCCCTCACCAGATCCTGACATCTTTTTCCCTCCCCCTCCTCCCTCCCTCCCAGGTCCCTCCATCCCTCTAATTACCAAGATGATTTTATTCCCCCTTCTAAGGACTGAAGCATCCAGAGTTTCTTTCCAGAGTCTTCTTTCTTCTTGAACTTCATGTGGTCTGTGAGTTGTATTGTGGATATTCTGAGTATTTTGCCTAACATCGACTTATCAGTGAGTCAACACCACATGTGTTCTTTTGTGACCAGATTACCTTACTCAGGATGTTTTCTAGGGCCATCCATTTTCCTGTGAATTTCATGAAGTCATTGTTTTTAATATCTGTGTAGTACTCCATTGTGCAAATATACCACACTTTCTGTATCCATTACTCTGTTGAGGGACATCTGGAATAACAAAGAAACCCAGGATAAAGAAAACTGTTCTTAACAATAAGAGAACTTCTGGGGGAATCACCATCCCTGACCTCAAATTGTACTGCAGAGCAATAGTAATAATACCTGCATGGTATTGGTATAGAGACAGACAGGTAGATCAATGGAATAGAGTTGAAGTCACAAAATTAAAACTTACACATCTTTGGTCATCTGATCTTTGACAAAGAAGAAAAAAACATCCATTGGAAAAAAGACAGCATATTCAACATGGTGCTATTTCAAGTGGCAGTCAACATGTAGAAGAATACAAATTGATCCATTCTTATCTCCTATACAAAGCTCAAGTCCAAGTGAATCCTGGAAAAGATTCTTGAACACATCAGCACAGGGGAAATTTTCCTTAACAGAACACCAATTATTCAGGCTCTAAGATCAACTATAGACAAATGGTATCTCCTCAGCAAAGATTGGGAGAATATCTTTTCCAAACCTACATCCAAATAGAGGGATAATATCCAATATATAGAAAGAACTCAAGAAGTTAGACACTACAGAAGCAAATAACCCATTGAAAAGTGTGGTACTGGTATAGTGACAGAGAAGTAGACCATGGAATAGAATTGAAGACCCAGAAATGAACCCACACACCTATGGTCACTTGATCTTTGACAGGGGAGCAAAAACCATCCAGTGACTATTCAGAAGGGTGTTGTTTCCCTAATTTATTTCTCAGCCTGTTTATCCTTGGTGTGACTCTAAGGAAGTGAAAGATCTGTATGATAAGAACTTCAAGTCTCTAAAGAAAGAAATTGAAGAAGATCTCAGAAGATGGAAAGATCTCCCATGCTCATGGATTGGCAGGATCAACATTGTAAAAATGGCTATCATGCCAAAAGCAATCTACAGATTCAATGCAATCCCCATCAAAATTCCAACTCAATTCTTCAACGAATTAGAAAGGGCAATCGGCAGATTCATCTGGAATAACAAAAAACCGAGGATAGCAAAAACTCTTCTCAAGGATAAAAGAACCTCTGGTGGAATCACCATGCCGGACCTAAAACTGTACTACAGAGCAATTGTGATCAAAACTGCATGGTACTGGTATAGTGACAGACAGTAGACCAATGGAACAGAATTGAAGACCCAGAGATGAACCCACACACCTATGGTCACTTGATCTTTGACAAGGGAGCTAAAACCATCCAGTGGAAAAAAGACAGCATTTTCAACAAATGGTGCTGGCACAACTGGCGGTTATCATGTAGAAGAATGCGAATTGATCCATTTCTATCTCCTTGTACTAAGGTCAAATCTAAGTGGATTAAGGAACTCCGCATAAAACCAGAGACACTGAAACTTATAGAGGAGAAAGTGGGGAAAAGCCTCGAAGATATGGGTACAGGAGAAAAATTCCTGAATAGCACAGCAATGGCTTGTGCTGTAAGATCAAGAATCGATAAATGGGACCTCATAAAATTGCAAAGCTTCTGCAAAGCAAAAGACACCGTCAATAAGACAAAAAGGCCACCAACAGATTGGGAAAGGATCTTTACCTATCCCAAATCGGATAGGGGACTAATATCCAATATATATAAAGAACTCAAGAAGGTGGACTCCAGAAAATCAAATAACCCCATTAAAAAATGGGGCTCAGAGCTGAACAAAGAATTCTCACCTGAGGAATACCGGATGGCAGAGAAACACTGAAAAAATGTTCAACATCCTTAATCATCAGGGAAATGCAAATCAAAACAACACTGAGATTCCACTTCACTCCAGTCACAATGGCTAAGTTCAAAAACTCAGGTGACAGCAGATGTTGGCGAGGATGTGGAGAAAGGGGAACACTCCTCCATTGTTGGTGGGATTGCAAGCTTGTACAACCACTCTGGAAATCAGTCTGGCGGTTCCTCAGAAATTGGACATAGTACTACCGGAGGATCCAGCAATACCTCTCCTGGGCATATATCCAAAAGATGTCCCAACCGGTAAGAAGAACACATGCTCAATATGTTCATAGCAGCCTTGTTTATAATAGCCAGAAGCTGGAAAGAACCCAGATGCCCCTCAACAGAGGAATGGATACAGAAAATGTGGTACATTTACACAATGGAATACTACTCAGCTATTAAAAAAATGAATTTATGAAATTCCTAGGCAAATGGATGGACCTGGAGGGTATCATCCTGAGTGAAGTAACCCAATCACAAAGGAACTTGAACAATATGTACTCACTGATAAGTGGATAATAGCCCAGAAACTTAGGATACCCAAGATATAAGATACAACTTGCCAAACGCATGAAATTCAAGAAGAACGAAGAACAAAGTGAGGACACTTTACCCTTTCTTAGAAATGGGAACAAAACACCCATAGAAGGAGTTACAGAGACAAAATTTGGAGCTGTGATGAAAGAATGGATCATCTAGTGACTGCCATATGCAGGGATCCATCCCATAATCAGCTTCCAAATGCTGACACCATTGCATACACTAGCAAGACTTCGCTGAAAGGACCCAGTTATAGCTCTCTCTTGTGAGACTATGCCAGGGCCTAGCAAACACAGAAGTGGATGATCACAGTCAGCTATTGGATGGGTCACAAGGCCCCCAATGGAGGAGCTAGAGAAATTACCCAAGGAGCTATAGGGAACTGCAACCCTATAGGTGGAACAACAATATGAACTAACCAGTACCCCATGGAGCTCTTGTCTTTAGCTGCATATGTATCAAAAGATGGCCTAGTCGGCCATCACTGCAAAGAGAGGCCCATTGGACTTGCAAACTTTATATGCCCCAGTACAGGGGAATGCCAGGGCCAAAAAGGGGGAGTGGGTGGGTAGGGGATTGGGGGGGTGGGTATGGGGGACCTTTGGAATAGCATTGAAAATGTAAATGAGGAAAATACCTAAAAAAAAAACCTTCCAGTGGAAAAAAGTCAGCATTTTCAATAAATGATGCTGGCACAAGTGGTGGTTATCATGTAGAAGAATTCGAATTGATCCATTCCTATCTCCTTGTACTAAGGTCAAATCAAAGTGAATCAAGGAACAACTCCACATAAAACCAGAGACACTGAAACTTACAGAAGAGAAAGTGGACATGGGCACAGGGGAAAAATTCCTGAATAGAACAGCAATGGCTTGTGCTGTAAGATCAAGAATCGACAAATGGGACCTCATAAAATTGCAAAGCTTCTGTAAGGCAAAAGACACTGTCAATAAGATAAAAAGGCTACCAACAGATTGGGAAAGGATCTTCACCTATCCTAAATCGGATAGGAGACTAATATCCAATATATATAAAGAACTCAAGAAGATAGACTCCAAAAAACTCAAATAACCCCATTAAAAAATGGGGCACAGAGCTAAACAAAGAATTCTCACCTGAGGAATACCGAATGGCTGAGAAGCACCTGAAAAATAGTTCAGCATCCTTAATCATCAGAGAAATGCAAATCAAATCAACCCTGAGATGCCACTTCACACCAGTCAGAATGGCTAAGATAAAAAATTCAAGTGACAGGAAATGTTGGTGAGGATGTGGAGAAAGAGGAACACTCCTCCATTGTTGGTGGGATTGCAAGCTTGTACAACCACTCTGGAAATCAGTCTGGTGGCTCCTCAGAAAATTGGACATAGTACTACCAGATGATCCCTCAATACCCATCCTGGGCATATATCCAGAAGATATTCCAACCAGTAAGAAGGACACATGCTCTACTATGTTCATAGCAGCCTTATAATAATAGACAGAAGCTGGAAAGAACCCAGATGCCCCTCAACAAAGGAATGGATACAGACAATGTGGTACATTTACACAATGGAGTACTACTCAGCTATTAAAAAGAATGAATTTATGAAATTCCTAGGCAAATGGATAGACCTGGAGGGCATTATCAGTGAGGTAACCCAATCACAAAAGAACTCACATGATATATACTCACTGATAAATGGATATTAGCCCAGAAACTTAGAATACCCAAGGTACAAGATACAATTTGCAAAACATATGAAACTCAACAAGAATGAAGACCAAAGTGTGGACACTTTGCCCCTTCTTAGAATTGAGAACAAAACACCCATGGAAGGAGTTACTGAGACAAAGTTTGGAGCTGAGACAAAAGGATGGACGATCTAGAGACTGCCATACCCGGGGATCCATCCCATAATCAGCCTCCAAACACTGACACCATTGCATACACTAGCAAGATTTTGCTGAAAGGACCCTGATATATCTCTTGTGAGGGTGTGCTGGGGCCTAGCAAACACAGATGTGGATGCTCACAGTCAGCTATTGGATGGATCACAGGGCCCCCAATGGAGGAGCTAGAGAAAATACCCAAGGAGCTAAAGGGATCTGCAACCCTATAGATGGAACAACAATATGAACTAACCAGTACCCCATGGAGCTCGTGTCTCTAGCTGCATATGTAACAGAAGATGGCCTAGTCGGCCATCACTGGAAAGAGAGGTCCCTTGGTCTTGCAAACTTTATCTGCTTCAGTACAGGGGAACGCCAGGGCCAAGAAGTGGGAGTGGGTAGGTAGGGGATGGGGGGGGTAATAGGGGACTTTTGGGATAGCATTGGAAGTGTAAACAAAGAAAATACCTAATTAATAAAAAAGAAAAGAAAAGTTTGGTAGAGCTAAACAAATAATTCTCAATTGAGGAATAGTGAACAACTGAGAAGCACCTAAAGACCTTCAACATTCTTAGTCATCAGGGAAATACAAATCAAAACGACCCTGAGATTCTACTTCACACCAGTCAGAATGGCTTAGATCAAAACTTAGGTGACAGCAGATGCTGTCGAGGGTATGGAGAAAGAGGAACACTCCTTCATTGCTGGTGGGATTGCAAGCTGCTACAACCTCACTGAAATCGGTTTGGCAGTTCTTCAGAAATTGGACATAGTTCTGAGGATCCAGATATAGTACTCCTGGTCGTATACCCAAAAGATGCTCGAACATATAACAAGGGCACATGCTCCAGGGTGTTCATAGCAGCCTTCTTTATAATAGCCAGAAGCTGGAAACAACCAAGAAGAGAACTCTTAAAAAATATGATGAAAATTTGGAAGAATAGTTCTCCACAATGAATGGTTCCTGAAGGAGGCATGCCAGGGAAATTACTCTGTTCCTTTACAGACCAGCTTACTGAGATGTTGCGCTTGCTCCAGTGAGTACATAGATTACACAAATCGGACTTGGTTTTCTTTTTTCTTTTTTACCTTTTCATTTTATTCATATTTCAGTTTTACTTATTTTGTGGGGATCAAAAGGAGGGTAGACATGGAAGAACTGGGGATTGAATATGGTCAGGGCACATGATGTGAAATTCCCAATGAATCAATAATGGAGCCATGTTTAAAGAAAAAAAATGTATGGCTTAAAAAAAAGTGTATGGCTTAAAACTCTCCTCAGGGGGGATAATCAACTTTGTTAATTAAGGCATGGAAAACCTTAGAAATCCTTCACTATTGTTGAGAGTTTCTGGTTAAAAAAAAATAGTAGATAGGATTTATTTAAATTTTTTTCCTTTTATTGAAACTAGCATTTTTTCTCATATAATACATCCTGATTAAAATTTCCCCTCCCTCCGCTCCTCCACGTTCCTCTCTATCTTACCTTTAATCTATATGCACTGCCTTTCAGTTTCCCATTAGAAACCAAACATGTTTACAAGGGAATATATAATATGATATAATATAATAATAATATAATATAATATAAATATATAAAAGATAGAACAAAAGCTAACACATCTGAATAGGGAAAAATAGTCAAACAGAAAGAAAAGAGCCAAATAAAAGGCAACAGAAAGATATAGACAGAGACCCACTTGTTTTCAAACTCATGAACCCCATAAAAATGCTAAACCAGAATCCATAATATAAGTAAAAAAAAGTAAAAAGTGGTCTATTCATCTATCTAAAAAGATAGTACACATAAAAATGAATATATTACTAATATAAAACATAAAAATGTTTATATTTTCATTTATAATATATATTATAAATCAAAATATAAATGTATAATATAAATATATTAAAGTATAAAATATGTATTAAAAATACGAATTTTCAAATGTCCTGACATGGCATCATGAGAAGAAAATGGCCAAATATACCACTGAGCATATTTTGTGTTGGCCATCTACTGCTGGACATATAGTTTACCCTTAAGAATAGTTTGTTTCTCTAATGAGACTCCCTGAGGAGTCTCAGTGTCTGTCAGTTTATTTGTGCTTCCATCCTGTTGATATAGAGGGACTTGTTTCCCTGGGGTCTTCTATCTGCTCTGGCTCTTACATTCTTTCTACTTCCTTTTCCACAGAGTTTCCTGAGCCCTCAGAGGAAGGATATTATGGGCACACACAATGTAGGCCTGAGTGTTCCAATGTCTCTCACTCTCTGAATGTTGTCTGTCTGTGGGTCTCTGTATCTGTTCCTATGTCCTGCAAGAAGAAGCTTTTTTGATGATGGCTGAGCAAGGCACATATATTTCTGAGTATAGCAGAAAGTCATTAGGAGTAGGGTTTTTTTTAATTTCACTTTATTTTTAATTTTTTATTGGTTAATTTATTTATTTACATTTCAAATGTTACCCCCTTCCCAGTTTCCCCTCCACAAACCTCCATCCCTTCCTCCAACCCCCTGCTTCTACGAGGGTGCTCCCCCACCCACCACCAGCTCCAATCTCGACACCCTAGCATTCCCCTATGCTGGGTCATTGAGTCTCCAGAGGACCAAGGGGCTCCTCAGTTTAATGCTTATGTTCCTTTAGTAGAACAGTAGTTAGTTTTTCCCTAGAACTACAGGCTGTTTATTCTCGGGTTCATGGTTACTCAAACAGTTTCAGATATGGCTTCCAACCCTGGAATGAGCCTTAATTCAAATCAGATATTGGTTGGTTATTTCCACAAACTTTGGCACATTGCCATAGCATACCTTGCAGACAGAAGACCATTAGAATGAAGGGTTTATAGTGCTAGGTGTTGACATTTCTCCCTTGGTAGCATGTGGTGTATCTTCTAGTACTTTGAGCACTAGTCAGTAGGAGTGAATGCTCCAGCTCATTATCTCCATGTTCAATGAGTTGTGCAGGTGTTTTCTTGTGCAGTAGGGCCTTGGAGTCAGTTTTAAGAGGGCAACCTTTAGTCTTGGCAACAGCTTGGATTGTTTAGAGGTTTGCAAGGAATCCCTTTAGCTAACAACTTGATTAGACGTAACCCATTCTCTTTACTGCAACAAGAGATGATTTTTATGGTAAAGAGATGCCCAGTTGTGGCTCTGTTTCCCCATTATTCAGTGATTTCATTTAGCTCTCCTTTATATCTGTTTATATTTTAGGAAGCTTCTACTGTGTTAGGTTTTCATATTACCCTTCAAATGCCCTTTCCTTTTAGCAGTCTCTCCCTGAATCCCCTCCCTTTTTCTCTTCTCCCCTCCCCACTTGACCTTACAACTCCAAGCCCCACTCCATCCATCAATAACTATCTATTCAACATCCCTTACCCAGGAAGACTATTTGCTCTGGAGTCTTTATTATCAATGACTTAGTAGCTAATATTCACATATAAGTGAATTCATAGCATTTTTATCTTTCTGGGTTGATGTTATCTCACTAAGGATGATGTTTTCTAGTTCTCTTAGTTTACCTGAGAATTTCATTGTTTCATCTTTTAAAATGGCTGGGTAATATTCCATTATGGAAATGTACCACATTTTCTGTATACATTTATCTATTGAGTGGTGCCTAACTTGTTTCCAGCTTCTGGCTACTGTGAACAGAGTAGCAATGACCATGGTTGAGCAAATATCTCTGTGGTAGGATGAAGCATCCTTTGGGTATATTACCAAAAGATAAGTATCCTTTGGGTATATCACCAAAAGTGGTAGAGCTGGTCTTGTGATATATCAAATCATATCTCCTCATATACCAACACACTGACTTCCATAATAGCTATACAGATTTGTAGGTACCATAGCTGACACTAAGGAATAGGGATAGGCTATGAAGAGAGGTGCTGAGGCAGTTCACAGGCAGAAGAGAAACAGGATATTCCACCAGGATCTACCTAGTCCCCTGGGAATTGGGGCAGAGTGAAGAGAGAAAACAACAGGAACTGTGCTATAGAACTGCTCATCAAATTGGAAGAGAGGAGGGAGTAAAGATGTGGAACTCACCTACCTGCTTCCATTGTACACTTGCTTCTCTGGCAGGCTTTGCTGGCAGGTTCCAAAAGAACGCCTGACCCATGGCTCCAGCTACATATGTAGCAGAGAATGGCCTTGTCGGACTTCAATGGGAGGAGAGGCCCTAGGGCTTGTGAAGGCTCGATGTCCCAGTGTAGAGGAATGCCAGGACAGGGAAGAGAGAGTGAGTGGGTTGGTGAGCAGGGGAAGGGTGGATGGGATAGGTGGTTTTCGGAGGAGATAACATTTGAAGTGTAAGTAAAGTAAATATTAAGAAAGGAAAAAGAAAGAACACCTGATTGTATTGGAGACTGGGATAAAGTGCTGAGTTGGTATAGGAAGATTGGAGAAGACTCTTGTGATCCACTGTAGAGGGGACAGGGAGGGAGAGAAGGCTGTAACACATGTTCTGCTACAGCGCTGGAGAGGAGACTGGTTGGGTTTGGAGGAAAGAAGGTTAAGATCTGAAGTTAGCCTACTTGCTTCCCTGGCCATCAATTATTATTTTATGAAATGATAATTTTCATTAACTCTTAAAGTTTTCATACAATATAGCACTCCTCCTCCTAGATCCAGTCCTCTTTGGTTTTCTCTAGGTGATACTGCTTGCAAGACATAGTTGTTTTGGCCCTCTGACTCTTACAATGTTTTTAACCCTTTATCCAAGGTGTTTCCCTTGCTTTAAGTGCAGGATTTATATTGTACATATGTTAATTATGGCTGGTTACCCATCATCAGTTCTATATTTTGACTAGTTGTGTTTAGAACATAAGTTCTTTGATTACAAGTGATAGCTACGTATTCTTGTGGATATAAGGATATGTGTTAAGAATGCAGTGACAGCTTGTACTGGCTAGGAACGTGGTAATAGTAGATTCCCTTCTAGGTTCCATGGCTTCACAAGCCACATGGAGTTGACGAATTTTACAGTTCAGGACATGAATTCCTTCCTATCTGGAAATTTTTAAGACCAACTACAAGACTGTTGGGTAACCCCAGGTTATTAGTACCACTGTTATACCATTCAGAATATGTTTGTACACTGTCATTGTAGATATTTGACATTACAGCTAACTAGTACTATTGATTGTTTTTTGTTCATTGATAACTATGAGAGCTAGTCCTTAGTAAGGAGAGCTAGAGACCAGATCCAAGTGAATTCCTCCAAATACTGTAATATCTTCAGCAGTAGAATCTTATCTGATTTTTTTCTAGAAGGCAACAATAACATATATTTTGGGGGAGTTTCATACTCTCCCTTGACCAATAACCTAAAAGATTGTCCATGGCTGATACACTAGGGTTTCTATCAGATAGTCTATGGTTTATTGGAGGGGTGGGTATTGATACCTAGATTAAAGAAAATTCAATGATAGATAGATGATAGATAGATAGATAGATAGATAGATAGATAGATACATAGATAGATAGATAGATAGATAGATAGATAGATAGATAGATAGATACATAGATAGATAGAGACTATATATAATATACCATATATATAATCTCCATAATAAATCTCACTAATCAATAATTTCTAAGTCATGAAATGTCGTGTAAATACTTTTTGCATGTCTGCTATAAGCCAGGCATTGTTTTCTGCAGCATGAACACTTAAGAAAGATGAATTATTTTTAAAAAATTGTATTGGATAGTTACTTTATTTACATTTTAAATGTTGTCCCCTTTCCTGGTTTCCCCTCCAATAATCCCCTATCCCCTACCCCCTACCCCTGCTCACCCACCCACCTACACCTGTTTTCTGGCCCTGACATTCCCCTACACTGGGGCATAGAGCCTTCACAGGACCAAGAGTTTCTCCTCTCATTGCTGATGGATTAGGCCATCCTCTGATACATATGCAGCTGAAGCTGTGAGTCTCACCATGTGTACTCTTTGATTGGTGATTTAGTTCCTGGGAACTCTGGAGGTAATGGTTAGTTCATATTGTTGTTCCTCCTATGGGGCTGCAAACCCATTCAACTCCTTGGGTCATTTTTCTAGCTCCTTCATTGGGGACCCTGTGCTCAGTCCAATCATAGGCTGCGAGGATCCAGCCTCTGTATTTGTCAGGCTTTGTGGAGCCTCTCTTTACACAGCTATAACAGGCTTCTGTCAGTAAACACTTGTTGGCATCCACAAAAGTGTCTGTATTTGGTGATTGTATATGGGATGGATCCCCAGGTGGGGCAGTCTCTGTGTGGTCTTTCCTTCAGTCTCTACTCCATAATTTGTCTCTGTAACTCCTTCCATGAGTATTTTGTTCCACCTTCTAAGACAGAAGAAAGATAAATTCTTTGTTCTCATGTTTATCAGAGAATGTTGTAATAGATATATATTAATCAAGTAATCACAAAATGTGTAATAAGTAACCATGACAACTGATATACAGACAAACACAATTAATTCTCACTTCACCACTGCTTGAAAGTCCCCAGTGGGATACTAAAATACCCATAGCTCATGCCATTTATTATGAGACAGAAAATATAGAAAATTGGAGCTGAAGATCTTATTCCTTATCTATCCAAGTTTCCTAGTTTGTCCTTCTCCTATTCTATATAATCAGCATTAAATAATGGAGAAAGACTTCATTTTTTTTGTTAATACTTTTATTTCAGCTATAATACAAGTGTAGCAATATTTCAAAATCTGGCAATCAGGTTCTACAGATTTTTTTCTTAATCTATATAACACAGATTCATATATGTGCATGAACAATTTTATCCAATATTTAAGTAAATAATCATATAGATTATCTCAGAACTCCTGTTAACTAGGTGTATGTGAGCTAAAACTATAAGTGCAGAACAGCATGATTCTGAGGAGCTTTGCTGTGCAGCTGCAGAGACATTTTTAAAGTTTTTAAGATCTACATATATTGATCAGTGGCCAGTTGCTCTTGTGTGAAATGTTCTTTTAGGACGACTCTCAACCAAGATGCCTTTGGATCTGTTTTCTCAGTTAGAAGAGAGTAAAAGGCAGAAAGATCGAAGTGTGAAAACACTCTGCAAACATGTTCTAAATTTCATCCACACTATCAGCAGCACTGACCTTAACCCTGCTGCTAGCAAACATTCCTGTCAATTTCAATGAGAGCAACAAATACAGCTATAATTATTTTTTTTAGAAAGCATTCTTTATTTCTAATTGAGTAATGTCTTGTTTTCTGCAAATCTTTCAAAAATCAGGACTGTGCAGTAACCCAGCCAGTAAAAAGATTGTGTCAAAGCCTGATGACCTGAGATTAATAACCATACCACAGATGCTGATAAGAGAGTATATTCCTTTACATTGTCCATATATATATATATATATATATATATATATATATGTGTGTGTGTGTGTGTGTGTGTGTGTGTGTGTGTATGCGTATATTCATACATATATATATATGTATATTATATATATGTATATGAATATATATACATACATATATATATATATACATACATACATATATATATATACATATATATATATATATATATGTATATATATATATATATATGTATACATAAACTACCAGTGGCTCGGGTTCATTCCAGTCGATGCTGTTCTACCTTGACCTTGAACTCAGGAGACAACCTCATGATCCCCAGAGGAGGTAACACTTCCAGGCGCTCTAACATGCCCAGGATCTTAGGATCACAGGATCCCAGAATCCCAGGAGAGCTTGGTCACACCAGGAACTCAGGGTCTCAGAGGAAGCTTGACTGCCAAGAACTCTGACACACCCAGAATCTCAGGATCCCAGGATCTCAGAATCACAGAATCACAAAGAAAGCTGGACTTGGGGAAGTTCTCACTCAACTGGGATTCCAGGAAGGACAGGCTCCAACCAGATATATCGAGGGCAGGGAGCATTTAGATAATCATATGGCGGGAGGAAAGCATTGATGTTGTTTTTAGATATAATTAGGGAAAGAATTTTGAGCTGAAACCTGGAAAAAAAAATGAAATGAAGATGCAAAAATTTCTATTTCCTGAAACAATACACACACACCCACACCCACACACACACACACACACACACACACACTTAAATATTCTCTGTACACTATCATTCCAAGAGACTTCATAGAGAGAATCAATGACATGATTGACAAATTCTTCCTATAAAATATTTACCTTACATTAGATCGCCCTGTAAAACATAAAAGTGAAGCTTTATCAGATTCTTCAGAAATGCTAACGCACATAGGTCTATGGTCTTGGTTTATGTCTCCCTTAACCAGTTACAGGAGTCCTCCAATGATATGCCAAGTTTTCTCCAAATTTGTTCTGGATCATTTGATTGACCAGAGTTCTAGGAAATTGTTATGAAGCTCTTTCGAACCCTGTAGCACATAGCTGGCTGTATAGTGTATGCTGGCAACCTCTCTGTAAGTCCTGTAGTGTTGGGCTTCCACATCTTTTGCAATGGCATCATTGTTCCCTGGATCGCTCAATCTTGTTCTAGCACTTGCTGCTCTTGAGTCTTTGTGTCCTTTTTTTGTATCTTTTAGAACTAAATTTTCTCTTGTCTCTTCTGGATTAAAGACTGGTGCCTTGTTGGTGTAACAAGTCTCTCCCCAGAAGGACTAGATAGTAATAGAGCTGATTTCCATGATTTCTTCCACGTGGCTCTGTAAAATGGCTTTTTTATTTCATTTCACTACTCTTTGAGCCTGTTCTTGTCTTGTTTTACTAATATCCCTTGCATTACCCAGGCTCCCATTACTTACAGAATCTGATTAGAGTTAACCTATAGGAGGCATTTATAAGGTGCTAGTAAATCCCTTCAAAGGATCAGAAAATAAGATGACAAGAAATGTGTTCTGACTGGAGATTGATTCTGGCTGAGATTCCTCTTGGGATGCTGTCTTTCTATGCCTCTGAGTCTCAGTAGGTACTACTAATTCCTTTCCTCATCTCCTCCCATCTGGTGGTAATAGTTTGCCTTTGTTTTCTTAGTTTCTAAGCACTTCACATCTGTTATTTGCTCCCCTTAATCCTACCCCCACACTATAAACAGTCCTGTCATTAAATTATCTTTGAACATACCTTCTGTTTTCAGTTGACATTATGACTAAAACTACTCTACAAAGCTTCTATTACCCTAATCCTTGTAGCCACTCTAGCAAAAGACACACCTTAGTTTCTGGTACTTTCTAGACATCAAATATACATGTACTGATATACTTTTGAACCACAAGTTAATCATTTATATTTAGAGAAATGAAAATATTGATCCTCTTTACGTGAACGTGGCTGTGGAAAAAAGAGAAGCTCTCAAAACAGGAATACAGAGACGGAAGCTGGGAGCTGCTTTCGGTCGCATCTGGTCCCAGAGGAACATGTATCAATTTTTTTTATCATTTTGTTTTGTTTTGTTTTGTTTTAATATTTAATCTTATATTGTTACAGACACTGAAATATTCCAGTTCAAAATAGTTAATGTTACTATGATTAAGAATCTCACCGCAGAGGCAGGCAGATTTCTGAGTTCGAGGCCAGCCTGGTCTACAAAGTGAGTTCCAGGACAACCAGAGCTATACAGAGAAACCCTGTCTCGAAAAAAACAAAGAAAAAAGAAAAAAAAAGGCAAGAAAGATACGGTTTTCATTATGAATAGATATACAGGTCCTTCTACCTCTGGAAGAAAGTAAGCAGAATGAGTGTCTCCACCAAAAGCATCAGGAGGGCTGCTTACTGCCTCTCTTTTAGGAATGTCTCCAATGCTAATATCCTTTCACTTATTCGTTTATAGTCCTGTCTTCTGTTCTGTTTATTACTGCAACATCCATACCTAACTGTATTTTCTAGTGTGTCTTAGTTACAATTATGTGTCTGTTAACAATAATTGTATAGAACTGATCTGGTTCTTTTTCTCTTTGAAAAGCCACTGATAATTTAGTTCTTGCTCGGTACCTATTGTCTGGGTTGCTAAGAGCAAATCCGTGACTGAATGCGAAAAATTTGCTATTCAGGTTGACCTCTCAGTAAAAGTAGACATTTCAGTAAAAACATGCAAATGTTCATGTTTCAAAACAAGCCATATCCTTTAGTTTTCTAGCTCTTATGAATAAATAACAAAATTGTGACTACTTATGGAATGATTGGAAGTTAAATACATTATTTCCCTGGCACTTCATTTATTTTGTTTCAAGCCATTAGTAAAAGGTTAAAATCTATAAATTCTCTATTTACTATTTATAATTTGTTAGATATCACACACACACACTTCTTTTTTTAATTAAAACTCATCAGTAAGCAGTGTGCTTCTTTCTCCTTTTGGGGCCTATGATGGTAAATCTTGATGGCCAATGAATCTACAAAGAAACAACTAGATTAATAAAACACATTTCTAAGTTATATCTATAACTTTTTTTTGCCAGAACCTATTGGCATATGAGACAGCCAGTGACAGGAAAGACCTATCCTGAGTATGGATAGAACCATAGGAGATACTGGGGTCTAGAAAACAGAGACAAGAGCCATGCAGTGGTGGTGCACGCCTTTAATCCCAGCACTTGGGAGGTAGAGGCAGGCGGATTTCTGAGTTCAAGGCCAGCCTGGTCTACAAAGTGAGTTCCAGGACAGCCGGGACTGCACAGAGAAACCCTGTCTCGAAAAAACAAAAAAACAAAACAAAACAAAAAAACATTAAAAAAAAGACCATCCCCCCACCCCAAAATAAACCAGAGCCAACAAAGGAAGAAACCATGCAGAGTATGCACGTGCCATACTTCCCAAATGGCTTAATCTTTGTTGTAGTCATTTTCTGCAAGCTCCATATTCTTCTCCCTTTCCACTTCATCCTTTTCAGGGAGCTTCTGAGCTTTTCCCAGTATATTTGGGTTACATCATCACTCCCTCTTTTTCTGAGGTCCCAGCTTATAGGTGGCCACTGCTCTAATGGTAGAAGCCAGTGTAATAAATTGCCTTTTATAACTAGATAGCTTCCAATGCTTCTGTGCCTCTGGAGATGCCTGGCTAATAGAGGATCTCAACCTCCTTGAATGGAAATCTTCATTCTTTTACACATAATTGTGTGATAGAAGGAATTGTATATTTACCAATCACTTATAAGTGTCTTCTACATGCCAGGCCCAATTACCTGTATATTTGGCACAAAAATTAATAGCTGTTGATTTTTTTTTTTTTTTTTTTTTTTTGCCTCAAGGAACTCGTGGACTTGAGAGGACAGCAGACAAATAAGAAGATATACACTATAATATGCTTTTATATACAGGCATGAATAGAAGGTAGAATAGGTTGCCATGGAAATGTTACAATGGTTGGAAACTTTGTTTTGATATTTAGTCTTTTAGGTAGCAAACTGTGTAACAGGTAGCATTGTGACATTTCAAAAATCAGTTAATTGATTTTTGTTTACTTATTTGTTGGAGACAGGTGCTTACTATGTAGCACTAGATGGACTGAAACTAACCATGTAGACCAAAATAACTCAAACTCATGGAGAGGTACTCCCTCTGCATCCTGAGAGTTGAGATTAAAGGGCATGTGCCACCATGCCCAGCCTATATCACTGTATTATATTGCTAACTGAAACTACAACTGCCCTTCCCATCTCTTTTAAAGCACTGTCGCTGGTCCACATCCAAACATTACTTTTCTCTTCTCTCATGTCATGTAGATTTCTTTACCCGGTCTTGTTCCCCATTTTTCCTCCCTTTAGATAACTTCCTACCCTGTCATAGTCCTCTTTTAACTTAACTTTCATGTGGCATATACATTTATATACTTATTTATATACAAAGAACTTTTAAGAAAACATGACATTTGTCTCTCAGTCTGGCTTATTTCACTTAACATAATGACATTAGGTAATATTCATTTTTCTATACCTTAATTTCAATCTTCTTTACAGATTAATAAAATCATATATATAATAAAATTTTATTGATTAAGATTTATTAATTGACTAATTTGTTGATGGACATTTAGACTTGTTGCATATTTTAACTATTCTGCTCAGGTTTTATTGCCCCCCCCGAAAAAAAACTCCTGTATTAAAATATACTTGGTCCTCGGTGTAGCAATGGTCAAAACTGGAGCATTTTGTTGGTGACTGAATCATGGTTGGGGGGGGGGTCTCTTGCTTCCTTGATGGATGAATTCATGATTGCTATGTTTACAACTCACCATATTCGATGTATACCTCTTTGTTATAAAATGCTTTTCTCTCTTTGTTTCTTGCCTGCTCAAGTACTGGAACCTTTGCTCTTCTGCATTCTTAGTGTAATACACTGATTCACCGTAGACCTGAATTTAACCAGGCCAAGCTACTGTGGACCTCAACCTGTGAAACCATGTTCTGAAAACAGCATTGTCCTTCAGGATATTTATCACATATCCTGATAGTAATGATGAAAACCTGAGGAGTACGGTTACCCAACTATGAAAAAAAGAGCAAAGAAAATGGAATTATGACCTTCCAAGGTAGGAAAGTCCAAATGTTATTTCCAACAGGTGATAATATTTATTTGAACTTTGAACTTCAAAAAGTTCTTCAGGAACCTAAAAAAATCAAAGAAATCCCTAATGCAAATGACATTTTGCACAACTATAAAGGCACGGCAGAACCTCAGTTATCCAGGAGCTAGACAGAGTGAAACTATGATCAAGCTTAAAAATGAATGGAAGAGAAGTGACCAACAAGATGGGGAGATTCTATGAGGATTTACTTGTTAGTTTAGGCTTCAAAATAAAGTGTTTTCATATGACGTTTGATGAACTGAAACACAGCAAATGTTTGTAAAGTATAAACTAATGCTTAGGTTTGTATTGTAGGAAAAATGGTCAGTCTTACAATAATATGAAGAACAAACAGAGATAAACGATTACCAACCATTCAAGAAGACTATTCTAACCATGATGAGATGCATAGTGATGAAGACTGAATGTAAAACAGTAGTTACAGCAATGGAAAATCAAATGTGAATATAAAAGCTTGGGAGGCTTGGAGTTTGGTTATGAATGAGGAAAGTATCTGAGTCTGTGACCTGGAACATCCATCTGAGGAGACCTTGACAATCTATGAAACAAAAGAAACAAATGCGCAGCACAGTCAGAGCCGAGGAAGGGAGGGGTTTATATGCTGACACTGTACCAAAATGGCTGACACTGTACCAAAATGGCTGCACTCAAAATGATGGCACAGAGCAAAGAATGCTCCAATGCCACTTTAAAAATCACTTCACATTGCCTTGTGCATGATAAACAACTGATCTACGTCATATCTTAATCTTTATCTTGATACACCTTCCAGTCCTTTTGGAGTTTTTTTAAAGAAAGAATGAGAGAGAGAGAGAGAGAGAGAGAAACACACACAGAGAGAAACAGAGAGAGAGAAACAGAGAGAGGCAGAGACAAAGAGTGATGCAAAGACAGAGACAACAGAGACAGGGAGACACACACACACACACACACAAAAACAGAAAAAGGAAGGTAAAGAGACAGAGAGAGAAAGACACAGACATATAAAGACAGAATGAGAATGAATAAGTATGATTACCTCCCCCAAGGTCTCAGCCATTAAGATTGGCATTCCTTTGTATAAAATAATATGAAAGGAATGAAAGAATAGAGTAAAACAGGAGACAATCAGTGATAAATTGTTAAATTCTGTAACTGCAGAAATGAGTGTATTATTTGGGCTTCCCTTAGCAGCAGATATCAAATATTAAGTTTGACAGGCAAGAAATTCATTAGGGGAATCTCCACTGGAATGTAAAAGAAAAGAAAGAAAACTGTCTAGCAAAGTCTTCAGGTCGACAATCAGATTGAAGTAAGTTTGAGTCAGGCTGATAGGAACACTAAAGATTGTGTTCAATATACAGTGGAACTGAGCCCTGAGAGTGAGGCAGTAGATTGATAGGGTACAGGTGTAGGATAATAGTAAGCATGTAGGCAGAAGGGGGTGTACAAAAGTATAACAACTGGTTCTATTAAGCAAACAGGTATGCATCCTATAGAAGAGGTAAGATCACTGTGTGGCTCTCACTGCCATGATGACAGACCATGGAAACAAGCTTCTAAGAACATGTAGAAATTTAAAATGAGAGTAAAATTACTGACACTTCTTAAAGATCTGAAAGGAAAGAGTTTCAGGGAGAAAGATGCAGTCATCTAATAAAATATTAGAAATTGCAATATGCATTTGATTAGTTGCTTTTAACCATTTAACCACAGGATACATCAGATGACATGTATCATCTCTGATATACCTTCTTACTTCAGTGAGATCAACCATTTTTATTTTATCCTATTGCCAGTCCAAACAAAATATCACTAGTAAGTTCCTTTGTATGAAGCTTAGAGTCTGGTGGTGAGGTTGGAGGATAAACACAAGAAAATAAACATAGACATTAGCTCAGTGTCACAAAAAGTCTGATGATGAAAATACAATGGAACAGATTGAGTACAGAGCTAAAGGAACTCCAGTTTTAAATAAGATGTATTCACTAAAAGGAGAAATGAGCAAAGTGTTCACAGATGCATGGATGTATTCATGCTATATGAATTTCTTGATAAAATTACCCCGGTGATAGGATGAAGGTGCCACAAAAGCCCTAAGATTATGGAAACCTTGGAATGTTAAAGCCAAGCAAAGAGACAGATGAAAACAGTGGGAAAGGAAGGAAGACAGTGTTTTTAAGCACTCCACTATGAACAATATTATTACAGACAAAACCTACACTTTTGCCAGAGCAGGGAGCTCCATGCATCCAGGTTACCAGCTGATATAGTTCCAGAGAATAGTAGGTGTGCACCATGCCCTGTCCCATCTATGGTGAAAAGAACAAGACAGGTTGAAAATAAGGGGATGGGAAATGAATGGCCACGGGTAATGAAAACAGCTATGAAAGAGGATATAAAATCCATTGTTTTTCTAGTTCTGTCATACAGGTTTTTTTTTTTTTTGAGAAGGTTGGTGGTAAGTGAATATATAAAATATAGTTTATGTTAGAAATGTGAGATTTCATGTAAAACTCTACATCTTTTGTTCTGGATGCCTATCTAACTATATAGAAGTTCACTGAGTTTTATAAACTTCAAGTCTGGTTAATTTTGGTTTGCTGTATTTTTATTTATGTGTAAGTTTTTCAAATAAATACATTTGAAAAATTAGTTCTATTCAGCTACACCACATGTTTCACTTTCTACCTTAGTTTAAATAAAGCAATCCTTAAAATCTTTTTAGTGCAGGAGGGGATTTAATAGATTTTACATTGATTCTTACACTATAAAGTGAAACCAAGTTCCAAGTTAATCTCACAAGAAACAAATGATTTCTGTTCAGAGCTGTGGTGAGAGAAATGCTGTGCACACTGTGGTATAATCTGAAAAGCCTTTATTCTTGAAATGCCAGCTTCAGCTCTGTTCCATTGCAGTTTTCATGCTGTTAAACTTATCCTTCTTACAGAGTAATGTGCATCTTCTTCTGAAATTTCCCAAAGTCTTTTCATGGTCTCTCTATTCATATTTATCCTCATATGACTAATGGATTTCACTAAAAGCACACATCTAAAGAGGTGATATTTCCTGTTTGCTTCTAGCCAGGTGACTCTCTAATCTCGCCGAAGGATGTCTGCCATTTCATTTTGCTGTACGCGTGTGTCTCCATTTTACCAGACCAATGAATTAAAACAAGTATTCATAACTTTGCACTTCAAACCCAAGTAAAAACTATAAAAGCTGTTTGCATTTGGTCTTCAGAAATTCAACTCACAGCTCCATCATTTTGGATTGACATCAAATATTAATCCAAGAATGAAACTTGCCTTCATTCAGTCTCAGAGGATTCATATTGTTTCCTTTATGGCTTCTATGAAAATAAAAACAAAAGAGAATATGGAATTAAATTTTCATCCATTGACCTGCATGTCATTATATTTATTATATACAAATGTTCTCATGCAACATTTTTTTGCACGGGAATCTGCCATGGAATACTCAGCCCCATAATCATAATATAGGTCCTAAGAGAAAAAAAAACAGCAAGATGTATGTGGACATGGAGAAAGAAGTTGATTATGAGTGATGGGCACAGACAACTTTGGAGGCTCTAAAGTGCTGAATCCACTGTCTACAAGTCAGAGGCACAGGAAAGCTGTTATTCAAAGCTTAAAGCTCTGAAAATCAGTAGCACCCTATTTTCCAGGTCAAGGAAAGGTTAAAGTTCTGGCTCAGCTGAGAAGATATTCCTATTTCCTGTGCCTCTTTGTTCTATTCATGTCATCAGTGGTATGCATGGTACCACCGACTTTAGTGTAAAAATTTGTTTGTAATTCTGTCTAACCAAAAAAAAAAAAAAAGAAGAAGAAGAAGAAAAGAAAAGAAAAGAAAAGAAAAGAAGAAAATGCTGACACATTGAAGAAATTGTCACATTGACAATAATTTAGTAGCTATAACGGATATTATAGTCCCTAATCCAGTGAAGTTGAAAAATTGAATTAGCAAGCTTCTGCATTTGACACCCAATTTTTCTTATCACTTTGCTGTGCCACGGCCAAGGGGCTCTATCTGGATCAGGATCTTTGGATCCTGAGATATCCATCTAAAGTCCAACATCCTGGTACAGTCTTATCTTCCAGTGTTATCCCCCATCCTCCAACTTGCTCTTCCTTCATTTTCATCTCTTTCACTTCTACAAAATGCAGTGATACTTTGAAAAGATCTTCAGAATTCGCCTGTTACAGGTCTGTAAGTGATCTCTGGGCATACCTAAAGTGGGTTCTAACTAATTCCTTTAAATAAGATGAAACAGCATAAAATGTAACAACAACAACAAAGGTCCAGAAAATATGCTGGCATAATGTTATTATTAATTTTGTTAATATTTATTCTAATATAGATTTTTAAATTTACATGTATCTATTTATGCTTATGAGTGTTTTGCCTGAAGGTTTTTTTTTAATCTTGACATTTTTATTTCAAATATACACAAGAAATTCATTAAATAAATATTATACTTAATAACATTTTTTAGGAATAGCATTTTTATTACACATATGGTTAGGAACAGAGTTTATAAAAAACAAAGATTTTTTTCACATTTTCCTAAATCATTCTTCAACATTTACTTGATGGTTTCTTGGCCCTGGCTTTCCCCTGTACTGAGGCAGATAAAGTTTGCACAATCAATGGGCCTCTCTTTCCACTGATGGCCAACTAGGTCATCTTCTGATACATATGCAGCTAGAGACACGTGCTCTGGGGGGTACTGGGTAGTTCATATTGTTGTTCCACCTATAAGTTTGCAGATCCCTTTAGCTCCTTGGTACTTTCTCTATCTCCTCCATTGTGGGACCTGTGATCCATCCAATAGCTGACTGTGAGCATCCACTTCTGTGTTTGCTTGGCCCCAGCATAGTCTCACAGGAGACAGCTATATCTGGGTCCTTTCAGCAAAATCTTGCTAGTGTAAGCAATGGTGTCAGCATTTGGAGGATGATCATGGGATGGATCACCAGATATGGCAGTCTCTGGATGGTCCATCCTTTCATCTCAGCTCCAAACTGTGTCTCTGTAACTCCTTCCATGAGTGTTTTATTTTCAAATCTAAGAAGGGGGAAAATGGCCACACTTTGGTCTTAGTTATTCTTCAGTTTCATGTGTTTAGCAAATTGTATCTTATATCTTGGGTATTCTAAGTTTCTGGGCTAATATCCACTTATCAGTGAGTACATATTGTATGAGTTCTTTTGTGATTGGATTACTTCACTCAGGATGATGACCTCCAGGTCTATCCATTTGCCTACAAATTTCATAAATTCATTCTTTTTAATAGCTGAGTAATACTCCATTGTGTAAATGTACCACATTTTCTGTATCCATTCCTCTGTTGGGAGGCATCTGGGTTCTTTCCAGCTTCTGGCTATTATAAATAAGGCTGCTATGAATATAGTGGAGCATGTGTCCTTCTTACCAGTTGAAATATCTTCTGAATATATGTCCAGGAGAGGTATTGAGGGATCCTTCTGTAGTACTATGTCTAATTTTCTGAGGAACTGCCAGACTGATTTCCAGAGTGGTTGTACAAGCTTGCAATCCCACCAACAATGGAGGATTGTTCTTCTTTCTCCACATCCTTGCCACCATCTGCTGTCACCTGAACTTTTGATCTTAGCCATTCTGACTAGTGTAAGGTGGAAACTCAGGGTTGTTTTGATTTGCATTTACCTTTTGATTAAGGATGTTGAACATTTTTTCAGGTGCTACTCAGCCATTCGGTATTCCTCAGGTAAGAATTCTTTGTTTAGCTCTGAGCCCCATTTTTAATGGGGTTATTTGATTTTCTGGAGTCCAGCTTCTTGAGTTCTTTATATATATTCGATATTAGTCCCCTATCCGATTTAGGATAGGTAAAGATACTCTCCCAATCTGTTGGTGGCCTTTTTGTCTTATTGATGGTATCTTTTGCCTTGCAGAAACTTTGCAATTTTATGAGGTCCCATTTGTCTATTCTTGATCTTACAGCACAAGCCATTGCTGTTCTATTCAGGAATTTTTCCCCTGTACCCATTTCTTCGAGGCTTCTCCCTACTTTCTCCTCTATAAGTTTCAGTGTCTCTGGTTTTATGTGGAGTTCCTTAATCCACTTAGATTTGACCTTAGTACAAGGAGATAGAAATGGATCAATTCGCATTCTTCTACATGATAACTACCAGTTGTGCCAGCACCATTTGTTGAAAATGCTGTTTTTTTCCACTGAATGGTTTTAGCTCCCTTGTCAAAGATCAAGTGACCATAGGTGTGTGGATTCATCTCTGGGTCTTCAATTCTGTTCCATTGGTCTCCTTGTCTGTTGCTGTACCAGTACCATGGAGTTTTTTTATCACAATTGCTCTGTAGTACAGCTTTAGGTCAGGCATGGTGATTCCACCAGAGGTTCTTTTATCTTTGAAAATAGTTTTTGCTATCCTTGGTCTTTTGTTATTTCAGATGAATTAGCAGATTGTCCTTTCTAATTCGTTGAAGAATTGAGATGGAATTTTGATGGGGATTGCTTGATTCTGTAGATCCATGAACATGGGAGATCTTTCCATCTTCTGAGATCTTGGATTAAGGCTGATCTTCAATAACAAAATAAATAATAGAACGCCAACATTCCCATGGAAACTGAACAACACTCTTCTCAATGATACTTTGGTCAAGGAAGGAATAAAGAAAGAAATTAAGGACTTTTTAGAGTTTAATGAAAATGAAGCCACAACATACCCAAACTTATGGGACACAGTGAAAGCATTTCTAAGAAGAAATCTCATAGTTCTGAGTGCCTCCAAAAAGAAACTAGAGAGAGCACACACTAGCACCTTGACAACACATCTAAATGCTCTAGAAAAAAGGAAGCAAATTCACCCAAGAGGAGTAGATGGCAAGAAATAATCAAATTCAGAGGCGAAATCAACCAAGTGGAAACAAGAAGAACTATTCAAAGAATCAGCCAAAGGAGGAGCTGGATTTCAGTATATTGAACCATCCCTGCATCCATGGGATGAAACCTACTTGGTCAGGATGGATGATTGTTTTGATGTGTTCTTGGATTCGGTTATCAAGGATTTTATTGAGGATTTTTGCATCGATATTCATAAGGGGAATTGATCTGAAGTTCTCTATCTTTGTTGGGTCTTTTTGTGGTTTAGGTATCAGAGTAATTGTGGCTTCATAGAATGAGTTGGATAGAGTACCTTCTGTTTCTATTTTGTGGAATAGTTTGTGAAGAACTGGGATTAGATCTTCTTTGAAGGTCTGATAGAACTCTGCACTAAACCCATCTGGTCTTGGGTTTTTTGTTTTTTCGTTTTTTTTTATTGGGAGACTATTTATGACTGCTTCTATTTCTTTAGGCGATATAGGACTGTTTAGATCATTAATCTGATCTTGATTTAACTTTGGTACCTGGTATTTGTCTAGAAACTTGTCCATTTCATCCAGGTTCTCCAGTTTTGTTGAGTATAGTCTTTTGTAGAAGGATCTAATGGTGTAATCCAGCATATAAACAAACTCAAAGACAAATCCACATGATCATCTCATCAGATGCTGAGAAAGCATTTGACAAAATCCAACATCCATTCATGATAAAAGTCTTGGAAAGATCAGGAATTCAAGGCCATACCTAAATATGATAAAAGCAATCTACAGCAAATCAGTAGCCAACATCAAAGTAAATGGTGAGAAGCTGGAAGCAATCCCACTAAAATCAGGAACTAGACAAGGCTGCCCACTTTCTCCCTACCTATTCAACATTGAAGTCCTAGCCAGGGCAATTCGACAACAAAAGGAGATCAAGGGGATACAAATTAGAAAGGAAGAAGTCAAAATGTCACTTTTTGCAGGTGATATGATAGTATATATAAGTGACCCTAAAAATTCCAACAGAGAACTCCTAAGCCTGATAAACAGCTTCAGTGCAGTAGCTGGATATAAATTTAACTCAAAGAAGTCAATGGCCTTTCTGTACACAAAAGATAAACAGGCTGAGAAAGAAATTAGGGAAACAACACCCTTCTCAATAGTCACAAATAATATAAAATACCTTGGCATGACTCTAACTAAGGAAGTGAAAGATCTGTATGATAAGAACTTCAAGTCTCTGAAGAAAGAAATTAAAGAAGATCTCAGAAGATAAAGGTTTGTTTTTTTACAATGTGTGTGCAGTGCCCACTAAATTTAGCAGAGAATGTTGGTTCCTTGCAACTAGAGTTACAAATAGGTCTGAGCAATCTTGTGGGTGTCATGAACTCAACCTGGGTCCTCTGCAAGAGTAGCAAGTGAGCTAAACTGCTGAGCCATCACTCCAGGCCGTTAATTTTATACATAGTTGAAGCTAAAAATAAATTTACTCTTTTTAAATAGAAATATGGACACTATTGTATGATTTAACTAACATTACAATATTCCTAGTTATGAATTTTTATGCCACATCATTTTCATATTTGTTCTGCTTGCTAGACAAGAAGAGTAGGATAGCTAGAATTATCCTCTAGTCAATCATTTTCACTATTTTATTCAATATATTGTTCCAAAACAGACTCTTCTGTCCTAGAGATCTCTCCTGCATGCTATATCTAAATTAATGTAATTAAAGCAAAATAAATCTATTTGTTGATTTATTATTTCAAAATATTGTTCTATTTGCTGTATTACCAAAAAAGTCTATGAGCTAGTCCCAATAAATTAAGCCACTGGATTGAAAAATGCTACTCAACAAGGCTCTGTCAATGGATTTTGCAACTGTCTTTTCAATACATTCATATCTTCTGTCAAATATATTATAATTCTCTATGATGATGGATAACTTACATAGAACTACTACTAATTATTATTTGAATAAAACTTTGTGAATTTAGTTTATCATAACTGTAAGAAAAATATAAGATTGGTCATATGACATAATATCATTTATTTCCTACTGATTCATTCTTGACTTTATTCTTGAAGAGAAATAAGCTTGTCTAAATAAATTTGGCTCAATGGGACTATACTGGTACTCTGCATAACATAGGATATAAAAACCATAAAATCTAAAATATTAAAATAATGATAACATTAATTTACCATATAATTAGAAACTATTGTTGTATAAAATATTAATGGAAGTCTACAAAGTAATGTAAACTAACCATTACATACTGACAATATTGGATTCAATTTAATTTTCTCAGTTGAAAAGAATTTTGAACATAGGTTACATAGGCAGTTTATAAATCTAAACATAGGCCATTTGTAGGGCACTTGCTTAGCATGCATAATAGAGAGTTTTGATTTCCAGTACTGAAAAAAAGTCTAAACATGTATGAATATTTTTACAACTTAATTTTCTTATAAACATCCTTCATAATTAAAACAAATTATTCTGATCCAATGATTAATTCCCTACATTGAAAAATGACTAAACAAGTACAACCCTTACATAGACAATTAGAAAAGCTATCTGTCTTCTTTTCTTGAATCACTTTTTCTAATCAAGAAATGCAGTCAGTTGTTAGGAAAAGAATCCATGTACAAAATACCAAAGGTCACAAGAAAGAAGCGTCAAGCTCTTAAGTAATTATTGATTTTCCAAGAGTAGGTTTTTAGTCTTTTTTAATTTTACTTTTCTTCAAAGCAACTGTCAGTTTGTAAACAATGATATTCTAGTCACATATATGAACAAGCTGATGTGTGACATCTATTACTG